>NC_137899.1:56250306-56684297 GCF_963455335.1 Martes martes | reverse complement strand
AAAACTATCATTTGAAAGAGGAGACAGACCACTGTGGTTAAAGCATATTCAATTATGATAAACAAAAAACTGGAAAAAAAAATCTTAACCTTTAAGATAAGAATCATCCTGGGTTTTGGCGCCAAAATCTCATGGAGGCACAAGTGTTATTTCCACTAATGGTAATGCTAGATTTGATGACTTTGTTAATGTGGTGACTACCAGACCTCTCCAATGTAAAAGAAAATTTCTGTTTTCTCTTAAAGAAAGAAATGAATGTCCCAATCTCCAAAAACATTTTTTTTTTTTAAACTGGGCATGGAGCCTAATGCCTATTTGAACTCACAACCCTGAGATCAAGCCCTGGGCTGAGATCAAGAGTTGGACGCTTAAACAAACAAACAAACAAAAGTGTTGGATGCTTAACCCATTGAGCCCCTAGGTGCCCCTCAGAAACATTTCTTAAATGGAGTGGCTGGCTGGCTCAGTCAGTAGAGCATTTGACTCTTGATCTTGGGGTTGTGAGTTCATGCCCCATGTTGGGTGTGGAGCCTACTTAAAACAAACAAACAAAAAGCATTTCTACTATGTATGTGTTATAAATTACTATTCCTGGGCTTGTTGGCACATGGAATTTCACTTTGCTAACTATAATACAAGTAGGCTTAGAATATTTTTCAGCAGATTAATCATTTGGAAAACAAATCCTGGCCTCATACTATGAGAAAAATGCAACTAGTAGAATATTGTGTGGTTTATAAACAGAAAAGTTAAAAAGATTTTGAGGGGCACTGGGTGCTGCAGTTGGTTAAGCCTCTGATTCTTTTTTTTTTTTAAGATTTTATTTATTTATTTGATACAGAGAGAGAGAGAGAGACAGCAAGAGAGGGAACACAAGCAGGGGCAGTGGGAAAGGAAGAAGCAGATTCCCCGCCTAGCAGGGAGGCTGATGTAGTGCTCAAACCCAGGACCCTGGGATCATGACCTGAGCGGAAGCCAGACACTTAATGACTGAGCCACCCAGTTGCCCCTAAGCCTCTGATTCTTGGTTTCAGCTCAGGTCATGCATGATCTCAGTGTCCTGATCTCAGGGTTTTAAGACTATGCCCCACCTTGGGCTCTATGCTCAGCCCAGAGTCTGCTTGAGATTCTCTTTCCTTCTGTTTCTCTGTCACTTTAAAGTAAGTAAATAAATAATAGGACACTTGGGTGGCTCAGTTGGTTAAGCGTCTGCCTTCAGCTCAGGTCATGGTCCTGGGTCCTGGGATCGAAACTGCTTCTCCCTCTGCCTGCCGCTCTACCTGCTTGTGCTCTCTTTCTCTGTCAAATAAACAAATAAAATACTTTTTAAAAATTAAATCTTAAAAAGATTTTGTAAGGTCACCCATAAGATAAAGCCATAACATACTAGACAAGAAAACATTGACCTTAGATAGCACAGTGTGTCATTTAATACTCCATATATTCTCAAGATCTAGTTTCATTAGTTTTGATTTGTTGAATCTTTGACTAAAATTCATGTTCCATTCTTTTTTTTTCTTTCATATTTTATTTATTTATTTGACAGACAAAGATCACAAGTAGGCAGGAGGCAGGCAGAGAGAGAAAGGGGCAAGCAGGCTCCCTGCTGAGCAGAGAGCCCAATGCGGGGCTCGATGCCAGGACCCTGGGATCGTGACCTGAGCTGAAGGCAGAGGCTTAACACACTGAGCCACCCATGCAACCCTTAAAAATTTTATTTTTAAATAATTTCTATACCCAGTGTGGGGCTCAAACTCACAACCCTGAGATCAAGAGTTTCTTTTTTTTTTTTTTTTTTAAGATTTTATTTATTTACTTGACAGACAGAGATCACGAGTAGGCAGAGAGGCAGGGAGAGAGAGAGAGGAGGAATCAGGCTCCCTGCCGAGCAAAGAGCCCGATGCGGGGCTAAATCCCAGGGCCCTGGGATCATGACCTGAGCCAAAGGCAGACCCTCAACCACCCAGATGCCCCCACCACATGATGAATATTTGAGAAGTAATTCTTCTTTTTTTTAATTTTTTATTTTTTTTATTTTATTTTATTTTTTAAAGATTTTATTTATTTATTTGACAGAGATCACAGGTAGGCGAGAGGCAGGCAGAGAGAGAGAGGAGGAAGCAGGTTCCCCGCTGAGGAGAGAGCCCAATGTGGGGCTTGATCCCAGGACCCTAGGATCATTACCTGAGCTGAAGGCAGAGGCTTTAACCCACTGAGTCACCCAGGCACCCCGAGAAGTAATTCTTCTAAATAATGCCTAAAGACTGGTGCCTAGAGACAAAAACCCACTCACTCCTTTTCTCACCCTTATTTGTAAGGGTTTTTTTTTTTTTTTCTTTTAAAGATTTTATTTCACAGAGAGAGATCACAAGTAGGCAGAGAGGCAGGCAGAGGAGGAGGGGGAAGCAGGCTCCCTGCTGAGCAGAGAGCCCAATGTGGGGCTCGATCCCAGGACCCTGAGATCATTACCTGAGCCGAAGGCAGAGGCTTAACACACTGAGCCACCCAGGTGCCCCGGGTTTTTGTTTTTGTTTTTTTTTTAAGGAATTCTGCCACAATTATAACTCTAAATGGAAATGCATTATCCTCTTCCATACTCTGCATTTCTTCCTAGCAGAATTACCCAATTATGATCTATATCTCCATGTTAGCTGTAACATATGTTTCTTCAAACAATATTTATTTATTTAAAAGGTTTTTTATTTATTTCACACACAGAGAGAGATCACAAGTAGGCAGAGAGGCAGGCAGAGAGAGAAAGAGAAGGATGCAGGCTCCCCGCTGAGCAGAGGCGCCCCTTCAAACAATATTTAAATAGTAGATGACGGGGGGGTGCCTGGGTGGCTCAGTGGGTTAAAACCTCTGCCTTCAGCTCAGGTCATGATTCCAGGGTCCTGGGATGGAGCCCCGCAATGGGCTCTCTGCTCAGCAGGGAGCCTGCTCCCCCCGCCCCCACCTGCCTCTCTGCCTACTTGTAATCTCTGCCAAATATATAAATAAAATCTTTAAAAAAAATAGTAGATGACAAAAACTAAGTGTAAAGAAAATCATCCTTGGGTAGCAGTTTCCTGTTTCAGGAGAATCAGTAAAATTTCACAGCCAGAAAGGGCTTTAAAGATGTTTTAGTCCAGGGTGCCTGGGTGGTTCAGTCAGTGAAGCGTCTGCCTTCAGCTCAGGTTGTGATCTTGAGGTCCTGGGACCAAGCCCCACATCGGATTCCCTGCTTAGCGGGGAGTCTTCTTCTCCCTCTGCCCCTACCTCTACTCATGCTCTCTTGCTCTCGCTCTCTCTCTGTCTCAAATAGATAAATACAATATTAAAAAAAATCAAACAAACAGATCACTTGGTCCAGCCCGTTCATTTTCAAACTAGGAAACAGCCAGATAAAATGTAAAAGACTAAAAATATCATTTAGGTGAATCTAATTTGTTTAATCATTAGTAGGTAAGAGTACATCTGGCAATATGACAGTGGGTTGATATAACTTCTGCTTATTGTTTGAACACACTGGTCAACAATTACCTGTTTTTTTTTCTCCATCCATTTGCTTAGGAACATGAAGAGTGCAAAATAAGCTTCAGCCTAGGTAAGAGTGAAGAGGAAAAATGAGGGGCTCTGCTCTGAGTCAAAAACTGCTACCCTGGAAAGACATGGAGGAGTCATCATGTATAGTTGCACTTAAACGGCAGCCAGAAATGCAGTTTCAAGAAGCCTGAAATTTACCATCCTGGGTGATACTTACAAATCACTGAAAAACTTTTGAAAACAGAGCTTTACGTGCACAAAATTATAGTGAACCCATGCTTGGATGTTGAATATTGCCCCAAAAACAATGAAAGAAGGATAGGAGCCTGGAAGAAGGCAATAAATGATCAATGGCATCTATCAGTGAATATTTTAAGACACAAGACTGGGAGAACCAGGATACTGTAATCTAGAAAGTCAGAATAAAAGGATATATGATTGAGTTTCAAGAAATGGCTGAAAGGGGCGCCTGGCTAGCTTGGTTGGTAGAACATGCGACTCAGTCTCGGGGTGGTGAGTTTGAGCCCCACACTGGGTGTAGAGAGTACTTAACAAAACTTCGTTTTAAAGATTTTATTTCTTTATTTGACAGAGGAAAGCGAGAGAGGAAACACAAACTGGAGGAGTGGGAGAGGGAGAAGCAGGCTTCCCATGGAGCAGGGAGCCTGATGTGGGGCTCAGTCCCAGGACTGGGATCTTGCCATGAGCTGAAGTCAGATGCTTAACAACTGAGTCACTCAGGTGCCCCTTAAATAAAACTTAAAAAAAAAAAAAATTGCTGAAAGGAACTGGTAGGATGAATGTGAACTTGTTAACCAAATCCTGGTATTTAGAATGAGAAAGCATGCTTTCCATCTTGAGAGATGCTTGCAGGGGGTGGTTCTTTGGACAATAGATAGTGAGCTTCTTGTGGCCCCTTCCCCCCAATTTCTGTTAGGACAAGAAAAACCAAGAAACCTCTGGGTGACAACAAAAAAAATATTTTATTTGATACAACTGTTGTTTTACGAGATACCTGCCTGGCTCACCCCGTACAGCATGCAACTCTTGATCATGAGTTCTTGGTCATGAGTTCAAGTTCCACATTGGGCATAGAGTTTACTTAAAAAAAAAAAAAAAGTGTTTTATGAGGCACTTTTATTTTTAATGAAGGCACTTTAATATTTTCATATCATTTAGATATGTTCAAGAAGGATTCATACAAATTCCCAAGTACAGGCTTTAAAATGGGCCATTAAGAGGCTACCTGGGTGGCTCAATGGGTTGAGCCTCTGCCTTCAGCTCAGGTCATGATCTCAGGGGCCTGGGATTGAGCCCCGCCTCGGGCTCTCTGCTCAATGGGGAGCCTTCTTCCCCCTCCCCCTCTGCCTGCTGCTCTGGCTACTTGTGATCTCTTCCTCTCTCTATCAAATTAATTAATTAAATAAAAATAAACAAATAAAATGGGCCATTAAGGAAAATTAAAGACATTTTGGATAAATCACTGATATTTTTAAGGATTACATGATTGGCGTTTATATGCTGCTTCTTAAAGCGTGGCAGGCAAGGACCATACTGTATGCATCAATCTCTATCCTCCACAGTGCCCTAAACCTTTTGGAGTCCAAATAGTTATTGAAAAAAAAAAAAGTAAACACTACTTCACCAAGCTTTTTTTTGAGATTTTGTTGATTTTTTTGACAGAGAGAAAGCAAGCACAAATGGGGGAGTGGCAGGCAGAGGGAGAGGGAGAAGCAGGCTCCCCACTGAGCAAGGAGCCTGATGGGGGACTCAATCCCAGAACCCCGGGATCATGACCTGAGCCCAAGGCAGATGCTGAACCAACTGAGTCACCCAGGTGCCCCCACATGTTTTTTTTATGACATTTATTGAACAGAAAATTGCAGATGAACAAATCCAGTTCAAAGTGTACCCAATACATGTAAGTCTTTACAGAAAAATATATCTGCTATATACATCATTTTCAAAATCTAGTAATTATATATAACATTATTTTTTAGCTAGCCAAACCATGAAACCCTATGACATTATACTACATTTTGGGTGATGCTATTTGCTATTGCCTATCATAAAATTAAAAAAATGTAAAAATTGGGGCACCTGGGTGACTAAGTTCGTTAAGCATCTGCCTTCTGCTCAACTCATAATCTCAGGGTTCTTGGATCGAGTCCAGCATCCAGGTCCCTGCTCAGCAGGGAGTCTGCTTCTCCTTCCCCCTCTGCCTCTCCCCCCTGCTCTTGCTGTCTCTTTCTCAAATAAATAAAATCTTAAAAAAAAAATCAAATAATATATTTCACTATCTGAAAATTACAGCTTTTTTTTTAGACTTTATTTATTTATTTGACAGACAGAGATCACGAGGCAGAGAGTCAAAGAGAGAGGAGGAAGCAGGCTCCCTGCTGAGCAGAAAGCCCGATGTGAGGCTCCATGCAGGGCTCAATCCCAGGACACTGGGATCATGACCTGAGCCGAAGGCAGAGGTTTTAACCCAGTGAGCCACCCAAGCGCCCTTAATTACAGCTATTTTAAAGTAGAAGGTAAAATGAGTTTACTGTAACTTTCTAGAACCCCATTTGATAATTTATATGAAGTTCTCAGTAGCTTTACTTTTTTAACCCAAGAATTATTGTTTAAGGAGTCTAGATCAGATTGGCTCTCTTTCTGGACCTTTTGTTATTCCTTCTTTTCAAACAGGAATATATCCTAGGATGACATTAGGACTAAATCATAAAAATTTTATGCTTACTCAGTATATTTCTCAAATGTGACAAAAATCATTCATAGTAAGCCTTAAAAAACTTTTCTTTGAATTCAACTCTTATTTTTTAGAAGTTAATGTATGCATAAAAGTTCATGATACTCTGACATGACTGTACTGATAATGAATTATGAGCAAAGATTTTTCATCACCCTTACAAAGCTGAAAACTATAGCGTTCCAACATATTTTGGTTCAGAATTAATTTATAGTCTCAATCCTAAAGTAGCTAGTTCTTCTTTGACCTGGGTCACCACATGCCTTTTATTATTATTTTTAAGATTTTTAATTTTTTTAATTAAAAAAATTTTTAAGAGATTGATCTTATTTTATTTTTTTAAAGATTTAATTTATTTATTTGACACAGAGAGAGAGAGAGAGAGAGAGAGATCACAAGTAGGCAGAGAGGCAGGCAGACAGAAAGGAGGAAGCAGGCTCCCCACTGAGCCTGACATGGGGCTCGAGCCCAGGACCCTGAGATCATGACCTGAGCTGAAGGCAGAGGCTTAACCCACTGAGCCACCCAGGCGCCCCTAGAGATTTATCTTATTTTAGAGAGAGAGAGAGCATGCAGGCACCAGAGAGGAGGGTCAGAGGGAGAGGGAAGAATCTCAGGTAGATTCCTTGCTGAGTGTGGAGCCTGACTTGCAAGGCTCTATCCCACGACCCTGAGATCATGACCTGAGCCGAAATCAGGAGTCAGACACTTAACCGACTGAGTCACCCAGACACCCTCTACACCCAACGTGGGGCTCAAATTCAAAACGCCGAGATCAAGACCTGACTGCTCCACCGACCGGGCCAGCCAGGTGCCCTACCACATGCCTTTTAGAAAGTGAGGTAGTATATGCCTTTGCACAAACATCCTAGCATTTGTATGTTCAACAACTTTGAGGACTTGCTTCATAGAAGACTGAGTTATATAGTATCATGCATTCACTCAAAAATATTTATTGAGTATATATTACATGTCAGACAAAATTTTAAGTATTGGGAAATTAGCAGTAAGCAACATAGACCTTAAAAAAAAAAAATCCCTGCCCTTGTGGAGTTTACTTACGTACAAAGATAAAGCAGACCTCGCCAATCAGTTGACACTCTTAATAGAGGAGATAAGTGTACATTTTTTCTAATGTTTAAATTTTTTCAAGGATTTTTATTTCTTAATTTATTTAAAAAATTTATTTTTATTTTGAGAGAGAGCATGAGCAGGGCAAGGGCAGAAGAGAGGGAGAGAGAGAAACTTCAAGTAGACTCCCCAGTGAATGTGGAGCCTGATGTGGATCTCCATCCCAGGACCCTGAGCTTATGACCTGAGCTGAAACCAAGAGTTAGCCACTCTATCAGCTGAGCCACCGAGGCGCTCCAGGTTTTGTTTTGTTTTTGTTTGTTTTGTTTTGTTTTAAAGTAATCACTACACCCAACCTGGGGCTTGAACTTACATCCCCAAGATCAAGAGTTGCATTCTCCATTGACTGAGCCAGCCAGGCGCCCCTAAAATTTTTTTTTTAATGATAAATGTCTTGCAATATATAGACAAAGTGCTATGTCAAATTCAGACTTTATTCTTATTTTTGCTTATCTATTTATTTTTAAGTAACCACTATGCCCAACACGGGTTTCAAACTCATGACCCCAAAATCAAGAGTCATCCATTCCACTAATTCAACCACTCAGGCACCCCCAAATTCATACTTTGAAATTCTGATATCGGAGGAGAGATTGTTTCTAGTTTCAAGGATCAGGGATTTTCTTCATAGAAAATAGTTTCAGTTGCGGCCAACCTACGAATGTCTAAGCTATGAATAACTGATTCATAATTATTTTAAGTTCATTATATTACAAAATAAAAAGAACAAAGAAAAAGGAGGTAAGTTTCAAATATAAAGTACACAATGGGTCTACTTTTGATTGTGTCATGGACATAAAACATTTTTAACCTGAAAAAATAACAGCTTAGGAATTGAAAGGAAAAATAAACCCAAATTTGATTGTCTTGTTTTTCAAAGAACTATTAATTCTGATTTTAGACCATAATGACTTTTCTCATTAAAAATATATTAAAATTTTGCAGTGGAATAAGAGTTTTTATCAAATAAAAATCTCTTATCTCATATTGTATTATTAATAACTCCAAAGGAACAGAACCAGATTAAAAGCTCTTATTTATTTTTTTAAAGGCTTTTATTTTTATAAGACCTGGGAACTATAAACTAAATAAATAATCTTTTCTACTAAGTTATCATTGGAAGTCTTCATTTATTTTCACATTATAAAATTTGTGTTAACGAAATATCCTTTCAATTTGCCTAGATTCTGAAAATCTTAGTCTCTGCAAAAATTTTCAATATCATAGGTGAAAGCACCACTCAAATCTGTTTCAATAAATTCCAATGAACTGCTTTTTTTTGGCATTAAATTTTATTATTTTAAGTAAGTGAGAAATAAGAAATGTCTTCTGAATCACTAAGTTTGCTTCATCAAGCTTCTCTCGCCTTCATTTTACAAGAACAAATTAAACACATAAAATGCACAGGGATATTCACATCACAGAGTATTAAAGTCTGAGTGCTAAAACTGTGCTTATTTTTATTATTTAAAATAAAGATTCATTGGCAGGATTTTTTTTTCTTAGAGCCCTGCTATTGCCATTATTTTTGCTAGTTTTTCAAGTGCACCACTGCTAAAGCTATTTTGCAAGGAACAACTATGCTGAAGTTCTTTAATTCTATGGAAAAGTTCCTTCTGAATGTTGCTCAAATGAATGTTTCAACTCTAGAGGGGAAAACCTCAAGTCAGAGATAGTCACTGCAGCTGAAAAGTTTTATGCCTTTTTAAAATAATCCTTACAGAATTTTTCAAGAAACTACCAAGAATAAAAGTAAATATAAATATTTAAACTGAGCACTTTAAATTCTTTAAATTCAGTATATATGTTTTAAATCTAATGATATTTTGTTTCCCTTTAGTTTGAGCTAGAGTAAGTTCCAATTGGTCTCAAGAAGCTCCAAGTTTGTTTGTTTGTTTAAGTGTGTATATATATACATATATATATATATATATATATATTTATTTATTTATTTATTTATTTTTTTTTGGGGGGGGCAATCTCTACATACAACATGGAGCTTGAACTCATGGTCCTGAGATCAAGAGTCACATGAAGAGGCTTCAGTTTTTGTTCTAATTATCTCTAATTTGTTTTTACAAAATTAAAGTATCTAAATTGATATATTCTTCAGAAATCTAAGGGAAGCAGTTAGAAAATTAATTTAGAGACAAATATAATTATTTTTTTTAAAAGATTTTATTTATTTATTGGACAGACAGAGATCACAAGTAGGCAGAGAGGCAGGCAGAGAGAGAGAGAGAGAGGAGGAAGCAGGCTCCCTGCTGAGCAGAGAGCCCGATGTGGGACTCGATCCCAGGACCCTGGGATCATGACCTGAGCCGAAAGCAGAGGCTTTAACCCACTGAGCCACCCAGGTTCCCGAGACAAATATAATTATTAATAAACATTCACATTGATCATCTACTAATTTGACATTTAACTCATCAGTTTTTAAATTCTTGACATTTTTGTTTTCCTTTTATATTCTCTTTAGCCCATAAATTCTGTATAATGGTAATAATTTCTTACCTAATTTCATATGAAGCATGAGGATCCAATTCTAAAAGAAGGAAACCTGTTGATGAAAACAAATTGTGGGAGCACCCGGCTAGCTCAGCTAGCTCCGTCATCCAATGTGGGGCTCGAATTCACAACCCTGAAATCAAGAGTCACAGGCTCCACTGAGGCAGCTGGCTACCACAAAAACAAAATCTTTTAAAAAATCATGTATATATTACATGCCAGACAAAATTTTAAGTATTGGGAAATTAGCTGTAAGTTTTGGGTTTAAAAAAAAAATTCGTGTATCTTTTGGTCAGGACATTGGCTCATGTTAGTGGTTGGAATCAATAAAGGATTCCTTTATAGGGAAGATTTTTGTTTTTATTCTTTTCCCACTGTTACTGATCTGTGGTATTTAAATAAGCTTTCTTATTTAAAGAATATCTTTCCTTGGGGCACCTGGGTGGCTCAGTGGGTTAAAGCCTCTGCCTTCAACTCAGGTCATGATCCCAGGGTTCTGGGATAGAGCCCCGCATTGGGCTCTCTGCTCTGTGGGGAGCCTACTTCCTCCTCTCTCTCTATCTGCCTCTCTGCCTACTTGTGATCTCTGTCTGTCAAATAAATAAATAAAATCTTTAGGGAAAAAAAAAAGAATATCCTTTCTTGCATCATTTTCCAGTTTCAAGCAGTAATCTCTTCCCCCTCATGCATTTTATAGAACTTTCTGAAGTTGTCCAATCATTTCAATGATATTCCTAGTCCTCCTTTTCCTGAAACAAAATTCCACTAATATTTGTAGAAAGCCTACTCAGTACTCTGTTGTGAAAAAGGTAAAGAATGGTGTAAGTAGTTTAAACTCTCTTTACAGCTGTGGAAACAAAGGCCAAGGAGGTTAAAAACAACAACAACCGACTGACCCAGGGTCACAGGAGGGTCAGCGGCATACATAGGAAACAGGTGTCTGCTGTAGCATCCACAGTTTATGAAGACCAAAAGATCTCCAGGTAAACAGAATGATGTAAGGGCAGCTTTTAATTCAAAGGTGCAGCCAAGGACTTTGAGCTCTTAGGTTCATGTATCTAGTTAGGGGTGGGAAGCCAGAAGGATTTATGGCCAAGTGACCACCACTCCATACTGGCGTGAGCAAACAAAAGCTGGTGGCATGTGAGCCTCTGCCAAATGTTTAACAATCCAATAGATGGGAGAGGAGGGAAGAGTCTGAATTACTCCACTGGGAGATGTGTGTGTATGTGTGTGTGTGTGTGTGTGTGTGTAGTAATACACAACTCTTCCCACCCCTAAAATCTCATTAAAGCATAAAGAAAAGAAAATCCAAGCCCATTAAACTGCTGTTATATGGAGTAAATTTGAACATCCCATTTTTGAAGTTTGATACAAGGAGGAATTTCTTAGGGGACAACTAAGAGTGTGTCAGGTGCTTATTAATGCAGATTTCACGGCCTCTAGAGGTCCTGATGTAGCTGGGCCTTGAATCTTCAAGATTTTGAGAGAAACAGAAATCCTGGGTGAAAGAAATAATGGGCTCTTCTTCCATACCAGCCTTTTACATTGAACTGATTTTATCAGTTTGGGATAGTTTAAATGAGATTCTGAGCAGAGTTAGTGAAATGAACCCCCACTTAACTCCCCAAGGTCTCTTCTACCTCAAGGCTTTTGCTTTTAGCTTTCAAGGACTCACAGAACTACGCATTGGCATAATTGTAGGTGTTTTTTTAAAAAAGTAATGGTATTAAGTCTAGGCAAACATCACCTTGGGTCTGTTTCATTATTACCAAAAATAGGAAAAGAAGTATTTGTTGTATCTCCCACTGAGGAAGGACACATCGTTTCCTTCAGTGATAAGCACTTCTCAGCCTTGCCACTGAACCTGCGCTGTACCTTCCCTGACCTCAATTTCCTCAACTGTAAAATGGGAAACTACCAGATCCCTAATAATCCTTCCGGCCTGCAAATTACAGAACTGTTTCATTATGAAACAGGTTCTACTGCAAATCATATGAAAGAGAAGATACTCGGTACAATTCCCTAATTAAACACATAAAAAAAAATCCAAACCTATATATAAAGGTATCCAAGAATTTAGAATATATATAGAAAGGGGGAGATATTTTCCCACATGGAGTCTTTTAGACCGCGTCTCTAACATACTTTGCCTCAATCTCTTTCTCTTTCCATTAAACAAAAAGTGCTAATAGTACATGCTTCCAAACACAAAATATTAACTACCAAAATCACATTTTAGAGAAATTTTAACTATTTACTGTAGTGAATCTAGATATCTTCCGGTTCACACAGCCTTTTCCTGTCACAAGTTCTTTAAACACTTTGACTTCCCTTTACACCACAGACTCTGCTTTCTTAACTTTATCCACTCAAGTCTGGATTTTTGAAAATAATAATTTATTTGCATATTTATATTGGTATATCCACAGCTGAATTCAAAATCCAGAGCCCTATAACTTCATATTACATTGCAAAATCACTTTGATAATGCCACTCTGTGGCAATTTGCCTGAGTTGTATTGCTTTCAAAATGAATTTGTTTAAATATTCAACCTAATCAGTTTTATATACATAAAATCAAATTCTCTGATATACTTAATTTACTTGTAAGATTATTTTTAAAAAGTTAGCAAAACCTGTTTCATGGACTTAAAAATGCCATTAAGTCTGTTGGCTTTTAATAGGTTATGTTTCAAGCTTTCATGGAAAAATTAAAAGGAAAAGAAGAATATTTTAACCCATAGATAACAGATTTTTAACTAAATAATTAATAGTCTTTAGCTTAACTTTTGGGCTTTTTAATTTTCTGCAAGGAAACATGAAAAAAACCTTTAAAAAACAAAGTAATTGTTTTTATATCGCATATAAAGTTACATTAAACCAAACTACAAACTGTTAAAGAGATTCTTCCCAAGTTCTTTAGTAAGTAATGTCTGCATACTAACCATACATTCAAATTTTAACTATTAACAATAAAAATTAGAAACCTGATCACTAGATTTGGTTGTGGGAAGATACTTCCAGTTTTGGCTTAATCAAGAGTTCCACAAGAAACAAAAACAAAAACAAAAACGAGTTCCACATGATTTTAATATTTTTTTCTTGCTTAACCATCTTCTCTGTGCTTGGCTGTAATATATGTTGCCATTAGCTGCCAAATCTGAGAGTAATTCAGCTTATTATTAGCAAAACAATGGTATAGATAAGAAAATAAATGCAATACTTATTGTAGAATAATCATAATAAACTGTTTTATCTGTTTAAAAGCTCAAGGTCTTAAAACATTTGGATATTCTAATACAACATGACCCCATCCCACCTCCTTGGTAATGAAATAATTTAGGGATATTTAATAATCAAGGAAAGAGAGTATTTTGCACAAATAGTAATAGGAGGGGCTATCATTGGTTGAAACAACATTCTTCATTTATAGCCCCTAAAAGCTTTACTTGTGATCAGTTCTGAAACAGCAATGCAGTTTAATCCATTTCCCCATCCCTCAATAAATATCAAAAAGGCAGTAAATAACAGGACCCAGCTTTCACTTAAAATCTGTTTCCTTTCCACATTTAGGTTTCAAAACAGCAACAGACCATATCTTTGGCTCTTTTTATTGTACAGACATTTTCTCAAACAGTGCTACTTACTTTGATTAAAACAAATTATCAACATATGGATCATGTGCACAAAGAAGTGGTAGAACAATCCAGAAAGGATTTGTGATAACTTCATATTTTGTAAATAAATTCAACACAATTTTTAAAAATAGGTGATCATGTTATTCTGTGACTTTTTACATTGATCCCACGTATGGTTTAATAATGCTACTGGATATTTTATGGGTATAATAAGTCTTTTACAAACAGAACACAAGGCACAGAAAGAGAAAAATTAAAACATTTTGAATTACTTAAATTCTAATGTTGATGTACTAATAGCATCCTAATTCCAGTTCAGTCTGTATTGTTACTCTTCTCTCCCCAACTTTAAAAAGACTGTATTGAAGATTCTGATGGTGAAGAAACAAACTTCAAAAATTGTGCTTACCTTGCCTGTTTTACCCTGCAAC
Source organism: Martes martes (assembly GCF_963455335.1). Classification (NCBI taxonomy): domain Eukaryota; kingdom Metazoa; phylum Chordata; class Mammalia; order Carnivora; family Mustelidae; genus Martes; species Martes martes. Next base: position 56,670,309 of record NC_137899.1, on the reverse strand, counting down.
CTCAGAATTTGAACACAAGTTCTGTCTTGCTTTATTCCTTTGCAAATCTCCACAAAAGACTTCTCAACAGGAATATGTGTATATATTCTCCTGTCCAATTGCACACATTGACTGCATTCCATACCCAACAAAACTGCCCTCAACCGGATTTGTTGCTGTTGAGGGGAAAGACTAATGTCACCTGTAATTCTATTATCTCTTTCACTAGATGAACACACTCAATATTTTGTTGTTTATTAATATTTCAAACAAAATTCAATGTAATCTGTTTTGTAAAGTTTACAATATTGGCTCCAAATTAAAATAAAATTTGAATAGAACCATGGTTGCTAGGGGGAAGCACCAATAGTGCATTACACCAAAATTTTAGATTTCTTAGTTTTTCTATTTGGCTTTGTATAGATGGCCATTCACTTAAATCAAAACTAAAAATGTCATTTTATTCTTGGTAGTAAAGAAATATAAGATGAAAGAAATAACCGTTAAGAGATACAGTAATAAAATTAAGGAGCAAAATCCTAGGCAGTTTTCAACAAAGGAAAACAAAACGTGGCGACATCATTATGTATTTAATTGTCCCAGAATGAAATGTTATCAACATAACAGAGACTATACCTATTTCTGATGCAACAGAATTGGTATTTTTTCTTGTTTTTTTATGACCTTTGTTAGTCTCCTTTTATGAATTAGATTTTTAGTAGCTAGATTAGAATTAGGATGTATTAGAATTAGAAAGAAGGACCATAGAGTTATATTAGCTTAATGGAAAATATTCAATATGTTTCCTACGTATTTGTAGGAAACTATACACATTTTTAAAAGTCTTTACTAATATTTTGGGGGGTAGATATAGTTACTTCTAAATTATTCTCCAAGTCTTGGAAAGTGCTAGGAAAAACATTTTCAGATTACAAATACAATATAAATAGTTAACAAAGAAAAATAACTTAAAAAAAGAAAACTTATTTTAATGACTGGCACAGGACACCCTCCCTGCCAAAATTAAATAAGGGGAAACTACCAAATAGGTTTAATTATTGATATTAAACCAGTTCAAATAAAACTTTGCCTTAGAGAAGGCACTGTCATTTTAAAAATAAATGATCAGTAAATTTGTCACTTGAGAAAAGCAACAAAAATTACCACCAACTTTTACATTTTTGAGCAATCTACCACAAAAAAAGACGTAAATGTTCCAAAAGAACCATTAGGCACAAATTCTAAGACAGTACTTTATAGTGTCAATTTTGATAAAGATTTCAGATTAGTTTTGTTTTCTTTCCTCTATGTCTTATGTTCTCGGATTCTTATGAACTTCAGCTGAGATGTTTTGAAATAATAATGCTCACCTAGCCTGCTGCTCCCATCTTTAACATTGGTATCATCATACTAAGAGAAATTCAGCACCCAAATGTAAACTGAACTTAAGGAGAAATGAATTTTAATGAGCCAAAGTGGAAATGGTAATGGTCTACCATTACTCCTGCAGGTAAGGAATTTACAAATATATTCTGCCTTATTAAAATCTAAAAATATACTATTTACAGACAGCATGTGAAATTCCTCAGTTTATCACTAAAATCACCTAGGAGCTGATTTGTATCTACATGTCACAAAATCTCTTTCATGAAGGGGACTTTAGTTCCTGAGTGTTTTCGAATGGGATTCTGGAAAAGAAATGGTCAGGAAAAGAAAGGATCCTAACAAGAAAATAGGACCTTAAAACGTGTCTTTTAAATGTACTTGTTAGCAAATGCTAAAAACTAGTTATGACCTCAGCCTGTGCTTTACTTTCCGATCATTTGAGTGTGAGGACAGTAGGTTCTTATTGCTCTTTCCAGTGGGATTTCATGCCTGGATTACTGTCCCATTTTACTCCATTAGGTAATACATTCTCTCTACCACCTTTCCTCCACCTTTAGCAAGGAAACCTGAAGGATAAAAGAATTACAACCAAGAAACAAGTTCAAATGCCCACCTCTTCTCGGCCTCTCCACACCCCTCCCCCCACAGACAAATGCCTATCTTCTTTGTTTCCTGTGGTCCGTCAGCAAATAGTTATGTACACACACCAATTACCAAAGACTCTTTCCACTAAAGGTCTCATTCCTCCCTCCTCCCAGAAGAATGGTAATAATAAATGAATATTTTTAGTTTCACTCAAGTGAAGCAATAATATAAAGGATATAATTGCAATAAAAGGAATCATGTTTATCTACTACTTTAACAATCATGTATAAAGTTTACCAGATAGATTAAGATTCTTAATCCTGATTTACTTGAAAATTTAATGAATCAATTTCTCCAAAACAGAACAAAGTTGTTGTTTTTTTTTAAAGAAAAATATTGGTTATATAAATCTCTGAATTTCAGAAAACATTTGAAAATATCTCAGGTTTTAGAGTTTTGGCTCATTCAGATTAATTTTGGAACTATTTTATTCAATTGAAATCTACTCTAAAAATTCCTTATTTTTTCTACTTTATCATTTTCAAAATATAAAAATTACAGATCATGTAAATCCCAACCTAGAATCACTCTACAAACATTATCTTCACATTTAAAATTTTTAAGGTGTTTAAGGGTTAGCTAAGTTATTAACTCTATAATCTTCAGCATTTCACTATAAATTTAGTTTCTAAGATTTAATTTGTTCAACTCAAAATAAATCATTTGTAAGTTACTCTGATGTTTCTGAGAAATAATTTTACATGAAAACTTCAAAAACACGTATCTATTAACCACATTACTAAAATGTAGTTGAAATATATATACAAAAAGAAAACAAAATCTGTCTGTATTTAAAAAAATTTTCCTTACTAATTTAGTCAGTTTTTAAAATTTGTTTTAAAAAGCTGCTCAAATAGCTTGTAGTATTATGATAGGTGGTAATATATCTTACTTCAATTAGTTGGCTTTTGTAGATTAAAACGAAAAAACTAAATAGTTTTTTCAAAAGGCTTAGGAGGATGATGTAACATCATTACTAGCTAAGAGTTAACAATATAGAAAAAAATTTGAACTCACAGATTTAAGCCGACTTTCTCAAAGTTTTCAATATGTACTAGGCAATTTTTGTTTTACTGTTTTTTAATCAAACCAGGTATTTTGTCAAGACTTAGAAAATGAACAATTATATTATCTGTGAACAATTTATTAAGTTGTATTTCTAATTGGTACATTTCATTTTCTTCAGATAATGAAAAAATTTGAGACTGTTATGAAATTAGATATACCAAACAAATTTACACTTCCCTTTTTTCTGTTATGGCCAGAATTCTGATCTTTATTTTTGAGAAGAACAATAGCAACGTATGTATATAAATACAAACCCACCAAAGACACCACTGACTAGAATACAGCACTATAGCTGTTAGCTTTTTCAGTTAACCAAATTAAATATGATTATTCGTTTGTTTTGTCCTTGTCTAAGGCAAACTCTTACTTATTTTTTCTCACCGTCTCCACCAAACGTCAGTAAAATTTGAACATTTCTGTTACAGAAATCGCTAATCCTTCAAGGTCGGTCTCGGCTTCTTTTGGTCTTAGGGCAGCTTCAACGAAAACGTGGTCTCAGCATAGTTGATTTTACCCGGAATTTTTCGTTTGCTTTTTTTGGAGGGGTTGTTTGGTTTTGCTTAAAACAACCCTGTGGACCACAAAAGGGGGTTAGAAAGGGAGGGGGCAGAATGAGTCGCTTTCTCTAGAAGCCCAGGAAAAATCAGGCATCTGAAAACCTCTTCTGTGGTTTTAACTAAAAAAGAAGTATAAATTCTAAGATGTTGGAAACGGGCAGGGAAACGATGGGACTCCAGCTGCTGAGCATGGCGCAAACCGAGGACCTCCGGGTGCTGGACGTTGGGGGAAGGGAGGGGACTCTGCGGGCACCACGCGGTCAGCCCAAGGGGCGGGCTCCACACGCACTCCAACTATTTTCTACTCTTCCTCTCTCTTTCCTCCTTGGGGGTTGGGGCTGGGGGCCCGCAGTTAAAGGGCAGGAAAAATGAGAAGACGAGAACTCAATCCCACCCTCAACAACAAAACCAAGGAGAGGGAGCAAAGGGTTATTTTCGCGCCACAAAAGATGGAAATCCAGGGGCGGCTCGGGGTCCAATGAATGGAAACCAGCAAACGGCTCTGGCGCCGGCAGCCGACGGTGATAGGCTCCCTCCGTCCACCAATCGGGTGAGAGAAGAAGCCCCCCCCGCCCCTTCCCCAGCCAGGGGCGGTGTCTCACTCCACGCCGGTTGCTCAACTTGGTCTCGGCGAGTCGGCCCCGCGGAGCGCGAAACCCCGCCCAGAGGCCGCGTTTGCGCGCCGTGCGCCCGTCTCGCGGCCCCGCCCCGCCCCGGACCCGGGCGCAGGATTCAGCCCGCACTCCTTGCGGTCTTTCTCCGTGGGTACCGAACATCCCCCAGCGCCATGTAGCCCCTCGCACCGTCGACAAAGGCCTGAAGTGCGGGAGGGTCGCCAAACACACGCTGCCCGGTTCGCCTCCGCCGCCCGTGGGCGGACGCGCGCTGGAGAAGGAGAACCTCAGGTGGTGCCGTGTGGCGAGGGGAACCGTAGAGGTTCTCCCGACCCCTACATCTAACTCGTCCACAGCTCTGCGCGGAGGGACAGAATCCGCGGCGGAGCCAGAAAGCGCCTGTCCCGCGCCAGGGCCAGGACGGTTCAGTGGTCGAGAGCCTCCGAGGCGAGGAACGAAGGATCTTCCCCAGTGGGAGCTGCAAGAATCCCGCCCTCTTTTTCCGGGCAGAGCCAGGGGAAAAAGGAAACAACCCCATCTTCTCATCTCCTGGGGCACTATTTTTGATTTTAAACAAAAATTACTGAAGGCAGATTCCGGAGTGGGCAGAGCCAAGTTACCACTTATCAAGCACCTGGTTTAAACACATGAGTCCGGGAGAGCTGTTTGAAGGAGCAAGAGTATGATAAAAAATACCTCCTATGGGGCCCAGGCGACGCGGCGGGCATTGCGTGCCCATCCGCGGTAAGGACTTCGGCTCTCCGGTGCTCTCAGGAGTGGCAGGGGGTTAGGGGTAGCAGCAAGAACGCCCTTTCCTTCGCTTCTACCTGCTCAGCCTTCGCTCAGAACCTGTGGATACAGCAACGGTAACCGACCTTCTAAACAGAGTTTTTCTTCTTTAATATTACACTGAACCATAAGAAACATTTTTATTGTCCTCAGGAGATACGGAGTAGGTGCAGCTGTCCAAAGCGTAAACAGGCTGCAGTTGGGTGACACTCAGCCGCATCAGAGCACACACAATGGGTGGGATTCTCTCGTGGGGTTAACAATTAGGAGCTGCAACTGCTTCGGGAAGAGCTCGGAAGTAGCCCATATGCAGGGTTAATTTCTGTGCGACTCATTGAAAGGCTGGAAGTTAGGGTGACCTTATATTCATTTTTGAAAATCCACCAAATATATTTTTGCATTTGAAATGCCAGTAAAAAGGCAATTACCCGTGCTCTTTTTACTCAGCCAGTGAGTATAAACTTATCCCTCAAGTGGTTGGATGACTGGAAGTGGAGTGGACTCTACCTACCACCCTTTAATGTCTCGGTTTATTTAACTCCTGTATGTTTTTAAGGTGCTAGACGGAGTATCCAGTTTGTTACAATAATACACAGATTAAGTTCTCAAGTCCCAGAAACATATTTCATCAAAACAGCACACACTTGTCTTAAATTCCAGGTGTTAGACGTGTTTGATAGTGACAGACAAGCATGGTCTAGTATTTATGGAAAATAAACAATTTATCCCATGCTTTAGAAATAGATACTAACTTAGGTCTCAGTTTTAATAGGAGCAAATACACTGGACAATCCAGAAGGTACCCTTAAGTGACTCTGGAAGCAAGCTGAATATATACAAATTGTTCTTAATGAAAAATTACTAAAAGTTAAATGATGAAAAGACTAGTTTTTATAAAGACATACTTAGAAAAGCAAATACTGCTAAATGAATGAAAAGCACATTTCTCCAAGTAGCTTTTGATCATATGCAACAGGTACATGAAAAATAGTTCATAATTTTTGATATTTACATTTTAAATACCACAGAGGTTAAAGAATACATATTTTTTTAGAACCAAGATTTCATTTTTAAAAACATAAAAAGTAAAAATAAGTAAGCTCTTTTAAAAAGTTAAACCTAACCATAAACTTAAAACTTCACCACCGAAATCTTCTTTAAAGATAGAGCTCCTAAGATGGTTCTGAACATTATTACACAAGAGCACATTTGTGTCCTCGACCTCATAAAGTAAAACATTTCACTAAGTAAAATGTCAATGAAAATATTGTTCAAGTGAGTTTACATTTAAAAAGTTGGGTTTGCTTAGCAGAAAAAGAAAAACCTGTTAGAACAGTTGCATTTAAAATGGATGATCTGACACCTTCCGGTTCAACACAAAACTATAAAATAAGTTCCTTTTAAAAGAAAAAAGATGCAAATACTCTATATTCTGCAATAGTACCCACATGTAGAAAAAATAATTTGTCATTCATCTTTTAATTGTAAAATATACACTTTTAAATGCCATATGTGGATTTAACAAAGAGAAACGAACTCTATCGATTTTAATTACTGAATGTTTCAATGTAAATCATAATATTTTCTGTCGCACAATACATTTTCTACTACTAGCAGTACCAGATCATTAAAGATTCCTGTTTATATTTCCATGCTACATAGAATTTCATTGACTTTAAAAGTAAACATTTTTCATATTTTCCATGGAATACCTGTTAAAAAATGTCACAAGTAACTGGTGCAAATGAAGCTTTCGAGTGGAGTACACAATCAGTAAACACTTGCAGATTTCCACAAGAAACTCAGCACTATGTTCATTTCCGTATTCCTCTTCTCCAGGCTACATTTTTGTTGCCCCAGTAAAGGCTTCACCGGGCCCAGACCCTCCCCCACACACCCACCATTGTACTCCTTACATACACGGGAAATTATGAATGGCTCTCATGGCCAAATGCGGGCAGAAAAGAGCCAGAAAGGGACTCGAACAATTTTCAAGTGCGAATATCACCTAGGGGTAACGCAGAACGGTCTTCCTGTTTCAAGAGTCCCAAGTTCTCCAACTAAAATTCTTTAAATAAAAGTACCAGCCTACCCCACTCCTCCTCCTCTGGAAACTACAGGAAGAAACCGTTTCTGTTTAGATACCGACTTTTCCCACTCTGACTTCTCTCCTCCGGCCTCCGAGGTTGCGGACGCCCCCATCCCCACGCCGAATACCTCCGCCTCTACGCTCCCCTCCCCCACCGGTGGCCAAGCCCGCCCCCGGCCTCATTTATCTCTGAGCCTTTTCTGAATCGCTCAACCAATCGCAAACGCGAAGCCGAGAGCCAACGCGAGCGCAGGCGGAGGAGGTGTCGCCCAGACACCCGCCCAGGACGCCGCGGGCTCCCATCCCCCACCGCCCCCGGCTCCGGCCGCCCCACTTCCCCTGTGCCAAGGCCCGTGGAGGGTGCACCGGGTGGGGCGCGTCTGCCCGCCTCTCCCGCCCCTTCCCATCCCACCCCCTTGCTGCGCTTCCGCCCCTGCCAGTTCTGGAAACGTGCTTGCGGCTTTGCCGGGGTTACACTTCAAATGTCATCAAAGCCACAAGGCGGGTTCGAAATTAGGACTCTTTGGTTTTGTTAATTACCTATTTTAAAAAATCGAATATTTGAAACTCCGGTAACTAGAGCTGAGAAATTGCCTAGTTAGCACCTCCACCCATATCTCATTAAAAAAAAAAAAATCCTCCCTTTTTTCCTCCCCTCCCCCTCAGGATCCGCCCCGACCAGATAACCCTTTCTAAACTCTGTTGTGACAATCAGGGCCGCCAGCCGCGCTCCCCTCTGCACCCCGGCTGAGGCTCCTTTAGCATTTTTCGCCTTCTTCCTCCTCCCCCTCTCAGGGTCCCTCGCTCAAGCTCATTTCCCCTCCCCCTCTTCCTCCTCTCGCTTTTTTTCCCCCGAAACCCACTCTAATTGAGGCGCTGGGATTCCTCACGTGAGACGTTGATTTGTAGTTTGAACACGTGGCTCATTCAAAAAGCCGGACACTCGGAGCGGATTTTTTCCGCCTCCTGCGCCTTCCTCCCTCCACCCCTTCCCCCCTCCCTCCTGCCAGTCAACCTTCTGGGTTTTTTTATGGGGAGGCGGCGCCTGTCCTCACGTAGTGTGATATTTTCACAGTCCGCTGGCCGATGCCAAAGGGGTTGGGGAGGAAGAGACAAAAAGTAGTTCTTCCCCCCTCCTCCTCCTCTCCTTTTTCTCGCTAATCCCGCCTCCTCCTCAGAGTTAGGAAGACTCGTTGATACGTTTGGGTTGCTGCAAGGCTTTTCTTTTCTTTCTTTTTTTTTTAATACCCAGAAAAGGAAAAACAACCTTCGGATTTGATTTTTCGCTCCTCGTTCTTGTCCTTGGTTCTTACTGTGTTTGGGTGTTTTAACGGCGAGAAGACGAGGGGAACAAAACCCGCCGAAGCCCTCCATCACTGTGGGTGGTTTTAATTTTTCGTTTTTCTCCGAATTTTTAAAAAACAACCACTCTTCACAATGAACAAACTGTATATCGGAAACCTAAGCGAGACTGCCGTCCCTACGGACCTGGAAAGTATCTTCAAGGACGCCAAGATCCCGGTGTCGGGACCCTTCCTAGTGAAGACGGGCTACGCGTTCGTGGACTGTCCGGACGAGAGCTGGGCCCTCAAGGCCATCGAGGCGCTTTCAGGTGGGTCCGCGCCTGCCCCAGCCCTGCGCCGCCGGCCCGGGCCTGCCGCGGTTGGGGACCCGGAGCCAGGCCCGCGGCTACCGCCGGGGTTGTCCACGCAGGGCCCCAGGCCCGGGGAAGGGCGGCGGGGAGGTGGGGCGAGGCCCGGGCGCCCACACGCGTGAGGTCTGGGGTGCTCTCTTCAGCTTGGGCTCCAACCCGGCCCCCCGCGGCTCCCCTCCTCCCGCCCGAGCCTTGCAGGCAGACGGCGGACGCGCTGTCAGAAAGCCGCCGCGCGGGCTCCGAGGGGAGCGGGGCTGGGGGAGGCGCGACCGTGAGCGCCGGACCTTCCCCGCTCGCCCCGCCCGGACCGGGCCCAGGCGCGGGCTCCAGTCCCCGGCACGCCGGGCCTTAGGGGCCGAGCGGGTTCTCCCGCTTCTCTCCCCGCTCCTTTCTCTCTCTGCACATCATTGTTTATGGTGTTGGTTTCTCAGTCTCCCCCGGCTCGCCTTAGACCCCAGGCGTGGGAGAATGCAAAGTGGCCTCGACCCTGCTGCGGAGTGAGGACGCGGGCTGGTTGGTGCCTAGCACCGGCGGCCCGGCGCTTCCTCTGGATCCTGCGGGACGCAGGCCAGTGCGACCCGGGTTCCACGCTCCACCTTCCCCGCGTCCTACAAGCCAGGGGGCAGGTGGGCGAGAGCGGCCAGTGGTCGCCGGCAAGGGAGCCCCAGCCGCCGCGCCCGGTCCCCCGTTGCTCTCTTCGTCCTGGCCGCGGCCCCGGGGTTGGCGGGGCAAGCTCGGCGCGGCGGGGAACCGTGAGTGGCGAGGCATGCTCGAGTAACCCCCGCCCCACCGGCAGCCCGTGTGGCAGGCGTCGCGCACTCCTTCGCGCCTTGTTCGTTCTGTGCTGAGATGCGTCTGGCCGTGCACTCTCGTCTGCGCCAACCCTGCGGTCCTCCAGCCTCTCCAGCTACTCCCTGTTCCTGGAGGGCCTGGGCTAGAAGCCGGGAGAAGGGCTCGGGGTCCCCTCCCGAAAAAAAAGCCAGCGTAGCCCCCTCCCCAGAGTTTGTCTTATGGGAGTGCCGGGGGAGGTGGGCGGAAGGGCCGCGTCAGTCCTTTGGCTGTCGTAGAGTTGGGTGAACCCCGAGCTGGGCGCTGGAGGCCTGGGGCTAGAATGTTACCCAAGTGGTAGGCCAGCCAATGGACCCTACTCCTCACCCACCTGTAAGTTATACACAGCCCTGAGGGGTCAGCTTTCCTCCCGCGCGTGGCCGGGTTGCCCTCCCGGTTCTGAGACGCATCCGGTGCCGGGGGCGGCGGTGGGGTGGGGTATCAGGAAATCACTTGGGTCACCGTTTAGGCTCTGCCCGTCCTTCGGGAAGAGCCGCTAAACCCGGCCAACTGTCTTGCACCTCTTGTGTATCCGCAGGTAAAGTGGAACTGCACGGGAAATTAATGGAAGTTGAGCACTCTGTCCCAAAAAGACAAAGGTGAGCTTATTTATCGCATTTTCATTAATTCTGTTCTCCCTTATTGGGAAGGGAGATTTCAACACAGCTGAAAACAACTTCTTTTCCTTTGACGCTTTTTGGATTGCTGTATGCTGAACGGCTTGGCTTTTCCGTCGTTTATTCCTTGCACTGAAGTTTATGGCAGGTGTGTGTGCGTGCGCTGGTAGGGAATAAAGGTCTCGTCCGTGGCTACTGCCACCGGGTTATTGGTGTAGAAGCTCTCACACCTATATGTTCTCTAAGTTACTACAATAGGAAATCAAAGTCTTGAAGGGCAGTTTTGGGAATCTGTAGGAATTAGGAAGCAGTGGGTGACCCTCCCCCACTCCCCACCTGTAAGTTCATGGTAGAGGAAAGCAGCTGCAGACACGCGTGGGTGTGGAGTGTCTTTCCTTCGCTGTCCTGAGTTGGCGGCGATGAGTCTGAGAAGCCTGGGAGGCCGTCTGTATATCTGAGAAGAGAGGAATTTGCTGATTGGAACACGTGAGTGAACGCCTGGGCTTCTCCTGCCCAGAAGCGCCTTTCAGTCACTCCAGAGTTACACAGGTTCCTGCAAACCAACCTTTGTCTTCCATCCCCTTCACTCTCCTCCCCGCATCATCGTCATCGTCCCCCAGCCCCCCATATACTTGCTTACAAATAACCACCAAGATATCTGAGGACTAAAGACTTGTATTACTTAAGCAAGGGAATTGCACTTTTTGGAGCGCAAGTGTAGTGTGTCACTTTACAGAATGTTTGCAGACTGTTTTAACCGCTGGTGTATTTTGAAGAAATGGCTCCTCTTCTCTTCAAGAGCAGGCCGGATCCCTGGTCTGTAACTAACTGGAGAGGCACTGCTTCCTTACTGCAACTAACTGGAGAAGCACTGCTTCCTTACTGCTGTGCTAGGTTTAGTTTGTGCTTTTCTGAGTTGTGCAAGGTGGGGTTAGGGTTTCTGCCTTTCTCTCTTCCCATCTCCCTGCTCCTGACTCGGGCTAAGCAGTAAGCTGAAAGTTAATCTTAAGTAGGGCTGTCTGTGTCTGTGTCTGGTTAGGTATTGGTGAGTGGTGTGCTAGAGGGCGGGAGAGGCATGCTATGCATTTCCCTGGTGCTCTGCAGAGAGGTGGCTACACAAAATGTTATCCTGGGCCTATTTCTATATTGAGCTCTGTTTCAGGTAAAGCGTTTTCACAAACCTTGTTTTTGTGAAGAGAGATGGATTTTGGTGGAATTCTCTTGTTCGTGTGCTTAGTTTTTATTAGGATAGTTGAAAAAGGATTTGCGTGATGAGACAGATTTAGTTCTAGTTGGGAATTTTGGTGAGGTCAAGTTATTTCACATAGTAGAAGGGAATTATTTTTTAAGAGCTTCTAAAATAATAGAACTTGTACTGAAAAGTATCTAAACTGACCTCCATTTAATAGGAAGTGGAAAATTGAGGAAAAAGGCACATCTCCTTAAAAATTTAAAGGCATAGTCTGAATTGTATATCTAGGGTGGGGGAAAATGTAGGTACATTCTGCAAATTCTAATTGGTTTCATGTTTAGCCCCTGTGTCCTAATTTTCTTCAAATGTTGGATAAAAAAGAGGCACATGGTTGCGTCGAAGGACTGGCATTTTAACATTTGAGAGTTTCTAAATTTAAACATTTAATGTCTGGCATTTTTCAAATACAATTTATGGACCTGCATGGAAATGTAGATTGCTTTGCTTTGCTCTCCTGATTTTCTTTTCCAGCCTGGTGTGAATTTCCCTCCACCTGTAGGAAATGAAATTAAAAACATCTGGTAACTGCCTGTTTTACTCTTAAAGGCTTTTGCCCAACATAAAAACATACTTACTTGATACTTGATAACGAATAGGAGTTTGTTTTAGGAAAGCATATAAGGTACCATGCCACCAGGGGCAGCAAGTATTTATCAATGGGAGTTTTTTCGTTTTAACAATGTAAATTCAAATTTCAGGCTGATTTTGCTTACATTGAAACGCTTAGGATTTTAAATGAGATGTTACTAACAGATAGAAATGAGGACATAGGAGACAACTTTCTATTGATAGGGAGAACAAGTAAGTCCTTTTCTAGGATTGCATTGACAAAAAAGGAGAGTAGAGGTTTCTTTTCCCTGCCCAGGGAAATCTAATTATATTACAACTTTCTTTTAACTGAAACTTGAAACTGGGATGCAGTTCCCTTATCTGTACTGTTGCACTGTGTGAATAGGCTTTGGGAGGGGCCTGAGAAGATCACTTTGGTGAGCCATGCCTAGTTCCTATAGAAAGGTCAAGAAGTGATATATCGGTGACAGTGAAGTTGAATGCTGCAGACCAATCTTTGCCAAGTGAGCCTGCTGGACTTCTGGGTGGAGTTCTTTTGTGCTTAGCAGTCGCTGCATTCCATCCCATCATCATATGGGCATCTGAGACAGGCACACCCACATGTGCAGCAGTGACCTTTATACCTGCTGTGCAAGGCATGTTGGGAGCCTGGTGCTGAAGAATGCTTATGGCAGCACTCTGAGATGGATGAATGGGCTTGCAGCAACTAAATAGGGGAGCAGGCCCAGGAGTCGATTTGATGCTTGGCATGCTGGCCCAACTGTGACTGGGAGCTGAGCTGGGCACAGAACCTTTCAGGAAGGGGCACTGTGGAGCTTGGTTCTGACCAGGCTTAGCTCCTGATTACCGAAGTCTCGGGGGAATGTGGAAGGAATGTTGCTTTTCTGCATTCAGATACCCCTCAGTTGGGGGAAGATTATAGCATTATTTTACCGAGCTTGAGTTCCCCTGTGTCCAGAATGAAGAGAAGATTGAGGTGAATATCTGTGATAGTCTTGCACTCTCTGTTGCTAAGGTAAAGAATACAGCACATGAGTACTTGGATTCACTCTGAAGTATAACCTTTTTTTTTTGGCCAAAGGCAGACATTTAATGACTGAGCCACCCAGGCATCCCATGAAATATCTTAAATACTCACCCCACTCCCCACCCTGCCTTGGGGGCAAGGGTGGCTGTGAAAATTATGATTTTTTAAGACTACAGCTCAGTTTGGTTGGAAGAGCCACTGGTATCTTGTGGGACCGCATATGTGCCCCTATGCGATTATGTAAATAGCACCGATTTCCTTTTTTGTTATGTTGTGGGCTGTTGGGCATGGGAGAGAGAATGGGAAAGTCGCTGACACTGGGGAACTGACAGGATGGTGGTTTTAGTTTGTTTTCCATGACTTTTTTAAGTTATGAAAAATTTTCATATTTTTTGTTTTTTATGGCTTAAACTTGCTTGTGATTTAGTTTTCAGCATTGAGTAAGATTATATGAAGCCAAAACATATTTCAATGAAGGATAAACAAAATGGTAGGATATCATTGTTAATATTTTTCCAGGAATGCTCCATTAAAACAGACTGGTTTCTAAGCTCACATGATGTTCTTTCCTTAAAAAAGAAAATAAAGCCAACAACTTATTAGAATAATGGTTTAACAGTTAAATTAGATAGACATAGCATGTATAAAAGTTACTGGGATTTTAAATGTATCTTAATTTAAATGTCTATTTAAAAGTGCTGCTTTTTTTTTTTTTTTTTTTAATTATTTGACAGAGCGAGAGAGGGAACACAAGCAGGGGGAGTGGGAGAGGGAGAACAGGCTTCCCACGGAGCAGGGAGCCTGATGTGGGGCATGATCCCAGGACCCTGGGATACTGGGATCCCTAACGACTGAGCCACCCAGGTGCCCTAAAAGTGCTGCATTTTAACAGCTGCTGTATATGGAATAGGAAGATGGTGCCACAACCAGCAATGTGTCCATTAGCCAGGCACATGATCCTGTTGGCTCAGGCCAATAAAAGCTGTTTTTAATGCTGAACATTTAAACATAGGCACGAATAGCTGTGCTGCTCCTTGCTTATCAGTTTGGGTCTGGTGAATCTTGTGAATTAGAGCAGTTTCTCACACATACAGAGACTTGAGGTTCTGACTGTTAGGATTCTTTACCAGCCATGAAAGTTTCCTAAGCAGTGTCGTTGGAATGCTCAGTTTAAGGTCAGTAATGCATGACTGCTTAAGTAATTGTAGCCAACAAGATTTTTCTTGATTTCATGTTCTTTTAGTACAGCTTGAGAGAGAGTAAAAGATTTCTTAACTTTGGCATTATTTGAATTAAGAAAATATATATGTATAAATGAATGTTGATAAGTCGCTTCTGTGGGACTGTCCACAGTAACAAGGAAGACATTATGGAAACATGACATGTGCCTGGAGCCAGTGGGAATTGAGAATCTTGGCTTCTGTTTCTGGCTTTCCTTTTGATTTGTGTGATCACTTGCATTCTCTGTTCATGCCAAATGCCACTATAATAAACTAACAGGGGGCATATTTTGTTCTGAGTTTTGCCATTCTGCTTGAAATGAGTTACCAGCTGGGGCTTAAAAATACCTTTTGGAATTAGAGAGATGTGGGGTCTTCCCTGTATGGAACTTGTATTTTCTGCAGTATGGCAGTTCAGTTGCTTTTGCACATGTACCTCTTTCTGGCAGCCAGCAAGAGTGAAATGATCTTTGTCATACTTTGAAATCCTTTAATGAGCCATACCATTGCAGTTAATGTGTTGTTATATAGGTCTTGGATTTTCTATTAAAGTGAAGCTGTTGAGCTTCCTGGATATTTATTTAAACAGTTCTATTGTAATTGTCTTTAGCAGTCACCTTCCCTAGAAGTTACTAATTTTTGAGTTGTATGATTTATCCATTTATTATGGTATGATTTATTTATCCACCAGCTTTGGTGGTGGGTTTGTTCTGGGAGGATGGAGAACGGCTGTGCTATTTTTAGCCAAGTTTCCTTTATTGACTCTTGCCTCTGATTCAAGCTTCTAGAGTCACAAGACAGGAGGTGGCAGTGTGGTAGCGGTGACCAAGGGATGGGATTGGCGTTTTTAGTTAGCAACTCTGTCCCATAAATCTGATGTTTTAAAAACTGGCTTGGTCTTGCAGGGTTTTGCTTGAAAGCTGATGGCAAATACAGTTTCCAGTGCTCCATTAAAACTGAGGGTGTAATTTATCATGGTCTGAAATTGCTGTTTGGCAAGTATTGGTAAATAAACAGTTATAAATATTAATATAGTATGTGGACTTTGTTGCCCTGAAGGGGAATACATAGTACATAAATTATGCATTTTAGAGAATTATCATGAGACCATTTAACTTGACTAGGAAGTAGTTTGAAATTATTATAGATGTATTCTTTGAGGAATCTAATGGAACTATACGTTTTGTTTTGTGTTGTTTTTATTTTTAAGTGACCTCAGGGCAGGGCTCAAACTCACAACCCTGAGATCAGTAGTTTCATGTTCCACTAGCTGAGCTTACCGGGCACTCCAAGTGGAGCTATAAGTTGAGACTGGTCTAAGTCTTTAGCTGGCATTATCACTTAGTTGTTTAGAAGTTGAGTCCATTGCTATCATGGTGTTTCAGTTATTTCTTGCTTCACAATAAACTACCCCAAAACCTAGTGGCTCAAAACAACTTATTCTTCCTCATGATTCTGTGGGTCTGCTTGGTGGTTGGTTCTGTACCACATGGTGTCATGCTGGGTCCTTGGCTGAGCTGGTCTAAAAGGTCCAAGAAGGCTTCATTCACATGGCTGGCCTCTTTGTGCTGATGCACATGACTTCTCCCCACGTGGTATCTCAGTGCTCTGTAGTAGCCCTTGGCTACCAAGTGAGAGTAGGTAGAAGCTGTTAGACTTCTTAAAGGCTAGGCCCAGAATTGGCACATTATCCTATCCATTTTGTCAATCAGGGCAAGTCACAGGGCCAGAACAGATTCAAGGAAGTATGGAGATAGTCTCCATCTCTTGATGGTAGAGTGGCATGAATGTACGGAGAGGAAGGAATTGATGGTGACCATCTTTGTAAATTCTCTTACATAAATGGAAGAAGAGCAGGACTAGTTTCCTCAAAGTGATTGGAACCTAAAATATCTGAAAAATACATTTAGCACTAGAAATGGGGAGAGAGTTCTCATTGTAATATCCTGGCAAGAGATCATATTAATTAGCTTTGGAGGTGATGAATAGTGGTCAGTGTCTGTATATTTCTAAGAAAGAACTAAGAGGATTTGCTGATGGATTAGATGAGAATTAGGAGAAGAGTAAAGCAGGACAAGAAGATTTTTTTGGTGAGAAAAACTAGATGGGATGGAAGGTGGTGCCATTTACCAGAATGGAGAGTATTGGGGAAGGAACAAATTCTTGGGTAGAAATCAGGAGCTTCACTTTTGGCATATTATGTCTCTAATGCTTGTTAGTTGTTTTTTTTGTTTCTTTTAAGATTTTACTTATTTTACAGAGAGAGAGAGAGAGGGAACACAAGCAGGGGGAGTGGGAGAGGGAGAAGCAGGCTTCCCGCTGAGCAGATAGCCCGATGTGGGACTCGATTAGATGGATTCATGTGAGTGGGGATGGTGGTAAGTTGCAGCCTTCGGGTTTGGCATTAGACAGATGGAGAGTGATTTATGAATTTTGGAGCAACCTGGAATTATAACCTTTCTTTGAGGATTCATTTATTAGTATCTCATTTTTTTTTAAACTTTCCAGAAATATCTGTGAGCATGTTCTATTTATAACCTGCTAGAGATGGAAGAGTCCTAAGTTTAGTAGATCCTCTTGCCAGCGGACAAGACTTGTTTCAGTTGACCTGCTTTCTGGCATCTGTTTCAACATTTCTGGTGACTGAGCTTACTTTCTGGGTTACCCATTCTCCTTTTTATTAAATATACATCTGGAAAAAAATATATATATATATACACATTTGGAAACTCCTTTGAAGCTGTCTTAGGTTTCAAGGCAGTGTAGACCAGGTGCAGTGCTTTTCTGTGGTTATCTAAAGACTTGTTTTTAGGGGTGCCTGGGTGGCTCAGTCGGTTAAGTGTCTGCCTTTGGCTCTGGTCATGATCCAGGGTCCTGGGATCCAGCCCTGCATCAGGCACTCTGCTCAGTGGACAACTTGCTTCTCCCTCTTTTTCTGCTGCTCCCCCTGCTTGTGCACACTCTCTCTCTGTCAGAAAAAAAAAGGTGGGGGGCGCCTTGGGTGGCTCAGTGGCTTGAGCCTCTGCCTTCGGCTCTGGTCATGATCTCAGGGTCCTGGGATCGAGCCCCGCTTTGGGCTCTCTGCTCACCAGGGAACCTGCTTCCCCCTCTCTGCCTGCCTCTCTGCCTACTTGTGATCGCTTTCTCTGTCAGATAAATAAATAAAATCTTAAAAGAAAGAAAAAAAGACTTGATTTGAGTATGTTAATTAACTGAAATTAAAAACTTTAAGACCTGATTTGACAAACAAGGTTGAATCTATTGGCCAGCACATTTATGGATATCATGGGCTAAGTTTAAAATACTTCAATCACTTTGTTATTTTAGGATGCTGGAATAAGTAAAGCATTCCTTCCATTTTATTCATAAAAATTTAGCTATAAGAAATACAAGAAACCTTTTGTAAGTATCCTAAATTCCCTCATTTTTGCATATTGAAAAATCTGGTCTTTGGTAAAGCAGCTTTCTCCTCAAATTATGAATCCTGGTTTTGGCCTCAGTGGTCACCAAAACTAGGTGATGTGTTATAATCAGTTGATTTGAAACCATTGACTGGATCTCAGTAACGCTTTTTAAGACTTGGTTTATGCAAGTCCTTTGATTAGTCAAATACTACTTTCAGAATGTGTTAAATATCTGGTATTTTAAGAAAGGAATACCAATAAAAATGAGACACCGTAACATTTTTTTAGTGCTGTTAGTTCTACCAAAAGATTTTCCATAAAGGCCTGAGAGAAGTGACTTGCCCAAGGCACTGCAGGTAATTAGTGGATCCCATTTTCCCCTTCCTTTGACTCTGCCCTGCTTTCATTCCTCTCATTTAAGTTGTCAAATCCTGAAAGTAGATTACACAGCAGCCTGATCATGTTTGCAGTGGCAAGTTGGAGCAGAGATGTCCTGTTTCTTGCTTTCTCTGAAGAAAAAAAGAAGTCTTGTTTGGCTTTTTTGTTGTTGTTGTTGTTGTTTAAAGATTTTTTTATTTCTTTATGTAACAGAGAGAGATCACAAGTAGGCAGAGAGGCAGAGAGAGAGGGGGACACAGGCTCCCTGCTGTGCAGAGAGCCCGATGTGGGGCTTCATCCCAGGACCCCGAGATCATGACCCGAGCCGAAGGCAGAGGCTTAACCCACTGAGCCACCCAGGCGCCCTTGTTTGCCTTCTTTGAAGGTTGATTTATTGTCTTTCCTGTAGGAAAGAGACAAGTTCAGGTAGTATGGAATCTGGGGCTTACTACAGAATAAAAGGATCTGGACATCCTATCGTAAGATGGAAAGGTGAACTGCTTCTTCCTTGAAGGTATTTTTTTTTTTTAGCAGCTTAATTTTAATACAAATGAATTGCAGAGAAGCTGGAGGGGGCCCTAAGGAGGTATGAGAGTAGAACAGAGGGCACGAGGAAGTAGATGCCATGGCTTTATCTCAGGCATGTGATTGTGACTCATGGGGTATGTTTTAGATTGCAAAAGAGGTAGAAGTGTCTGGAGTGGAGTCCACCGTGCCTGGTTGTCCCACCTCCTTAACAAATTTAGTAAGATCCTGGCTTGCAGAAGGAAGTCTTTTAAATTTGGAATATTGTTAAGGATTGAGAGAGAAGAAGAGGGAGAAATTGTGCTGGAACTTTTTGATGAGGAGTTCTGGTGCTTGTGCCATGGGCCCTTGTTGAACTGAAAGGTATTGCCAGAGAATGTGGGATGTGAGGTCTGAGATCTGGGTTGAATCCCAACTCCATTTTCTAAATACATGATGTTGATTAACGTGGAGGAAATTGAGGTCTGGGGAGGTTTGAATGGTGAATACTGCCTGATAGGATCCTGGGGACAACGTGTGTAAAGCATCAATGCGGTATTATTCCATAGTAACTTCAGTGGCAGCTGTTGTATTTTTGCCCTTGGGATTTAAATATGAAGGCTGGATGTAAATTATATTTGGTGATAACAGAAATACAGAAAACTTTTGTTCTGGTTTTGGATATGGACTCATGTAAGTAGAAATCTGTGATGGTGTGTTTGTTTTTATTTCACTGGGTGTATAATACCTTTTTTGAAATTACTGTATAATCTAGATACAGTAGTATATATATTAAGTAAACAACTTGAATTTATATATGTGTATTGCATTCAAATGAATTCAAAACACAAGAAAATCATCTCCATGTATTTCCCTGGTCTTAGCTGGTATTTCATATATTCCAGAAATTCTTCTATGTATGTATCAACAAACTTTTTTTTTTAAAGATTTTATTTATTTGACAGCACAGGCAGGGGAAGCGGCAGGCAGAGGCAAGGGTGAAGCAGGCTCCTTGCTGAGCAGGGAGCCTGATGTGGGGCCTGGATCCCAGGACCCTGCGATCATGACCTGAGCTGAAGATAGGTACTTAACTGACTGAGCCACCCAGGAGGCCCTCAGTAAACATTTTTTTAATTTAATAATCACATGATGTTGTTTATAATTTGTGTTTTTACTAAATAACCTCTCCTGGAGAATCTTCAGTCTAGATACAAATGGTTGATTTTTTTTAAACTCACCCTATTGTTCAACATAGGTATGCAGCAGATTTTTTTACCTTTATTTATTTATTTATTTGACACAGAGATCACAAGTAGGCAGAGAGGCAGGCAGAGAGACAGAGGGAAGCAGAGACAATCCCCGCCCCCCCCCCCCCCCCCCAGCAGAGAGCCCAATGCGGGGCTTTATCCCAGGACCCTGGGATCATGACCTGAACTGAAGGCAGAGGCTTTAACCCACTGAGCCACCCAGGCACCCCGGTATGCAGCAGTTTAACTGTTCTTTTCATAGTAGTCTCAGTTGAGTGTATTTTTATGTCATAGGACTCTTGGTTAGATATTTTTATAAGGTAAATTCTTAGATTGGGAATTGTTATGTCAGGAGACCTGCACATTTAAATTTATAAGTGCTCTGCCAAAAACACTTAACTTATATTGACGTGGTTAGTCATAAGACAACCAAGAGAGCAGTTTTCTTTTTCTTTTTTTTGTTATGAAACTCTTTACGAATTTGTGGGTCATCCTTGCACAGAGGCCATGCTAATCTTCCCTGTATTGTTCCAGTTTTAGTATACATGCTGCCAAAGTGAGCTCAAGAGAGCAGTTTTCAATGAAGTATGCAATAAGACAGTTTGGTTAAAAATTGTCTTTTCAAGCATGGATGACTGTGTGAATGTAGGTATAGCCTTATTCTTTATATCATGGGTGTTGTGCTAACTCTGACAAGTATAGGTCCTTATTCATTTGTGCCCTTTGTATGTGAAAATTAATCTAAAAACTATAACAATTAAGTTCTTAGAACTTCTAGCTCGAATACATAGGGTTTGTATTCTCCCATTCTTAGTACCTTGAAGTTTGGATTTTACCTCAGGGACTAATATTTTATTGCAATGAGAACTCTACTAAGTCATATTTTGAGGAAAAATTTGATTAAAAACTAGTTTCCAAAGCAGAGTGCTACTCAGCTTCCCTAGGTGGGCAGATGATGATTGGGGAGCTTAATTAAAAGAACCTGTGTGGCTTCCAGTTAGGGAATAAGTCATGGGGATGCAAGGAGGCCATAGGGAATGTAGTCCATGGTACTGTAGTAGCCTTGTGTGGCAGGAGATGATGGCTACACTTGGGGTGAGCAGAACACAACATACAGACTAGTTGAATTGCTGTGTTGTACACCGGAAGCTAATGTAATGTTGCACATCAACGTTTAAAACATCGTTTAAAACAAAAGGAACCTAGGGGCGCCTGGGTGGCTCAGTGGGTTAAAGCCTCTGCCTTCGGCTCAGGTCATGTACCCAGGGTCCTGGGATCAAGCCCCGCATTGGGCTCTCTGCTCATCGGGGAGCCTGCTTACCCCCTCTCTCTCTGCCTGCCTCTCTGCCTGCTAATGATCTCTGTCTGTCAAATAAATAAATAAAAATCTTTAAAAAATAAATGAAAAAACAAAACAAAACAAAAAGAACCTATGATGGTGAAGCTGTTTGAAAAGTGATTGTGTTCTCCCCTGTGACTCCCAAATGTCTGTTTTAGGGGCACCTGGATGGCTCAGTCAGTTAAACGTTGGACTCTTCAGCTCCAGTCTGGATCTCAGGGTGGCGAGTTCAAGTGCAGCGTTGGGTTCCATGCTGGACGTGGAGCCTACTTTAAAAAAAAAGTGATTACCAAATGTTTGTTTTAAAAGTTAGCTGCTCTTGGAAAAATGTTGAAGCTCTTGTTTTTTGTTTATTGAGAGAGGGAAGTGTGGTTGGAAATTTTTAAAGATTCTATTTATTTGACAGAGAGAGGTCACAAGTAGGCAGAGAGGCAGGCAGAGAGAGAGGGAGAAGCAGGCTCCCCACTGAGCAGAGAGCTCGATGTGGGGCTCGATCCCAGGACCCCGAGATCATGACCTGAGCTGAAGGCAGAGGGTAACCCACTGAGCCACCCAGGTGCCCTGAAAATTTTATTTTAAAATAATCTTAGAATTTTTGGGGTGCTAATTTACCAACTTCTGCATTTTTGAGTTTCAGAAATGAATTTATTTCCCATGGCAGATGTAAATTATTAGTTTAACAAGCACAGTTTGAGCACTTGTGCTCGAGGTCAGTTGAATGCTAGATTTCAGGAGCTAGAAAGAATAAGATACTTGTTCTGAAAAAAAGTACATGGAGTATAGTGGCTCTCACTTTGTTCTCCTTCAATGCCTGGGTGATATTTTTATCTTGAACACCAGCAGTGGCTCACTGTGGCATTGATCCAGAAGGTGGATGAATATCTCTGCAGGGAAAGAGAAGGTGTAAATATGTCATGAGTATGTATGGTATGCCCCAGAAACACAGGTTGAGGGGCACTAGGCTTAGGTGGGTATTGGTACAGCCAGCCATACATAGGTTCAGAGAGGGATGTGAAGGTAGATGGAGGCTCTGTGCAGTGGGAATGGAAAAGGCAGGAGGGACAGCAAGAGCCAAGACATGTGAGTGTGAAATATCCTGGTGTGTGTGGGGGAACTACAAGCTGTTTGGGATTAGAGACACTCAACTGTGAGGCTGGATAGTGGTTGAGGCTGAGCCTAGAAGAGGGGTGAGAACAGCCTGGGTGCTTGAGGAGTGACTATTACTTTAATTCTTGATGTGTTTAACTTTCAGAGCTCAGTCAGTTTAGTTAATGCCATTTAGCAGATGGTTATTTGAGATCATCATGCAAGACTTGATACCTAGATTACTTCGGGGTTCTGCTCCCCAGAGATCATCTTGAAATGCTTTTACCTTTGAAGTACTCCATGAGAATGACTGTGCCCCAATAAACTGTGGGGTTTAAGGCTGTTCTTAGGATACCCTCTGACAGGGTAATTAACGGTAAATTGTGATGTGATATGAGGAACCCTGTAGTAAGACTGAGCCTGTGTTGTTATATTACCTTTTTTAGGTTGTGTATGACAAGACAGTCATCAGTAGTGATGATTAAAACACCTGGCATTCTGATTTTTATTTGTTAAGGCATTTCAAGTGATAGAATGAACCGTTGGAGAAAAATGAGACACTTCTGTGGGCACACACGATTAACTGAGCAAAATTAGGGGCTGCAGCAAAGCACAGCAGGAGGGAGGGCCAGTGACATCTTACTTGGAATCACCTAGACCTCAGTTAGAATCCTTGTTCAGCTCTGTGATCCTGGGCACACTGATTAAACTTGCCACACCTCTCAGTTTATCTAGAAATAGGGGTAATAAAACTTAATGCACAAGATTGCCAGGAATTAAATTATGTTTGTAAAGGATTCTTTGGAGTGTCTGACACCTAAGTGGTATTGTCTCATATTAATAAGCTTGTGTATTTATATGTAGCAATTAAAAATAAAATATAATTATTCCGGGGTTGCTGGGTGGCTCAGTCAGTTAAGTGGCTGCCTTTGGCTCAGGTCATGATCTTAGGGTCCTGGGATCGAGCTCCGCATCGGGCTCCTTGCTCAGCTGGGAGCCTGTTTCTCCCTCTGCTGCTCCCCCTGCTTGTGCGTGTTCTCTCTCTCTATCAAATAAATCTTTTTTTTTTTTAAAGATTTTTATTTATTTATTTGACAGATAGAGATCACAAGTAAGCAGAGTGGTAGGCAGAGAGAGAGGAAGGGAAGCAGGCTCCCCGCTGAGCAGGGAGCCCTATGCGGAGCTTGATCCCAGGAGCCTGGGATCATGACCTGAGCTGAAGGCGGAAGCTTAATCCACTGAGCCACCCAGGCGCCCTTCAAATAAATCTTTTAAAAAGTAATTATTGCTGCATAAACCCATGGTTTGTGTCTCATATGCACATAAAAAGCTTTCACATTTCTTCTTAGAATATGAGTGTGTTGTGAATAATACTTTGTACTTTGGGTCTAGATTGGTAGCTTTATAATCCCTAAAATCTATCTAGATGTGAAATTGACTTGGGATACTGTTAAAAAAAAATAGATTAGGGAGGAGCGCCTGGGTCAGGCAGTTAAGCATCTGCCTTCGGCTCAGGTTATGATCCCAGGGTCCTGGGATCAAGCTCCGCATCACGTGGGGCTCTCTGCCTCGGGGAGCCTGCTTCTCCCTCTGACCGCCCCCCCCACCACATGTACGTATGCGCTCCCACTCACAAAAATAAATAAAATGTTTAGAAAAATAGGAGATAAATAACTTCTATTAATTTCAAAGAGGGAGAAAACACAGTACAAAAATGTACAGAAAATAAAAGTAAAATATACAAAAAAAGTGGGAGTTCAGAAGGAAATATCTGAAAGTCCAATGTACTTAGGAAAAGATGCTTAGTTTCAATAGTTACTAGATAAATGACAATTGTAATGGCAATTTTTGCCAATCACGTTGGGAAAAATGAACAAGATTGATAATATCTGGTGTTGGCAAGAGTGTGAAGGAATGGGCACTCATAAGCTAGAGAGTAAATTGGCAGACTTCTTGGTAGGTCAGTATCTGGTAGAACTTAACATGTAACTAACTACCACTCAAACAAGTGTATGAAGAAAATCCAGCCTCACACAGATGTATAGTTGGAAAAGGAAAGGGATATTTTAATCATCTTTTTAGATAATTGTGGACATTCTTTGCTCTCACATCAAAACTCAACAAGTGGTAGTTTTTTAAAGGCTAGTTGAAATGTGGGATATCTATCAGTGTGAAATCCTATCAGTGAATTCTATACTAATAGGTTAGAATCCACTCTACTCTCTTGTACTTTGTATGGCTCCTTTATCCTTAAATATTGGGAAACTGTCAAAGCTTATAGTTGGCCAAAATTTTGATTTTTTTTACTTAAAATCTCCAATTTAGTCATTGGCAACAAATACTGTTAGTTTTTCTTGAAGTGACTGTTTGACCTTATTCTCTTTTGAGAAAAGGTTTGCAGAATATGCAAGCTTAAATAAACATAGTTTGTCTATAGCTCTTTCAAGTAAAAATGGTGCTCCGTGAAGAAAAGAGGCCGATTCAGTCTTGCATCTCAAACCACACTGCACAGTGCTTTTTCTCCAGGAAAAGCTGTGAGAGCTAGCAGGAGCACTTTATGCATCCTGTCCTTTTCTTCACATAGTTGTTGACAAGACGTGTACCCAAGGGTTACTGAAGAAAATCGATAGTTTTTACTGCTTCATCGAGGACATTTAAAAGTGAAACTTGGATGGTATTTTACTGTGAATGCTTGTGAAGAATGTAATGATGACTGCAGCTGAGTGCCGCTGCCTTGATTCATGCCAAGCCGCCAGCAGTTTACCAACCGTTGTTTTTGCCCCATTTGCTTCAGTGCAAATGTCAACACAGTGAAAAGGGCAAATAACATCTTAGTGTTATAAAAATAGTTTTGACGGGATGCCTGGGTGGCTCAGTCAGTTAAGCATCTGCCTTCAGCTCAGGTCATGGTCCCAGGGTCCTGGGATGGAGCCCTGCATCTGGCTCCTTGCTCAGCAGGGAGCCTACTTCTCCCTCTGCCTGGTGCCCCCATTGCTTGTGCTCTCTCTCTCTGACAAATAAAATCTTGGAAAAAAAAAAATGCTTTTGACTCCTTCCCTCTTGACAGTCTCGGGGGCCCCCAGGAGTCCACATACTATATAATGAGAATTGCTGCTCTACACTAATGTGATATTTGAAATTATTTGGATCAGGTTCTCCTGTGGATATGTATTTACATCATCACACAACAGATGGCAAGAACAAGTGAGGATTTTCTGCAACTCCGTGGCTTGTTAGTCTCGATAGGGAGTTTTATACAAGTCGGTTTGTGAAAAACAGGTGGGGGAAGAGAAAACAAAACAAAACAAAAAACAAAAGAAAATAAGCACAAAGGAAAAATCTAGGTGTATGAAGGATAAAATAATTAGAATAAATAGTTGGGGAGTACTTAAAACAAATGCACATGAGTGAAATGAAATGAGTTTGGAGATTAGGGACCCACAGTCATGCTTGAAGTTGCTAAAACCAAAGTGAACCCCACATGCTGTTGGCTACATGTCTTGCCTCAGGAAATGAAAAGTCTTCAGTACCTTTGTTATTCATAGGACATTGAAATCTAATCAGAATCTCCATGCATCATCAGAGTTTCTTTTGACAGTTGAGGTGTTTTGAGGCTGGAAGTTTGGTGACTCACTGTGTTTGTAATGAAGACCAAGTGAAGAGTCCTACCTCTGACCTATGTCAGCCAGCCTTCTTTGTCCTAAGTAACTGTTGGTTAAATATAGAAAATAACTACCTTTGTTCGTATCACAGGAGAGGTACTTTTCTTGTCTTAGACAATTTTTTTTCTTTAAGAATTATAATACAACGAATGACCTTTCATGTTACTTCACCAAGTCTTTTCCATTCCGTATATTTTTCTGGTTTGAGAAAGCTTGGTAACTTGCCATTATGTTATCTTTTTGCAAATGGTTCTGTTTTGCTGATCTTGGATCTTAGCAGTTTTTATTTTTTATTTTTTTTAAGATTTATTTTGAGAGAGAGCTTAGCCTGTGTTTGTGTGTTTGAGTGTGCCTGACTTGGGGGAGGGGCAGAGGGAGAGATTCTCAGGCAGACTCCCCGCTGAGTGTGGGCCTGTGGTGGGGCTCCATCTCACAACCAATGACTTAGATCATGACCTGAACCAAAATCAGCAGCTGGATACATAATCAAATGAGCCACCAGCTACCCCTGATCTTGGCAGTTTTTAAATAACTGATTTAACAGATTTTTAAGTGTTTACTACTAAGGAGTGCTTTAGGTTCTTGGGAGAGAGAATTAAAAGGAAGATAGGAACTTAGTCCTGAAGCATAGGCTGTAGAGTGACACTGCCCACTAGAGCCTCCACTGTCCACAAAGTGCCTCTCTGAGCAATTGAAATGTGGCTAGTCCAAGTTCAGTTTGGGTATGTATGAAATATACACTGGATTTTGAAGACTCTTGAAAAAGAATATAAAATAGCTCACGGATAATTTTTATGTTGATTTCACCTATTTCTTTTTACTTTAAGTTGCTACAGGAAAATATTATATATGTAGCTTGTATTTGTAGCTTGTGTTATTTCTGCTGGACAACACAGATACAGAGAGGGGAGATGGACAAAATAAATATGTAATTGAGGCATGTTGAAGACTACAGAGAAAGATAGGGTGAGGAAGAATGAGACAACTGGCAGAGGGTTGGTTTTGATTTTTTCACATTGGATGATTGGGAAAGTCCTGACCTATATGGTGCCGCATGAGCAGAGGCTTACAGGAGGTAAGGGAATGCGATGAGCAGGCAAGTAGGTGCCAAATGGGGATGAGGGACCCAAGCAGAGGGGGATAGCCAAAGTCCATGCATGCTCACTGCCTTTCTAGTCAATAAGGAGACCATCATGACTGGAGTAGAGCAGGAGAGCCACAGGAAATGGAGAAGTCATAGATAGGAACGGAATGAGAGGAAGCCATGGATAGTTTTGTTTTGTTTTGTTTTGTTTTGTTTTAAAGATTTTATTTTTTTATTTGACAGAGATCACAAGTAGGCAGAGAGGCAGGCAGAGAGAGGGGGAAGCAGGCTCCCCACTGAACAGAGAGCCCGATGCGGGGCTCGATCCCAGGACCCTGAGATCGTGACCTGAGCCGAAGGCAGAGGCTTTAACCCACTGAGCCACCCAGGTGTCCCCACGGATAGATTTTTCTTTCTTTCTTTCTTTTTTTTTTTTTTTTTAAAGATTTTACTTACTTATTTGAGAGAGAGCACGTACAAGCCAGGGAAGAGCAGAAGGAGAGGGACAAGCCGACTCTGCTGAGAGCAGAGCATGATGCAGGGCTCAATCTCATGACCCTGAGATCATGACCTGAGCTGTAATCAAGAGTTGGACCCTCAACCAACTGATCCACCCAGGTCTCCTGGAAGGGTTTTTAGAAGGGACAGTTGTGATGAGATTTATCTTTGAAAGGGAAATCTCTCAGAATAGACCATGGTGAGCTGGTGGGATGGGATCAGGGAGACTAGTTAGGAGAAGATTATAATTGTAGGTGGAGATGATAATAGCAGGACCAGAGCTATTGAGGTGTTTGTGGTAGCGGTGATGAATGGTTAGAATCTATTTCTTTTTTTTTTTTAATATTTATTTATTTATTAATTTGAGAGAGAGAGGGACAGCGATAGTGTGAGTGGGGAGGAGCAAAGGGAGAGAATCTTTCAAGCAGACTTCACATTGAGTGTGGAGCCCAGTGGGGCTCGATCCCATGATCCATGAGATTGTGATCTGAACTGAAACCAAGAGTCAGAGGGTTAACTGAACCACCCAGCCACCCCTAGACTCTTGCATTTTGAGCAAAGATGGAAGAACTGGGTGTAGGGAGTGATGAAGGAACCAAGGATACCTTGACAGTTTATATAGCTGTAGCAACTGGAAAAATGAAGTTTCCACTAATTGCGATGAACAAGATTGTGGAGTGGTATGATGAGGGATAGGGGAGACAATGAGTTCAGTTTGGCCAGGTTAAGTTTGAGATCCCTATTAGACATGTAGAGATAGGACAGTGAATGGTTAGTAAACGGAGGAGGGGGAACCAGTGATGGAGCCCAAGGACAGGTCCAAGAGGTAGGAGGAGAATCTTGAAAAAGTACCTGGAGGGGGCGCCTGGGTGGCTCAGTAGGTTAAAGCCTCTGCCTTCGGCTCAGGTCATGATCTCAGGGTCCTGGGATCGAGCCCCACATCTGGCTCTCTGCTCCGCAGGGAGCCTGCTTCCTCCTCTCTCTCTGCCTGCCTCTCTGCCTACTTGTGCTCTCTGTCTGTCAAATAAATAAATTTTAAAAATCTTTAAAAAAAAAAAAAGAAAAAGTACCTGGAGGTCAGATACTTGATTGTCACAGCTGACGACTCTTTCTACTAAACACAAATAATGTAGAATAGGGTGAGAATGGAGTTGGCAATATTATCATATTGGTGTTTTGATAGGTGGAGTTTTGATGGAGCAGTAAGACTGAAACCCTGAATTGTGTGGGTTTGTGAACAGACAGAAGGAGAATAGGTAGAGACAGTGAGTCTGGATAGGCTTTCAAGTAGATTGCTGTAAAGACATGAGAGAAATGGGATGGTAGTTGGAGGGGTTGTGGTCTAAAGGGAGAGCTTTAAAAGCTTTTTACTTCAACTTATAGGAAAGTTGTAAATACAGTACAGATGATCCATACTCCCTCTATCTAGTTGTCCCACCTTAGTTTGGACTACTGGGTTTTTTCCGGAAATTTTGAGGGGGAGTTGCAGAACTGCCATTCACCTCTAAATACTTCAGTATGTTTCCTAAAAACAAGTCTATTACATGACTATAGTAAAATTACCAAAACTAAAAGGTTAACACTGATTTTAATCTACAGATGTTTAGATTTTGCCTATTGTTCCAGTCTTTTTTTTTTTTAATCCAAGATTATATATTGCATTTAGTTGTGATGTTTCTTTGGTTTTATTTATTTATTTGATAGAGAGACTGTGAGAGAGGGAACACAAGCAAGGGGGAGTAGGAGAGGGAGAAGCAGGGTTCTAGCTGAGCAGGGAGCCCGATGCAGGGCTTGATCCCAAAACCCTGCAGTCATGACCTGACACTAAACTGACTGAGCCACCCAGACACCCCTTAAATAAAATCTTATTAAAAAAAAAAAAAAAGTGCCCTGGAAGTTGGGAGGGAGGAAATTGTGGTAATATAGTATGTTCAATACTATTAAGAATAGTAGAGTCTTTTTTTTTTTTTTTTTTTTTTTTTTTAAAGTAAACTGTGTCCAGTGTGGGGCTTGAACTGATGACCCAGGATCCAAGAGTCACATGATTCAAGGACTGTGCCAGCCAGGTGCTTCCAAAATAGTGAAGTCTTGATTGAGGAGTAAAGTATATTTTCCTATATCTGGGCTGATAATACATTAAAACTTGTTTATTTTAAATTTTAATTAATTAATTTTTTAGATTTTATTTATTTATTTGACAGAGAGAGATCACAAGTAGGCAGAGAGGCTGGCAGAGAGGAGGAAGCAGGCTCCCCGCTGAGCAGAGAGCCCGATGCGGGGCTCGATCCCAGGACCCTGAGATCATGACCTGAGTCGAAGGCAGAGGCTTTAACCCACTGAGCCACCTAGGCGCCCCTAATTAATTATTTTTTTAAAAAAAGATTTGATTTGAGCAAGAATGTGCATGGCAGGCGGCATGAGCAGGGGAAGGGCAAAGGGAGGGTGAGAAGCAGGCTCCCTGGTGAGCAGGGAGCCTGACCCTGGGGCTTGATCTCAGGACCCCAGGATCACAAATGTCTTTGTTATTAATAGGATATTAACAATGTTTCATTTCCTTATTAGTACTTGTTACACATTAACATAATTTTCTTCAAATTCCAGCATGTGCTTTATTCCCATCGTTAATTATGGGAACAAGAAATGTGTTGTGCAGTATTGACTCAAAATAAAAAAAGAACTAAACCCCCAAACTTGGGGTGCCTGGGTTGCTCAGTCAGCTAAGGTCTGTCTTTGTCTCAGGTCATGATCCCAGGGTCCTGGGATTGAGCCCTGCATGGTGCTTCTGGCTCAGCAGGGAGTCCGCTTCTCCCTCTCCCTTTCCCCCTGCTCATGCTGTCTCTCTCTTTCTCAAATAAATAAAATCTTAAAAAAAAAATCAACCCAATCCTATGAAAATTTTAGATCAGTCCATTTAAAGGGCATGTACATAACATATTACATTAACTGGAATTAGTTCAGTGCTCTAAATTTAATTCTTAGTGTTCTTTTTCCCCCAGCTTCTTTGTTTTTAAGATATTATTTTTAAGCAAATCTCTACACCCAAGTTGGGGCTTGAACTCAGAACCCCGAGATCAAGAGATGCATGCTGTACTGACTGAGCCAGCTGGGTGCACCTCAACTTTTTTTTTTTTTTTTTTTAAGATTTTTTATTTATTTGACAGAGAGAGAGACCACAAGTAGGCAGAGAGGCAGGCAGAGAGAGGGGGGAAGCAGGCTCCCCGCTGAGCAGAGAACCCGATATGGGGCTCTATCCCAGGATCCCGAGACCATGACCTGAGCCGAAGGCAGAGGCTTAACCAACTGAGCCACCCAAGGTGCCCTCAACTTGTTTTAAAAGAAAAATTTTTTAAAATTAAGTTAGACTCTATACCCAGCATGGAGCCAAACACTGGGATTGAATTCATGACCCTGAGATTAAGACTTCAGCTCAGATTATGATCTGGGTGCCCAACTGACTGAGCCATCCAGACACCGCTTTTAAAAAAAAATTCTTTGAAAATAGGGGTGCCTGGGTGGCTCAGTCAGTTAAGCGGCTGCCGTTAGCTCACATTCCTGGGACTGAGCCCGGTGTGGAGCTCCCTCCCTGCTCAGCGGAGAGCCTGCTTCTCTCTGTCTTGTGTCTGCGCGCTCTTTCTGTCAAATAAAGAAATAAAATCTTAAAAATAGGGGCGCCAGGATGGCTTAGCGGTTGAGCGTCAGCCTGCAGCTCAGGTCATGATCTCAGGGCCCTGGGATGGAGCCCCACATCAGCCTCCCTGCTCAGCAGGGAGACTGCTTCTCCCTTTCCTTCCCCAGGCTTGAGCTCCCATGTGTGCTCTCTCTCTCTCAAATGAATAGATAAAAATCTTTAAAAAAATAATAAAAATTTAAAAATTTCTTTAAAAAAATATATATACTTTTCTTGAGTACCTGGGTGACTTGGTTGAGCTCTGCCTTCAGCTCAAGTCATGATCCCGTGGTCCTGGGCTTGAGCCCTGTTCGGGTTCCCTGATCAGTGGGAAGCCTGCTTCTCCCAATCCCACTCCCCCTGCTTGTGTTCCCTCTCTTCCTGTCTCTCTGTCAAATAAATAAATAAAATTAAAATTTTAGAAAATTTAAAAAGTTGTTTTAGAAAATTTTAGAAAGAGTTGGAGGCTTAGCCAGCTAAGCCATGCAGATACCCCTAACAGTATTTAAAATATCTTACTTTTAATGTTTATTTTTCTAATGGTGTTCTTAAATAGCTTTTTTGGGTTCCCAACCTGCTGTTCTGTTTTTAAAATTAGAATTTTTGTTGAAAAATCTTACTAAAATAGTTGAGAAAAGACTGAAATTTGATTTGTAAACTTTAAAGAAATAGTTCAGGATTTTAAAGAAGGAATTTTTCTATAATAGGTTTTATTTAATTGAGAGAGCTTGAGCATGAGTGGGGTGGAGGGGAAGAGTGAGAAGCAGACTTCCCGCTGAGCAGGGAGCCCAGGGTGGGGATCATCCCAGAACCCGGAGATCATGACCCAAGCCAAAGGCAGATGCTTAACCGACTGAGCCACCCAGCCGCCACTTTTTTCTTTCTTTCTTTTTTTTTTTTTTTTTAAAGATTTTAAGTGATCTCTACACCCAACATGAAACTTGAACTCAGGCCCGAGAGATGAAGGGTCAACACTGAGCCAGCTAGGCACCTCTATTTTTAGCTTTTAAGCTGTTAACAACAGAAATGATTTAAAGTGAAATTTACATTAATTAATTTTTAAGAAGTGAAATCTAGTGTTTTCGTTCCAGGTGGAAATTTAAAACATTTAGTTTACATCGGTCTGGCTGATTCTGAATTTATAGACTTGTTTCAAGTAATAGCTTTTATATAAACTACATAATTAAATGTTATTAAATGTAATGCAATTACAGCTAATAATTTGATGCTGTGTAATATATCTGATTAGTTATGTGTCTTCAATTTAAACAAGTTTATTTTAAAAATAACACTGTTTATACTGTCTAAATACATAGATCTGACATTTGAGTTTCGGTTTTGTTAGATTTATTTGTGTGAATGTTTAACTTTTTCAGAGTAAGTTCTAAATTTTATAATAGTGCAGGGCTCCTGGCTGGGTCAGTGAGTAGAGTGTGCAACTCTTGATCCTCAGGGTCATGAGTTGGAGCCCCACAGGGGTAGAGATTACATTTAAAAATTTTAGGTGGCTCAGGCCTCCGGCTCCTTATTGCCGCTCATTATCTCAGAGTTGAGGAATCCAGCCCTGCACTGGGCTTGGACTCAGTGGGGAGTCTACTTTGGGATTCATTCTCTTCCATTCCCTCTACTGCCCCCCAATAATAAATTAATCTTAAAAAAATTTTTTTATAATAGTGCAATCTTAAAAATGTTAAAATTTCACTAAAATGCTTTCTAATGGCTTGGTTAATCATACAATTTTGGTAACTAGTTTTATTATAAGTTTTAATTTGATTTAAATACTGCTGTCCTCCATCTAAATTTGTCAGTGGGCTAGGTGGATGTTTTTATAAAATAACCTCAAAATACCTAAAGCCTAAAATAGATACTTAAATTTTTTAAAAGGTTTTGTTCTTAAGTAATCTCTATACCCAACATGGGGTTCAAACTTAGAACCCCAAGATTGAGAGTCACATGCTCTTCTGACTGAACCAGCCAGATACTGCAGGACTGAAACTTTTTAATTGACTTTGAAACCTTATAATTTCTTGAAATCTGGGGTTGGTCTCAGCAAAGTTTGAGTATGTATTAATTTTTGTTACTCCAGTAATGAAACAAACACAAAAATGGCGAATTAAAAATTTCGAAAATAATAGTTCTTCATTATTTGAACAAAACTTTAAAATTCCCAAGATGCCGTGAATCTGTAGCCAACTGATAATAAATCTGTTTCAAGAGATTGTTTTAAAGCTATTGGTATTTGCAGTTTGACCTCTTGGCTTATATGCAGTTCGATTTTTCTTTCATCTTAACTATTGAGCCCTGCCAGTGATAACCCGTGTGCCCAGGTGGTAGGGAGACAGAAAAGTATTATTTTCTCTTTTGAAGGAGAAAGACTAACATTTCATGGTAATTTTATTCAGTTAGAACAAATTTATACAAAACGTGCATTAGCATCTTTTTAGCCGTTGTCTTAATTGGTAGTAACTTTAAATGCAGTGCTGCACTTAATCTTTCAGACTGATCATTTGCAGTTTCTGGAGGAGGTGGGAGCTGTTAAGATTCTGTAGTCTTTTCTGTCTATAGAATTTTAAGATGTCTGTGTGTTATAAGTATATCAGATTTGGTTGTTTGGTTGTTTTGATCCTTTTTGTTTGGTCTCCTAACTGTCAAGACTGAATTTACAGGCTTTTGAAGAGATAAACCAAGTTACATATACAGCATTTTTTCCTTTTGCTTTCTCTGCTTGTATCAGTGTGAAAATAGAATTGTGATAGTTTCTAGTTTCCCACTTTCTATGTTTAAAGCCTTCCCAGGTCCTGAAATACTTAAAGTTCTAAACATAGGGGTAAGTAAATACTTAAAGGCTGTCCCAACAGATAAATCTGTAGGGAAAGGAATCTGATTCCTAAATATTTGTAAATGACATCGTAGTCTCAAATTTAAGATGTGTTCTGGTTTTAATCATCAGTAGAGCATACTAAATGTATGTAAGTGTACGTAAGACCTCTTTGAAACTCTTTTTAACTTCGAAAAAAAAGTTAAAACTTTGACTTAGGTCCTTTCCCAGCCCTTCTGAAGCCTGGGTGAGAGTTAAAATGACCTGGTAAGTGGACAAATGGTGATTAAGGGTGTGTTTGTGTGCTGCCCCCTGGTGGATGGCCTGTCCTGATGATTTACATTTTGCATTTGTTTCTACCAGTCAGTCTTCAGGCAATTAATTAAAGTGCTTTACCACTTAACACGTCCTTAAGTGTTTTGAAAATGCATAAGCTTTTTTTTTCCACCTAAGATTTTATTCATTTATTTGACAGAGAGAGACGAGAGAGAGGGAACACAAGCAAGGGGAGTGGGAGAGGGAGAAGCAGGCTTCCTACTGAGCAGGGACCCCGATGCCTGGCTTAGGGCTCCATCCCAGGACCCTGGGATCATAACCTGACCCAAAGGCAGACGCTTGACTACTGAACCACCCAGGTGCCCCGAAAATGCATAAGCTTTTATTCTAACATTTTTACAAGGTGTTAAAGTTTAAAGCCCAGCCCACTAAAATTTTAATGCCCTGTACAAATTGTTAATGACAGATTTAGTTTGTGATAGTTTTTCTAATAGTAAAGCTAAGGATTAGAACAAATATTTAGGAAGGGGCTGGAGGGCAGGATGGAAAGGGCCATTTTAAACTCTTGGTGTCACTATTACAGAGAATGCCTGAGGGCAGGTAGATGTGCTGTGGGTACACTTGAGGCTATGTACTGTATGTACTGTGCAAAGGTGAGAGCCTTGTATAGTTGTATACCTTTTGTGCTCAGTGCCCCACCTCTTTTTGGCTTATGCTAAACTTTTTGGCCAATTACATTAACATGGTAAAGAAGACCGAGAGTTTCTTCCTTTGAGAGACTGTCCTTCATGGTTTTAGAGATGTGAGTCATAGATAGTATGTATTTGGGTATAATTAAACTGATTATTTTTTTAATTATTACTATTTTAAGTAATCTCTGTGCCTGACTTGGGGCTCGAACTCAGGACCTCGGGATCAAGAGTTGTGTGCTCCACCAACTGAGCCAACCAGGTGCCCCAATCAAACGGATTATAAGCATGATACTACATTTTGGATTGTCTTGACTGAGCCAGCCAGGCACCCATGATAGGCAGTTTTAACATGTCCCCTTCTAAACATGGCAGAAAGTGGAGCTGTTGCATTTTCTAGCATCTGGTTCTTTAAGTTTATTTAGATTTTACCATTGCTGCTTGGAAATTGGTCACACACCCCCCCAGATTGTAATTGGAAGAATATAATTTGAAAATGTGAAATATAGTTACTGAAGTTTTAAAGAAAAAACACAGATTTTCATAAAGCCTTTTTTTTAAAAAAAGTTTTATTTATTTAAGTAATCTCTGCACCCAAAGTGGGGCTCAAAGAGTTGCATGCTCTTCCAACTGAGCCAGCCATTGCCCCTTTTATAAAGCTTTCTTAATTAAAAGACTAGTGCCTAATACTTCTAAGATTATTTTACCAAACAGCTGTTACATCTAAGCATATTGGGCCCTTGGAAGGACTTCCCAGTAGAAGAGAACTTCTTGAAATATCATATGCATTGGGTATTTTATTTTATTTATTTTATTTTTTTTAAAGATTTTATTTATTTATTTGACAGAGATCACAAGTAGGCAGAGAGGCAGGCAGAGAGAGAGGAGGAAGCAGGCTCCCCGCTGAGCAGAGAGCCCGATGCGGGACTCGATCCCAGGACCCTGAGATCATGACCCGAGCTGAAAGCAGCGGCTTAACCCACTGAGCCACCCAGGCGCCCCTGCATTGGGTATTTTATTGTCAGTAGAGTTATTTGTCTTATTCATGTCTCATAAGGTGCTGGGTGAAGCTGGGTATTTTGGTTACTTTGAAATGATCTACTCTGTTTTGATGTGACCTCTTTGATCATCCTCTATGAAATATGGATATAAACTAGATAATTTCAGGGACATCTGGGTGGCTCAGTGGGTTAAGCCTCTGCCTTCGACTCAGGTCATGATCTTGGGGTCCTGGGATGGAGCCCCATGTCAGGCTCTTTGCTCAGCAGGGAGCCTGCTTCCCCCTCTCTCTGCCTGCCTTTCTGCCTACTTATGATCTCTCTCTCTCTCTCTCTGTGTCAAACAAATAAATAAATAAAAATCTTAAAAAAACAAAACAAAACTAGGTAATTTCTAGAACTTTCTCCAGGAGATTGGGATTGATACTGTGATTATATTGGACTGTTTCCTTGAAGATCTGAGTAAATGGTTTTTTTCTTACATAAAAGTCAAATAATAGACACCTAAAATTAAGGTAGAAATAGCATGGAAATTGGAGTGAGAAGTTTGAATTTGGCTTTTCATTTACCTGCTTTTGACTTTGGTTAAAAGAATCTCTTGAGACTGTTTCCTTAATCTATGTAGTGGGAATATTAATGCCTACTTGGCTTGGTTGTTGGTGAAAGGCCACAGTGAAAATACATTTCAAGTGCCTGGCTTGATCTTTTGCCCTTTAGAAGTCACTGAATAAATGATATATCTTATTTTAATTCTCATGATCATTGAAATTTAAAAACTGATTGTTAAATTGTAATTGTGGCAGAAATAATCTGGAAATGATTATTCTCCCTGGATGTTGCTGACTTTAATCTTAATACCAGTAGAAAATGCAGCTTTTCATCTGCAGCATCTTTTGTTTGTATCAGAATTGGCATAAGTGCAAGTTGTATAGAATTGTTGGACCATGTAACAAAGAATTCTTTTTGTTTTTTAAAAAAGATTTTATTTATTTGAGAGAGCATGTACTCTGTGTACATGAGCAGGGGAAGGGACAGAGGGAGAAGCAGACTCCTAGGCACCCCCAAAGAATTCTTTTTAACTAAATGATACAAATAATTTCATTAATATACATTGTTACAAGAAAGGTTTTTGTGAATATTCCATATTTGAAGGTCCTGGGATCGAGCCCCACATCGGGCTCTCTGCTCCGCAGGGAGCCTCCTTCCCCCTCTCTCTCTGCCTGCCTCTCTGCCTACTTGTGATCTCTCTCTCTGTCAAATAAATAAATAAAATCTTAAAAAAAAACCATTAATGTAGAGATACCCTTATATTCAAAACAGAGCACTTCTAAAAATTTAATCACCTTGGCTTAGTCAGTGGAGCATGTGGCTTCTTCATCTGGGGTCTTGATTTCGTGCCCCACATTGAGGGTAGAGTTTACTTAAAAAAGTAGTTTAGTCATCTTAAAATACTTCTTGTAGGTACAATTACAGTTTACTTGGTGGTGGTGAATTTTAAGGGAGAAATAATTAGTTCCTATGAAACTTTTTTTCTTGATCCTAAAATTCCATTGAAAACAAATAAAATTTGATTAGTTAGTTTTGTCTTTGAATGTCAGGTTTTAAACAGCTCTTTCCAGCCGGAAGATGTGACCTGTATATGTACGCAATGTTAACTTTTCTAGTAGCCGCAGTAAGAAGTAAAAAGTAACAGATAAAAGTAATAGTAGTACTTTATACAATTCAATATATCTAAAATTTTAATCTTTTAACTTGTGATCAGTATTAAAAGTTGTTGAGAAATCTTTTTTTTTTTTTTAAGATTGTGTTTATTTTAGAGTGAACACAAGAAGGGGGAGGAGCAGAGGGAGAGTGACAAGCAGACTCTGCACTGAGCGACTTAGCACAGACCCTGATATAGGTAGGGCTTGATCCCATGACTCCAGGATCATGACCTGAGCTGAAATCAAGTGGACACTTAACTAACTCAGCCACCCAGGCACCCGTTTTGAGAGATTTTATACTTTTTTGGTATGAAGTCTTCAAAATCTGTTAAATTTTATACTCACAGAACATCAATTCAGACTGGACTGGCCACATTTCCAGCCTCATGCAGCTAGTGGCTATTCCATTGGACAGAATTGTTTTAATACAGACAGCTTTTAAAATCACTTTTTAAAAATGAGTCTTGCTGGGAAAAATGTATCGGTATTTATAAAATTAACTGGAAAAATATGAGAATGAGTAATTTGCTTTTTGGTGGGGGAAATGATTAATTTTCAGTGTGACTCAAACATATTAGACATTTTGTATCTGAGTATTTCCTTGTGATCTCCTTAATTTTCAAGGAAGATATGTGTAATTTGGTATATTGTGTTAATGCTGTACTTTTGAGTTTTCCAGGCAGTGAGCTTTTTACTTAAATAGTAACTCCCTAATGTTCAACTGCATGTGTTTCTGTGGTTGACTGAAATACTGGTGGTGACTTTTTTGTTTAAAGGCCAAGTTTCAGGTTCAGATTGAAGACCACAGAAATCTTTATTCAGGAATTTGTGCCCTATTAAGTCAACTATTTTAGAACACTGTTCTGGGGGCGCCTGGGTGGCTCCGTCGTTAAGCATCTGCCTTCAGCACAGGTCATGATCTCAGGGTCCTGGGATCGAGTTCTGCATCTGGCTCCCTGTTTGGCGGGAAGCCTGCTTCTCCCTCTCTCGCTTCCCCTGCTTGTGTTGTCTCTCTCTGTGTGTCTTTCTCTGTCAAGTAAATAAATAAAATCTTAAAAAACAACAAACAACAAGCACTGTTCTGTTGTATTGCCTTGCACTTATCCTAAGGAAGTGTAAGGATTTTGACTATATTCCTTCATTGATGGGACATTGTCTCTTACAAGAGAGATAGGAGTGTGTCTAGCAAACATTAGTAATAGGAACAGCACACAGAAAAACATTTAGCCTTTCTTGGACTCTACGAGCCTATACCCTTGGCTTTGGTCAAGTTTTCATCCATACAGTTATGGCTGTGAGACTATTCTACATAGATGAAGATAAGGTGTGCAACTTTAAAACATAAGTGCATTTGTTTTATTTAAGGAGACTAAAACACGGTGTGGTTCCCATGGGGATCTGGGAGTTAGGAGATGACAAAAGAAACACTTAAGATTTTCACTTGTGACTTTTATTCATTTATTCCTTATTTAAACAATATAGCTTAAATTGCTCATTATGAGCCAGGCAATTTGCTAAGCACTTGTATATGCAATAGTGAATAAGATAGAAATAATTTAGCCCTCATGGGACTTGCATGTAAAATAGACATTAGTGGTCCCCAGACTTAAATGTGTGTGAAACCACGTTTCTCCAGCCCTCCTCAGAGAGATTCTGATTTAGGAGGTCTGCATTGGGCCCCTGAAATTCTCGTTTTATTTTATTTATTTTTAAAAAGATTTTTATTTATTTGACAGACAGAGATCATAAGTAGGCAGCGAGGCAGGCGGGGGAGGGGGAAGCAGCCTCCCTGCTTGAGCAGGGAGCCCAATGCGGGACTTGATCCCAGGACCTTGGGATCATGACCTGAGCTGAAGGCAGAAGCTTTAACCCACCGAGTCACCCAGGTGCCCCGAAATTCTCATTTTAAAGAAGCCCTCCTGGTTTTAATGTAGATGGTCCAGAGACCACATTTGGAATAACATCTCTTTATCTGTATAGTTGAGGGGACGATATACTTTGTCTTCTTTTCCTTTCTTCCATCCAGTATTTAGTTCACTAGGACCTGGCATCCTTTTTAACTATTGGATCAAATATGTGTTTTGTTTTGTTTTGTTTAAAGATTTTATTAATTTATTTGACAGAGCGATCACAAGTAGGCAGAGAGGCAGGCAGAGAGAGAGGGGGAAGCAGGCTCCCTACTGAGCAGAGAGCCCAATGTGGGGCTTGAGCTCAGGACCCTGAGACCATGACCTGAGCCTAAAGCAGAGGCTTAAACTCACTGAGCCACCCAGGCGCCCATCTTTTGTTTTTTTAACAGTACTTGTGACCCCTTGTCAATCCAAGAAATGGGATTCAGTTTTTAACAGTTGTTTTTAAAGATTTCATTAATTTTTTAAAAAGATATTTATTTATTTGACCGAGAGAGACACAGCAAGAGAGGGAACACAAGCAGGGGGAGTGGGAGAGGGAGAAGCAGGCTTCCCGCTGAGCAGAGGGCCCGATACTGGGCTCCATTCCAGGATCCTGGGATCATGACCTGAACTGAAGGCAGATGTTTAACGACTCAGCCACCCAGGTGCCCCATTAAGATTTCACTAATTTATCTGACAGAGCAAATGAGAGAGCACAAGTAAGGGGAAGCAAAATAGGGAGATGCAGACTCCCTGCTGAGCAGAGAGCCCAGTGCAGGACTTGATCCCAGGACCCTGAGACCATGACCTGGGCCAAAGTCAGACTTTTTTAACTGAGTCACGCAGGCACCCCTTTAACAGATTCTTAACTTAGTTCTACCTGATTTACTCCTAAATTTCCATGTTGCTCCCTCCTTTCTGTTTTTACTGACACTTTTTTAAGACTGCCCTAAAATGTCTGTTTCTTCTGCTAGACTGTAAAATCTTTGGGGGAGAGAGCACTGATGTTACAGAGTTAGTTAGAACTGTTGGAATTTAGAACTGGTTTCTCTTGCTTTATCTTAGGTTCTATACTACAGGTTGGAAATAAGGCTGATTTCCCCCTCAACAATAAGGAAGTTTTATTTTATTAGTAAAACAAAACCAAAAAAATCGAAAGCCACCCCTGATTCTTCCAGCCAGAGTGTGTAATGGTCCCTTTTACTTGGGTCTCTGGGTGCTTCGCAGTTTTCTCTATTTACAAATTTAAGGCTAGGTCTTTCAGCATGCTACAGCTTTATATGAGGAAACATAAGAGAATCCTTCACAGACCTGTACCTCTGGGGCATATAATACATTATATGTTAATAAAAACAATTAAAAAAAAAAGAAAGAATCCTTGAGTCAGAGGCTTTGATAAGAGACTGTCAAGTCAATGATGAGGCAAGGTTAATGCCAGTTGCTACT
The DNA here is from genome assembly GCF_963455335.1 of Martes martes. NCBI lineage: Eukaryota > Metazoa > Chordata > Mammalia > Carnivora > Mustelidae > Martes > Martes martes. The sequence continues at coordinate 56,629,323 of NC_137899.1, read as the reverse complement.
TTTAACCAGTAATGTGTATTAAACTCTTTAAAAATTGAGGTAGACCTTTAAAAGGTCTACTTCTTTAAAAAAAATCTTAATTCATAACTGTATAAAATCAAATGATATATATACATATATATATAACACATTGAATGCTATTATTAATATAAGTAATTAGCAATACTGAATTTGGCCAGGTTGAACAAATTCCTTTTAGGGTATAGGTTGAATTGGTTGGCCCAGCTGGAATGATAGTCTGCGGCTGGTAGAGTGCCTCCAAGTGGTGGGTCAAAGAGGCCACACTGTACTGCTCTAAACCTACAGGCTTGGCTTCTTTTTGGAAAATGATTGGTCCAAATGTGGACCGTGTATCCCACTTCCTTGCCTGAAGAAACAAGGCAGAGAGAAACCTGTTACAAGTTACACTTGGTTTTCTCTTCCTGCCTTCTGCTGGTGTTAGCCTGTTAGATTGTGATGAGAGCCTCAGTCTTACTATGAAGTGAGAAATCAGTGATTTCCTTAATTTGTATAAGTGTTGGTAGAAGGGAGTGCAACAGAGCCTTTTGGGGGAAGTAAGATGAACAAAATGTACATTCAGGATTTGTAGGTAATTTGGACAGAATGTTGCAAGTTAATATATTTTTATTTCTTGCATTAGGACTTACCTGTGAAATGTCTGACTTCCTAAGTGCCTGGGTGCCTGTGTATGCAGTTGTCCTGCTATCTTGAGGCAGTTGAGTTAGTTATGTTTTTAGCATTGCTGTCTTCCTTTCTTGGTATAATATGTAACTTTGTCCGTTTAATGTCAGTATTGAATCTTGATATGTAAATGATCATTGTTTGGTTTAAAGCAGTGGGATAAAGTGGGATAAAGTGGGTGCCTGTGTATGCAGTTGTCCTGCTATCTTGAGACAGTTGAGTTAGCTATGTTTTTAGCATTGCTGTCTTCCTTTCTTGGTATAATATGTAACTTTGTCCATTTAATGTCAGTATTGAATCTTGATATGTAAATGATCATTGTTTGGTTTAAAGCAGTGGGATAAAGTGAAAATTTTGCATAGGGTTAGCCTATATTTGACCTTGAGGGTGTAATAAAAATTACATTCTTTTAATCTTTCTGAAATCATTCAATATGGTTACATTGTTGGTTGGATTATAAGTGAAATCAGTGATTGAATATAGTGTAGTTAGAGTAGTCTCCAGAGCCAGAAAGCGTGGGGATTGGTACTGACCCTCTACATCTGAGCAGTTAGTATTTGGACAGGTTAAATTTAAGCTTTGTTTCCTAATCGATAAAGTGCTGACTGTGAAGATTGAGTGAGATAGACACTGTCTTAGGCAATTTGGCTGCTATTGCAAAGTACCACAGACAGGGTGGTTTAAACAGCAGACATTTCTTAAGCACCTTTCTGGAGGCTGGGAAGTCCAAAATCAAAGTGCAGTCAGATGCTCCAGTTCTTGGTGTAAGAGCCCTTTCTTCGTGGCCTGTGGAGAGATGCCTTCTTGCCTTGGTTCCGTGGCTCACATGGCTTTTCCTCAGCATGTACCAGTGAAAGAGCCCTGGTCTGTCTTTTCACAAAGATAGTGATCCTAGGGTGCCTGGCTGGCTTAGTCAGAAGAGCATGCACCTCTTGATCTTGGGGCTGTGAGTTGGAGCCCCATGTTCAGGGTAGAGATTGCTCTAAAAAAACTCTTCAAGAAAAAAAAAAAAAGATAGTAATCCTCTGGGGACTCCATCCTCATGACATCATCTGACTAAGCCTGAGTACTTTCCTAAAGGCCCAACTTTGTAATACCGTCGTATTGGAGGTTAGGGCTGTAATGTAGGAATTTGGGGAGGCCGGGGGGGACACAAGCATTCTATCTGTAACAGCATTTCCTTGTTTATGTTCTTAGCTGCTATCAAACTTTACAGTGAAGTAAAGATGCAAATAAGAAAGATACTTGGCAACAATCTAGTAATCTGAAATTTGAATTGGAAATAATCTGCAAGAATACATGGTTTATTTCTCTTTGAAACAAAATGTCTGTTTTCCAGCTGTGGCCTAGAAGCAATGAGCAACTTAATGAGCACTCTAGTGACTAGATTGTGTCTCAGTGTATTATTTCTGACTAATAATAGGGACTAGCAGTTTATGTAGAAAAAGCAGATTGTAGAGAGACTAGGAGATGTACCAGTTGAACCCGGATTATCTTGTCATAACAGAAAGCAGAGGTGCTGTCAGAGATGACTGGAGTCTTGTCACAAGGTGCAGGAGTGAGTATGAAGAAGCTTGCACTGACTAGCCAAAAATGGGACAATTTGAGCATCAGGAGGAATTAATGCAATGGATTGATACACCCCAAATACCCAGGACTCTGTGAATTTATGATGATACAGAAAAGAAGTAAACATTTGGTTATCTTAGGACAATGCCAGAGCACAACTCATTATTCTGAAAAGTTTGAAATAGCCGTGTCTTTGAACTCCTGGGAGAAGAGATGGAGATGAAGATTTGCATGAAACTGATTTATTTTGGACAGGATTCCAGGAAGCAAGAGTGAGGGAATGGGGAGAGCGTAATGGGGAATTAAGAAAAGCCAACAAAAGGTGCTTTACTGAGATTGCCATAAGGAAGGTGGACCTTAGAGAAATGTATAGAATCCCTCCTAGCTGAAGATGGGCATTTTTCTGCTGGCTAGTTCCCTTCCTTTGTAAACTGGATTGTCTTGAGGGTTTCATCTCTCCGTTGCTTCCAGGCTCCTCCTGTACTCTTCTGAGGCTTTGGAGAAAGCTCTGAGGTAAAACAGAGATGTGTAAGATGTGTGCCTAGGGGTGGAGGGAGGCAGGGCAGCCTCATGGTACATGGGTCTGTCTACCACAGCTGTGGATGCAATCAGAGGTGAGTGAGGGGATGTGATAAAGAGCACAAAACCATCTGCAGAAGGGCAAGAATCAAGGATTTATCCTGTCTTCACTGTACTTACTCTGTTCAGAGTATCCAGGTATTCGACAAGGGAAAGTTGTTCTTCCTGGAAGAACTCAAGCTGAATAAAAAAGTCACAGAAGACATAAATGAGAAAACCACTTTTAATCCTGAATGAAATAATGGATTTTGGCAGTGATCGTTGGTGATTACAACATCACAGGAGGATAGCTAGAGACAGACATCTCTTCCTAGAAGTACAAGTCACTTTCTCTTTCTTTCCTTTTTTTTTTTTTTAAAGTTTCATTTATTTAATCTTTACGCCCAACATGGGACTTGAACTCAGGACCCCAAGTTCAAGAGTTGGATGTTCCTCCGACTGAGCCAGCCAGGTGCCCCCAGTATAAGACACTTCTTGTGGTTTATTATTGTCTCTCCCCAAACAAGCAGCAATAAAAAACCAAATGGAATCTTCAGATCTAATTACAGAGGGGATGGAGGAGAATATTAAACACCACCGTAGGGCTATAATTAGCAAAATCCAGGCAGTGAGAAACTATAGGACAAATGACAGGTCCCCCCCCTCCCCACCGTAAGTTGCAAGGAAAAAAAAAAAGGAAACCATGTGGATTATGAGACTAGAATCATAATCAACCAAATGCAGTATATGGCTGTCTTGGGTTACTGATGGATTTCCCTACTGAGCAGGGAGCCCAGCATGGGGCCTGATCGCAGGACCCTGAGATCATGACCTGAAAGCAGCCGCTTAACTCAACCAACTGAGCTGCCCAGAGTCCCTTTAAAATTCATTTTGAAAGGGCTATGAATATTGATAAAAGGCAGAGGTGGCAAATTTGGGATGGTGGGTACATTCCAGGAGGCAGGCATTTGGGGTGGGAGAGAAGCATGGGTAGCTTTGATTGTCTTGCTCTAATTATTTGGGTAGGTGGATTCATAGATGTGTAATATTTTTACATTACAAAAGATGAAACATATATTAAATTCAATATAGTAAATAGTTTATTGAAAATGACACAAAAAGGATACTATGGATAAAATCCACAATGAGTAATGATGCAGAATTTGTGACCTTTCCACCAAATAAATGGCAAAAAGAGTGAAGACCTAAGAGAGATCAAGTCCACACATGTCTATCTTTTTGGGGTGTTTTTTTTGTTATTTTTTATTTAATTTTTTAAAAAGTTTTTTTTTTAATTTATTGGACAGAGGGAGACACAGCTAGAGAGGGAACACAAGCAGGGGGAATGGGAGAGGGAGTAGCAGGCCTCTCACTGAGCAGGGAGCCCGATGCGGGGCTCCATCCTAGGACTTTGGGATCCTGACCTGAGCTGAAGGCAGATGCTTAATGACTGAGCCACCCAGGTGCTCCTTGTTTTGTTTTTAAATGTAAGCTCTATGTTCAGGGTGGGGCCTGAACTCCCAAAGCCAAGATCACAAGAAGCAAGCTCTACTGACTGAGCTAGCCCGGTGCCCCTCCTTAGTATCTTGATAGGAATAAACCAAATATACAAGGATATTTATTAAGAAGTTGGAAATAGAATAGATATCTGATACCAAGGAATTTCTGTAAATCACTCTGAGGAGCAGTGATGATTTTATAGTTTCTTTTTCTGTTTAGAGAGAACACGTGCTGGTGCTGTTCTCAGTCTTATGAGCTGTAGGAAAATCGTTGGAAATGCTAGTAGTTTCTGATTGGCAGGTCTGTGAGTCTTGTGTTTTTCTCCCCCAAGTATAGGTTGTAACAAATTTTAATGTAACTCTCAGCTGCATGCTTCTTAGGTGCCAAGCACTGTTCCGGATTCTGAGCACAACAGAGTGAGGCGGCCTAATTAATTAGTTTCTGTGCTACGGTGTGTAATCCTGATGTTACTTAGGTGTACTTTAGGTGGAGTAGAACACCAACTCACTTTGCTGAGAGTTAAACTGAATTTGAGTGATTACATAATCATACATATGTTCATACGATTTTCTCGATTCTTAACTATTTAGAATCAAAGTTAAATATAACCTAATTTTAAAAGCTGGGATGGAAGATCAGTAAAGCAAGTAAGTCTTTTTTTCTTTTTTTAAATATGAATGAACTTGATTTACTTGTATTATTTTTTTAATAGAATTTAAACTTAATCTCTAGGGACCCCTGGGTGGCTCAGTGGGTTAAGCCTCTGCTTTCAGCTCAGGTCGTGATCTCAGGGTCCTGGCATCCTGCTTTCTGCTCGGCAGGGGGCCTGCACCCCCCCCCACCTACTTGTGATCTCTCTGTCAAATAAATAAATAAAATCTTTTAAAAAATGATTAAAGTAATCTCTACACAATGTGGGGCTCAAACTCATGACCTTGGGATGCAGAGTCGCAGACTCTATCACCTGAGCCAGCCAGGCACCCCTGGATTTACTTGTATTATTAGGGAAAATCTAAAACATAGTACTGAGCAGGAAAAAAAAAAAGCAAAGAAAATTTATATATAGAAAACTTATAAAAATTCGGAATTCAGGGCGCCTGGATCGCTCAGTCGATTGAGCATCCAGCTCTTGATTTCTGCTCAGGTCATGAATTTGGGGTGATGGGGTTGAGCCCCATGTCAGCCTCGTTCTCAGTGGGGAGTCTGCTGGAGATGCTTGTGTGTGCTCTCTCTCTCCCTCTGCCCCCCTTCCCACTCCTAGGCACACGCGAGCACACACACTCTTTCTCTCTCTCTCTCAAATTCTAAAAAATATGGAACGCTTCACGAATTTTGTGTGTCATCCTTGCTCAGGAGCCAGGCTGATCTTTTCTGTATTGCTTCAATTTCAGTGGATGTGCTGCGGAAGAGAGCATGCAGTTAATATAGTGCTTTAGTTGTGCATAGCTAACTCGGTGAGTGCAGCAGAGGGATGGATGTTCTCAAGGACTTCCCAAGTCAGAACTTTGTGTTTATGTGCTGGATGGTCAGAAATCATGCCTTTGCTTGGTCTCTTTTAATGTTGAGCCTTTTGGCTTTTGGACTGTTGAGGAGGGAGCATGGGGTTAGGAGCAGGGGAGAAACTGCAGAGGTTAAGATAACTTTACTGTAAGTGGGAAAGAACAACTCTAGATGTGAAAACACTGTATGAAAATAATCCCAATGTTTGTCTAAAATGAAACTTGAGAGAATCAGATAATGGAAATTGGACAGCCATTTAAGGGAAATAATTATTTTCGAGTAACTTCCAATAAGTAAATGGGCGTTGGATGTACATTTTGAAGAATGTGTTGGGAGAACATGGGTAATGGATTACTTCCAATGTACAAAAGATGGTATTGTATTTAAAGAATTTCTTGGGAGCCCTGTGAAGTGGTATTTATTTTTGTGATATGAATAATCACCTGCTAGTTGACCTAAACTCTGTATATACCCTTAAATATCTACTTTTGGGGGAAAATTTCTATAATATATATATGCCCAGGAAAGAGTCAATGGGGATGAATACTTAGTTTCTTAATACTGTGCTGTTGATTCTTATTGACGGGTGTTTGAATAAAACTTAATACTTGCAGGGATGCCTGAGTGGTTCAGTCAGTTAATGGTCTGCCTTCGGCTCAGGTCCTGGGATCTTGTCCTTGATCTCAGGGTCCTGGGATTGAGCCCTGCATGGGCTTCCCGCTCAGTGTGGAGCCTGCTTCTCCCTCTCCCTTTGGGGGGGGGGGCTTCCCAGCCCCCCGCCCCACTTCTGCTTCCTTTCTTGCTCTGCTCTTTGGCTCTGCCTTCTGGACTTGCCCTCTCGCTCTCGCTCGGCCCTCTCGCTCTCGCTCGGCCCTCTCGCTCTCGCTCGGCCCTCTCGCTCTCGCTCGGCCCTCTCGCTCTCGCTCGGCCCTCTCGCTCTCGCTCGGCCCTCTCGCTCTCGCTCGGCCCTCTCGCTCTCGCTCGGCCCTCTCGCTCTCGCTCGGCCCTCTCGCTCTCGCTCGGCCCTCTCGCTCTCGCTCGGCCCTCTCGCTCTCGCTCGGCCCTCTCGCTCTCGCTCGGCCCTCTCGCTCTCGCTCGGCCCTCTCTCGGTCTCTCAAATAAAATCTTAAAAAAAAAAAAAGACTTAGTACTTGCGTATGTGTACTTAAATGTATGTAGTAAATCTTACTTCCTTGGTTATGCAGGGTAAATATTACACAATGTTGAGCAACTTTTCTGCTAGCTAAAACAATATATAGCAATTGTGTAACTTGTGTATTAGACCTCTTAGGGGGGAGAGAGAGAGAGAGAGAGTGTGTGTGTGTGTATGTGTGTGTGTGTGTGTTTAAATTTGGGTGTGGAGCTCAACTCCTGGCCCAAATTCATGACCCCAGTATCAAGACCTGAGCTGATGTCTAGAGTCTGATGCCTGACTGAGCCACCCAGGTGCCCCAGTAGAGTATATTTTTAAAGGCTTTTATGGGAAATAGAAAACTTATCCAAAAACAGAGAGAGAGTATGTGTCCTGCAGCTTTAGCATTTGTTAGCACATGAGTTATTTTCAAACAGATTTCAGACTTAGCATTTATTTCATTGTAAATTTTTTTTTAAAGTTTTTAAAATTTATTTATTTGACAGACAGAGATCACAAGTAGGCAGAGAGGCAGAGAGAGAGAGAGGAGGAAGCAGGCTCCCCGCTGAGCAGAGAACCTGACGCGGGTCCCTATCCCAGGACCCTGGGATCATGACCTGAGCCGAAGGCAGAGCCTTTAACCCACTGAGCCACCTAGGCGCCCCTATTTCATTGTAAATTCTGAGACTGAGATGGTGGTTGAAAATTTTTTTCTTAAATTGACATTCTTGCCATCTCTTTGTTGTATTGTCCCTGATGATTGTGCTTTGTTTTACTGTTCCATAAAAATAATATAAAATTGCTTTTTCCTTCCTCCTTAGTTTATGATTATAAACGGGATGTACCTGAGTTTGGTTAATCTACATGTTCTTTATATTTCCCTAAGGGATAGGTAGTATCTGACATGTATTTGTTCTCATGCTTTGAGGGGAATGCAAGGAAGAAAGGACTAGGTTATGGATGTGGTCTAAGTTGTGTTTTGTTGTGGTATTTCAAAATAAGTGATTACTTGACCAGGAAAGGGAAACTTCTAAGTTTAGAAGTTAAGTAATTTAATTATTTCACTTGGTATGTTAAGCCAATTGCTAATCTTTTTTTTTTTTCTTAAATAGATAGTTGACTAAAAATTCCTGGGGTGAGTTTGTGTGTGGCACCTATATTATAATTGCACATAATTAATATCTCTTCCTTCCTTTCTCCCTCTGGCAGTGTTGAAGGAAGGGGTAGAAGAGGAGAGTATATATGCATTATATTAAATATTATTGTATATAATATTTAACCTATGTATATGTGCCTATATATGTATATATGCATTTATATATAGGCATTTGAACTAAGGTTGGGGATTTTGGGGGATATTGAGATATGAAAACTTAATTTTTTTCATAATGAAACTGCTACCTTTTATTTTTCAGGATTTTATTTATTTATTTGAGACAGAGAGAGAGAAGCTCATAAGCAGAGGGAGAGGGAGGAACAGACTCCTCACTGAGCCAGGAGCCCGATGTGGGGCCCAGTCTTAGGAACCTGAGATCACGACTTGAACCAAAGGCAGATGCTCAACCATCTGAGCTACCCAGGTGCCCCTGGAAACTTAATGTTAATAATTACACATACAATGAGTTAGGCAATACCCAATTTACACACATAGATATAATACCAAAGAGTTGAATGTATAACACAAAGATTCGTACAAGTAAGATGCTGAGATGTTTAGAATTATATTAGGTGTCAATAAAACCAATTAAGCCATCGTAGTGATGAAATGTTTTATATATACAAGTCAATATAAAGAATGCTAAATAACTCAAATAGCAAGTTTGTATAGGTAAGGAGACAAATTGACAGTGTTTTTGACCAGTAAAGAAAGGATGCACATTTCCAAATGCCAGTTTCAACTGGAAAAGTTTTAGGCTTAACAAAAATTCCATGAACTTAACGAAAGCAGAAACCTTAGATAACATTTTTGAGCATTATATAATGACTGTAGAAACGATCAGTTTAGGTGTACTCAGTAAGTAATACCGAGCTAAATACATTCATTAAAGATCTTTCATATAACTACTAATTAGAAAATTCAAACTATTTGTTTTAAATTTTTATCTTAACTTGAGTTAGTTAAGATACAGTGTTAGTAAGGTTAGTCAGGGATTTTTAATGTTTTCTGTACTTGGTAGCCTGAAACTTACGGACCTCATAGGATGTTTTTTGATGCATAACGTAAAGTATATAGGATTATGAAGGAAATCACTTATTTTGAAATACAGTTAACAAAATGTTAAAACTTGTAAATATGTACTGCTTTACATAATAAGTTCTGGCAACACATCTGAACTTCACGGCGATGGGTGTAGATGATAAAAATCTGCAGCAAGTTAATGTGATATGAAAATATCTGATGTATATTAATGTCAAAATTACAAGTAGTGTGATTCTACTGTGGTTTAATGCCAACATTCACAATTAAAGGAGGTACTAAATTTCAGTTAGGGGGTGCCTGGGTGGCTCAGTCAAAGGCTAGGTCATGGTCCCAGGGTCCTGGGATTGAGCCCCGCATGGGGCTCCCCACTCAGCGGGAAGCCTGCTTCTCTCTCTCTCTCTCCTCTCTTTCTCTCTCTCTTCCCCTGTTTGTGTTCCCTCTCTGGCTGTCTCTGTCAAATAAATAAATAAAATCTTGGGAAAAAAATTTTTTTTTCATTTAGGGGATAGTGGAAAATAAATAGGTGATCTTTATCGCCCCATCTAGGTTCCCTGTATCTATCTGTGGACCCCTTGGCTGTGATCTCAGATTAAGAACAACTATTCTATGGATTTGTTTGTGTCCTGGTATGTTTAATTTGAGGCTTGAGGGTTTGAATTTAGAATATAGTCACCAGGTGAAGTGTTTCTCAAATATTATAATTTTAAAAAGCCAATTTTAGGGACACCTGGCTGGCTCAGTAGAGCATGCAACTCTTGATCTTGGGGTTTTAAGTTTGAGACTCACATTGGTTGTAGAGATTACTTTAAAAAAAAAAACTTAACTAATTTTAGTGGCTTTTAAATATTTTTTAAAAAGATTTTATTTATTTGAGTGAGTGAGAGAGGGAGAGCACAAGCAGGGGGAGAGGCAGAGTGAGAAGCAGGCTCCCTGCTGAGCAAGGAGACTGATGTGGGACTTGAGCCCAGGACCCTGGGATCATGACCTGAGCCAAAGGCAGATGTTTAACTCACTGAGCCACCCAGGTGTCCCTCAGTAGCTTTTAAAATAAACTGTAATAATCCAATGATGCTGGATCTCCAAATAGTCTTAATGTGATCCTGTGATCAGCTTGGTCTCCTTTTTCCTCCTTGGGCTGCATTTTCTTATTATACATTGGTTTGTATGTAGTTAATAAAAAGTTTATATGTTAAATAACTTCAAAAAAATCTATGTTGGCTGTTAATGTCTTTTGCTTTCATATTTTTTTCTTTTATAAAACATTTTAATTCTTCTGCAGGATCCGGAAACTTCAGATACGGAATATCCCACCTCACTTACAGTGGGAGGTAAGAATTTACATATTTAAAGTTAAGATTTCTGTATTTAAGCTTACTGTTGTTAGTTTTTCCAAGCATTTCTCTCCTTCCCCCAACTCTGGTTTGTGCTGGAACACAAAATTCTTATGTATTGTCTGTCTTGCTATGGTCTTTTTTTGCAGGGTATATAGTATCTTTGTTAAAAAAAAATCTGCTCTTTGATGTACTTTGGGTAATTTTCCTCATTTGGTTCCATCTTAACAGAATCTTGTTTGAGATTTTTCTGATAAGTTCACCAGTTATATTTAAATATGAAGTTTCCTCCTTAGCAGAATTTTGAAAGACACATACCTGCTACTTATGCTTTATTTTACAATGTGAACTCTGCTTTCTTTTGCTCAGATGGTGGCACTGTAGCAACTGTGTATAAACAAACCGTTTAGCATAATTGAATAGCCATTGTCAGTAACTTCCAAAGCACAATAATGATGTCATGGTGAAAATTTGAGACACCAGTGGTTGAGAGATTAAAAAAAAAAAAAAAAAAAAGTTGAATTTTCCTGATGATGGAACCTGAAAATTCTTAAAACCTACCTTGGAGAGGTGGTACAGGGGAAACTGCTCAGCTTTTATGTATTTTCTAATATAAAAATCAAGAGTAGCTAGCTTGGTGTGTTTCACATTAGTCTTCCAAAATGACATTTGATGAGACAGTCCCTAAGCCCAAAACCTTCACCAAAATGCAAAGTATGGTTGAAGGTTTCTTTGGTGGTAAATTAAGGTAGGTTGGTCTGAGGTGTGATTCTCCCAAGGTCCCAGCTGGTAACAAATCATTTATGCTCATAATTTTCTAGAGAGCATTTATTTTCAGAACAATGTTAAGAGTTTAATCTTTGCTGGAAGAGTTGTTTCTTTGGTTTATGCTAAATATTTTCCAAGTTATAGGATGTATAAAAAGTATATTTTTGTAGTTGAAAAACAGTGACATTTAAGATTAAATGTAAGGCATTTTCCTGTTTCAGTTTAGGAAATTCACCAGCTTGGAGGATGGGTGCTGAAATCTAGTTCTGTGCTAGTCAAGGTTACTGATTTGGTTCCCCTATTGTATTTTTATTTATTGATTTATTTCTTTGATCCCCCTCTTTTTTAAATTTTTAATTTTATTTATTTATTTATTTATTTATTTTTTATTTATTTGTCAGAGAGAGAGAGGAGCGAGAGTGAGCACAAGTAGACAGAGTGGCAGGCAGAGGCAGAGGGAGAAGCAGGCTCCCTGCCGAGCAAGGAGCCCGATGTGGGACTCGATCCCAGGACGCTGGGATCATGACCTGAGCCGAAGGCAGCTGCTTAACCAACTGAGCCACCCAGGCGTCCCTGATCCCCCTCTTTTAACATGGGCCATGTTAAACATGATTTTTGATTTGAGAATTAAATCTTGTATAATGTAGCTTTCAGTAAAATAGTCAAATGGTAGCAGCCAGTTTTCAGTAAGTGAATTACAGGAGTGCTAGCATATTAGCTGCAGCAAGGGGCAGTTCTCTAGTAATTCGTTCATAGCATCTCTTCAAATTTAGATTGCACTAGCTTCTGAAGCATTTACTTTATTGTTTTTCAGTGGCTTCGCAAGCTTTTAATTTACTTTATTTTTTCTCATTCTGGATAAAATTTAATTCATGAGAATAAATATTTGCTGTGTCCAGCTTTTTCTTAACTTTCGTATTTCATTTTACTCTCCTACCAAATCCTTTGAGGTAAAGTGGAGTTGGGGATGAGGTAAAGTGGAGTTGTGGACGGTATCTCTGTTTTCAGATGGGCAGATATGTGCAGGATTCAAAAAAATAAGAACTAATACTGAATTGTCAGATGCTTAAGATTGGACTCTGAAACTCTTGACCTTTGATCTTAAATTTCTTTACTTTTTTAGTCTTTTTTTTTTTTTAATATTTTATTTACTTATTTGACAGAGATCACAAGTAGGCAGAGGCAGGCAGAGAGAGAGGAGGAAGCTGACTCCCTGCTGAGCAGAGAGCCCGATGTAGGGCTCGATCCCAGGACCCCTGGGACCATGACCTGAGCCGAAGGCAACGGTTTTAACCCACTGAGCCATCCAGGCACCCCTTAAATTTCTTTAAATGTTTGAAATACTGAATAAAAAATTACTGAGGGCTTGTCAGGAGTAGAATGAGCTATGGGGATGTTTTCTTTTACTTGAAGACTTGAATAAACTCCATCTGTTATTTTCTATTTGAGATGAGTCACTTTGTATAACGTTTTATTTGTACACACTGAGTATGTTGGTGGTGTTGTGCCAAAGCCTTACAGACAGTGATGATTTTGGATTTAAAGGTCCAGATTCCCTGTGTAATGGAGGGATTAAACTTTGAATCCACTCGTTAATCTTAGATTCACTGACAATGGAATGGCCAAGCATTTGTGTCTCCTGTTTGGATGCAGTAAGGAAATACACAGAAACACGGATGAAATATTCTTACCTTCAAATAAAATACAAAAACAACAGAGATTTGGCTGCTTTCAATTTCAGTCCAACTTTGAATCACCAAAAGTATAGACAGTGGAGGCACAACTTTAAATGATGCCATGAAGAAACAGCTATTCAAATCCAGAATATGAGACATTCTCCAGGACATGTGATACTGTTCTAGTCAAACAAGGGATGTTAAAAGGGAAAATAACTGTCAGGAACTAAGACCTAAAAGGGTAACAAACAAGCATATGCTTACAGTAAGTTATTTGTGAATCATGTCAATAATCCTTCAAAGCAGCATGAAGTATTTAGAAAAGCCTTAGTTTTTTGCAGGTGGCTTTTGGGGTTGGACCTGGAATTGTTTCCCAGCTCCACTACTTTCTAGTTGTGTGGTCTGTGAGCAGGTTTTAAAACTTTTCTGAGCCTCATTGTCTTCATTTCTAACATGCAGATGATGATCGCAGCCACCTTATTGGGTTTCTGTGAACATTAATACGATGATGTATGCTAAAGCCTGTGAAAATGCCTGGTACGTGTAAGATCACACGACATTTTAGCTGGGACATGAGCAACAACTTCACCTCCTCTTTTTTTTTTATTATTTTTTTTAAATCAAAAAAAATTTTTGGGACGCCTTGGTGGCTCAGTCAGTTAAGCCACTGCCTTCGGCTCAAGTCATGATCCCATGGTCCTGGGATCGAGTTCGCATTGGGTTCCTTGCTTGGTGGGGAGCCTGCTTCTCTCTCCATCTCTGCCTGCCACACTGCCTGCTTGTGCACGCGCGATCTCTCTCTCTCTGACAAATAAATAAAATTTTAAGGATTTTATTTGACAAACAAAGAGAGCACAAGCAGGGGGAGAGGGAGAAACAGGCTCGCCACTGAGCAGGAAGCCTGATGTGGGCCTCAATCCCAGAACCATGGGATTGTGACATGAGCTGAAGGCAGTCGCTTAACTGACTGAGCCACCCAGGCGTCCTCAAATTCCTGTCCTCTTAACCCTATGTTCTGGGGCTTTTCTCAGTCAGGTCCCTCCTGGAGCTCAGAAAATACTAGGTTTTTCACTAGGGGAAACTGAGTGTAAAGGATTACCTAGGTGCTAGGGCACTGAAAGGGCAAAAAGGGAATCCATAGGTGGTGACTTCAGGGAGTGTGGCTACCACTCTGAAGGCTAAGGGGTCAAATGGAAAGGCTGAGATTCCGATCTTCGAAACTTGGAGGGAGAGTCCTGAGTAGTTGAGACTCTGAGCAAGGGTTATGGCTGGTGCCTGCGATGGGGGAGAAGGGAGGTGATGAAGCTGGTTCTAGGAGTGCCCATGGCAGCTGGAGACTGAATTGCACTGCTGATAGGAACAGCTGATAAATGGGAAAGAGCCAGTCCTGTCTTCTCATTCCTGTCTTCCAGTCTCTGAAAGTAACAGGGAACTGTGGGTAAAGGAGTGATAGAGGGTATAGAGTCCTAGCATTGAGAAAGTTGAAAGGTAGATCTGGAACCAAGAGCTTAATATTCACTCACAGTTGTTTGTTCGTTTTTAGTGTGTATGCGTATGTTTTAATTTATTTGAGAGAGAGGAAGAGAGAGAGCATGAGCTTGGTGTGGGGGTGGGCAAGGGAGAAGAAGCAGACTCCCTGCTCAGTAGGGAGCCTGACTTGGGGCTTGATCCCAGAACCCCAAGGTCATGACCTGAGCTAAAGGCAGACGCTTAACTGACTGAGCCACCCAGGTGCCTTTCAGTGAGAGTTCTAACCCAGAAGTGAAAATTCCTCCCCTGCTCTGCCAGTCAAGCCATTTTCTGTGAGGTCACTGAAGGGGTGACAGAATCTGGGACCAGGATGGAAACACAGAATGTGATGCTCTGTGGCATTTTATCAGATTTGTATCTGGATTGTTAATTATTCATTCCACTGTGACATTTTATTTTATTTTAAAGATTTTATTTATTTATTTGACAGAGAGAGAGATCACAAGTAGGCAGAGAGGCAGGCAGAGAGAGGAGGAAGCAGGCCCCCCGCTGAGCAGAGAGCCCCATGCGGGGCTCGATCCCAGGACCCTGGGATCATGACCCGAGCCGAAGGCAGAGGCCTAACCCACTGAGCCACCCAGGCGCCCCATCCACTGTGACATTTTAATTTTTTCCTTGTATTCATGTATTGTTTATATTTTCTTCATGCCACCATATATTGAACGATCAGAAGGGAATTCCATTCCGGTTCTCTGTAGTGTATCTTCCGTGCTGCTTGTGCCAAGCAGGGGCTGAAACGGTTTCTAACCATGTCGTTTTGGACGGTGATAAAGCATGTAGGGGCACTGGATTGGCCATCTGTTTCACTGAGGTGTTTGTTTTTGGCCAATAAAAATATGAAGACACTTAACTTTTTGAAGGACCTGCTGCTGGAGAATCAGGTAGTTTTTTCTCCAAGTATGTGGAATGTAGAAGGAAAGTAGGAGAAATTGTTGCTTTTTTACCTCCCATTCCCTTGCCTGAGGTACTTGAAGAGCAGATTTTTGGTGTGACCAGAAAGATAGAATGGCCACATCTGTAATCCTGATGTCTAGCAGACCTGGGTCCTCAGATGCCCTGAAGGAGGTGAACATGATGCTAAGGATTTGTGGAGGCACCTTCTTAGACAAACAACACAGGGGTGAGGGAGTGACAGAGTCCCAGCAGTATACTTCACTTTCAGCACCTTTAAGAACATGGTTTCTTCTTATTTAGTATCTCAGATGGGCCCCATTTCCTAAATTTAAGGAATGTCTTTTTGCATTTAACAAATAAATTGCCAATGCCTTAGGAAAGGACTTGTCAAAGAGAGTTTTTCCTAATCTCGTTGTCTACTACTCTCCAGTCTAAATAATCAGAATTCCTAAAAAGTATTTACAGACACCGAAAGGAGTATCTTCTCTGAAAGAAATGGAAGACTCATTAGTTATGTATATGAAATGTTGCAAAGGGTATGTTAGGTTCTCATTTTGGGGTTGGGCAATAAAAGTAGAGTGATGTTTCCCCAGAGTTCACTGTCTGGGAGAATAACCTGAGCTAGTTATCTTCATCTGAGGGGTTGTACATGATGAGGCTCTGACATTGCCCCAGACTGAAGCCACCATTCCTTCCTTCCTTCCTTCCATCCATCCATCCATCCAGATTTTATTTATTTGAGAGCAAGAGGGCATGAGAAAGAGCATGAGCTGGGGGGAGGGACAGAGGGAGAGGGAAAAGCAGGTATTCTGCTGAGCATGCGGCCTGTCCCGGAGTTCTGTCTCAGCACCCTGAGATCATGACCTGAGCCGAAGACAGATGCTTAACCAACTGAGCCACTCAGGTGCCCCACTACTATGTTTTCTAAGGCAAAGATTTGAATATGCTTAGGATTGCATACTTAGATATCACAGTCTTGGTGGAAAGTCCAGAATATATGTTGGCTTTACCTCAAGGATTGAATATCCAGTTTTTCCTGGACTTAACTGAGCTAGGAAGACAGGTATCTGGGAAGAAACTCTGAAGAGATTTCCACAGTGTAAGATCTGTTTCTGCCATGTGTGTAGTCTGGTGTGATAGAGTAGAGGAAGCAGAAGTGCTGTCGTGGGCTAAATATAAGGGAGGGTTTTTTTTGTTGTTGTTTTCTTTTTTTAAGATTTTGTTTGTTTATTTGTCACAGAGAGAGAGATCACAAGTAGGCAGAGAGGCAGGCAGAGAGAGGGGGAAGCAGGCTCCCTGCTGAGCCAAGAGCCCGATGTGGGGCTTGATCCCAGGACACTGAGATCATGACTTGAGCGGAAGGCAGAGGCTTAACCCACTGAGCCACCCAGGAGTTTCTTTATAACTAAAGCATTCTCCATTTGTATCCAGCCTTCTGATATATATGAGTTGGTCTCTGGTTCTTGACAGGGAAAGCAAGTAACCAGTGTACTAAAAATGAAAAACCAAAGCTACAAGTTGGAAATAGCAACATAAAATAATGTTTGGTTTTCTTCTCAGAGTGAGTTACCTTAATGATTTTTTTTTTCTTTTAAAGATTTATCTTTAGGAGCACCTGGGTGGCTCAGTCGGTTAGGTGTCTCCCTTTGGCTCAAGTCATGATCCCAGGGTCCTGGGATTGAGCCCTGTGTCAGGCTCCCTGCTCAGTGGGAAGCCTGCTTCTCCCTCTCCCTCTGCCTGCTGCTCTGCCTGCTTGTTCATGCTCTCTCTCTCTCTCTCAAATAAATAAAATCTTTTAAAAAAATAAAAGAATTTGGGGTGCCTGGGTGGCTCAGTGGGTTAAAGCCTCTGCTTTAAGCTCGGGTCATGATCCCAGGGTCCTGGGATCGAGACCTGCATCGGGCTCTCTCTGCTCAACCTCTCTCTCTCTGCCTGCCTCTCTGCCTACTTGTGATCTTTGTTGAATAAAAAATAAATAAATAAATAAAATCTTTTTAAAAAAATTAAAAATTTATCCATTTTAGAGAGAGAATGAGAGTGCAAGTAAGCGCATGAGTCGAGGGAGGGGCAGAGGGCGAGACTCTTTGCTGAGCTTGAAGCCTGACCTGTAACCCTGTCCGGTGACCTGTGAGATCACAGCCTGATCCAAAACCAGGAGTCAGACCCTCAACAGACTGAGCCACCCAGGCGCCCCTTAATTATTTCTTTTAACAGTGTTTTGGTGCTTTTGGTGCTTCCGTATGTGTTTGAAGCAATTTTTGGAAGTATGTCTTGTAGAAAGTTTTAAGAGACTCTTCTTTAGAAAGAAGCAGGGAAGTAAGCAAGAGAGTAGTGATTACCTAGTCTTTAAGGAGGAGAACAAAACTATAGCATAGTCACCTAAAGTAGTTCACGGAGAGCCTTCCTAGTAAGCCTTGGATGAATGTGTGCTGAGAATTACAAGGCTGTGTTGGAGACTGGGGGAAGTGGCATGACTTCCTAGTAGAAAGATAGGTCAGGGCCATGGGGTCAGTTAGGTGAAGTCCCTGGTGGATGTGCAAAGTGGCAGCAACTCCTTTATCTGTCCAAGTGCTGATTACTGTTTGGTGCTCTGGTCAGATGCTGTCTGGCCCATGGTGAATACACGAATTAATGATGAACAGAAGTTGGGCGCTACCAAACCACTTAAGTATAATTGACAATGAAAAGCTAACAAAATGAGGTACTTCATCAAACAGAAGAAGACCTCTTTAGACACAGTGAACTGAATGAGAAGTCACAGGAGGCATTGATGTTGAGTATTAAAAATAACCCATTTAAAGGTTGGCTTTTGGAGGAGGTATCTTAGAGTTGTAAATAAAGTAGTAGCAGATAAACAGTGTTCTTGGTAGGTGATTTTCTGACTTTTCTCTTTAAGGGACATGGTATGGCAGAAGCCTGGTAGGTGAATATAAATGCAGAGCTGTTCAAAGCTGACATAGGACCTTGTCTGCTGGTGCCCTCTTTGCCCCTGGGGAAGTTTTGTGGGAGTCTTTGAAAATCACTATGAAATCAGTTGTTAGAGCTACTTGATCTCTGCCAGATCAATCTGAAGGACCATAACAGGCAAGTTGGGAGACCATTGACACAGATAGGTGATCTTTCTTCACCATGACCTGACTCTGAGCACTGGCCCATAAATTGCTGATACTTACTGAGCAGTTATGTGGTAGGCGCTGAATGAACCCATTTTCTCTTCACAACAGTCCCATGTCCCCACTTTACAGATGAGGCAGCTGAGTTACAGAGAGGTGAAGTAACTTGCCCAGGGTCACACAACTGGAAAGTGGTTAGTTTCTGCTCTTAATCAGGTCACTTAAACAAAACTTCCCCCAAAGGTACGTTTCCCTTTCTTAAAATTGTCATTTATTTGCTTTCAACATACCCCTAAAACTTTGACAGTGAACCCAGTAGAGAAAGGATTCTACCCAGGTTTGGAGGAAATACGTGGTTATGAGTGATGAATGGGGTTGAACAGATTATTTGGGTAAGTCAAGTCACTGGTAAACCCTTCCTTTTAGAGAACTGGACAATGGCGTTCTTTATGCATCATTGCTCTGGGATGGGTCGCACGTGGTCTCATTAGAAATGGTTTGGTGAGGGGCGCCTGGGTGGCTCATCGGGCTCTCTGTTCCGCAGGGAGCCTGCTTCCTCCTCTCTCTGCCTGCCTCTCTGCCTACTTGTGATATTTGTCTGTCGAATAAATAAATAAAATCTTTGAAAAAAAAAAAAAAGAAAAAAGAAATGGTTTGGTGAAAGGTATCAGGGGAATGAATACCAGAGTTATTCTATGACCTGTATGGAAACAGTATATGTGAAGTATTTTTGGTCCCAAGCTGCTACCTCCATGTGGTTAAAATGCCCTTGCATGGAGCCTGGGTGGCTCAGTGGGTTAAAGCCTCTGCCTTTGGCTCAGGTAGTGATTCCAGGGTCCTGGGATCAAGCCCCACATTGGGCTCTGTTCAGTGGGGAGCCTGCTTCTCCCTCTCTCTGCCTGCCTCTCTGCCTACTTGTGATCTCTCTCTCTCTGTCAAATAAATAAATAAATAAAATCTTTTTTAAAAAATAAAAAATAAAATGCCCTTGCACCGTAATCCTGTACTTACGTCCTGTGTTTCTGTCGTTCTTCTGACATGGTTATCTCAAAGGTCGCCAGGCCCTTCATTTAAACCTTTTATTACAAAAAATATCAAACATAGAAATAGGTTAATATAATGTTAATATAATATCCACTTTCAACTGTTATAAATACATGGTGAGCCAGTCTCGTTTTGTTTATAGGTCATCCCTCTTACCCTTTCCCACATTATTTTGAAGCAGATCCTAGACATCCTATTCATTTCGTTTAGCAAATAACTACAATATGTGTCTCTAAAAGATGATGTCTCTGAATTACTTTGCTAGGGCTGCTGTAACAAAATACCGCAAGTGGGTGGCTTAAACAACAAACTTTTTAATCTCCTGGCTTTGGAGGCTAGTAGTGTGATAACAAGCTGTCACTGCATTTGTATTCTCCTGAACGCTATGAGGGAAGCATCTGTTCAAGACTTCTCTCTTCTGGTAGTTCCCTGGCTTGTGGCAGTGAAACTCCAGTCTTTGTGTGCTGTTCTTGCTGTGTGTATGTCTGCGTCCAAATTTCTCCTTTTTATACGGACATCCGTTCTATTGCGTCAGGATCCACCCTAATGCCTTTTTCCTTTCCTTTTTCTTTCTTTTTTGGGAGTGGTGGTGGTAAGCTCTATGTGCGACATGGGGCTGGAACTTGTGACCGGGGAGATCAAGAGTCACGTGCTCTACTGACTGAGCCAGCCAGGCGCCCCCTAGTGACCTCATTTTAACTTTATCTCTGTAAAAACCTGATCACCAAATACGGTTACAGTCTTAGGTAGTGGGAGTTAACACTTCATCATACAAATTTTGAGGATACACGTTTCAATCCATAACTGTCTCTTTTAAAAATTCACTACTGGGTGACTCAGTTGGTTAAGCGTCTGACTCTTGAACTCAGCTCTGGCCTCTATCTCAGGGACATGAGTTCAAGCCCTGCACTGGGCTCCATGCTAGTTGTGGAGCCTACTTAAAAGAAAAAAATTCACATTATTAAATTGATAGTAACTCAGATACCTAATCATTTTGTATTTCCTTGATTATCTCAATATATGAGTTTTTGTTTGAATCAGGATCTAATTTTTCTTTTCTTTTCTTTTTTTTTTTTTTAAGATTTTATCTACCTATTTGACAGAGATCACAAGTAGGCAGAGAGGCAGGCAGAGAGAGAGAGAGAGAGAGAGGAGGAAGCAGGCTCCCCGCTGAGCAGAGAGCCCAACATGGGGCTTGATCCCAGGACCCTGGGATCACAACCTGAGCCGAAGGCAGAGGCTTTAACTCACTGAGCCACCCAGGCGCCCCTTGAATCAGGATCTAAACAAGATCTTTTTTTAAGACATTTAATCAATAGGAACCCCCCCCCCCGCCCGTCTGCTTTTTTGGTGCTGTGTGTTTGTTGAAGTTGGTTTATTCTTTAGAATGTTCTGCATTATTGTTTTGCTGAATTACATTCATGTATGATCTCTTAACATGTTCCTCTGACCCTTGTGGACTTGGATGAGATGTAAATTCAGTTTTTGTTTGGACAAAACAAAGTAATACATTGTTCTAGGAAGAGGTTCATAATGTCTGTCTGTATGAGGTGAAATGCCATTGATCGTTGCTTAGATTCTTAATTGTGTGGTTATAGGATGGTAATTTTGGGGGGGGATGGTAATATTTTAATTCTACAGTTCTTCATTCAGTAATTGGGATGCACTTGTAAACTTGTTCTCATCACTTATTTGATCACCCTGAGGTAAAGTCTGTGTGAGAGAGACAGGAAAAGTGCTGAATTGCTCATTTTCTATCTTATAAATAGGGGAGTCTTGGCATCCTACCAGTGAGTTTTTGTGTATGTAATTTTAAGCTCATGGATTTAAACAACTTTGAGTTTCAAAGTTATTGGAATCATTCATATTAATGCTCAAATTATTCTAATCCTGAGAGACTTGTGAGAACTTGAAGACCATGCCAGTGTCCTTTTGATGCTATCTCAGTAGTTGAGATCTTCCTTGGTTTAGGGTTCAAGAAGTCCCAGGTTCATCTTGTATGTTTTTTGCTACAAGGATCAGGATCAGCCCTTTCTCTCAGGAGCCTAGCCCCTTGCGAAATGGGGTTGAGAGATCACAGAGTGCTCATGCCTCTCTTGGGGCCAAATCCATCGGCCTTCTCTTGGTTGTTCATTTTGTTTACAACAGTTATGTCCTCAGTTTCTCTGCCTAATGGTTTTAGTCTTGGCCCCTCTTCTGTGCCCTTACATGTGCTTTTCCATTCCTAAATGTGAACATTTCTGTTACTCGCTCTTTTGTTTTTTCTCTTAGAAATTCCACTTTTGCTACCTGTTTTTTGCTTCTTGCTTGGAACCAAATGTTCTGTGAACTATTCTTTGAATTTAAGGTGTCCAAAACAGTTTCTTTCCCTCTCAAATCATTTCTTTGCTTTCCCTGTGAATTTAAATAATGCTTACATTACATGGGCTTGGCCTTGAGGTCACCCTTGATTCTCTCTCCTATTTGCTTTTTGGCCACAGGACACTAGGTGTCCTGTCCATCCACACCCCACTGCCCCCCACCATGCTTCCTTTGGTGTGTTTTCTTATACCTTGTGGCCACCACCCTGTAGAAGATTGAGTCCTAAGTCAGCTGTTACAAGCATCTTACCATGTGTAAATGGAGAAAACAGAATGTGAGCACAGTCACCCTCTGAGGGCTGACCATGAGAGCTCTTGCTTTGTGGTCTCAAGCTTTAAAACTAACTTTAGAAAGGCCTGAGCACTAATTTTAGGATTCTGTGTTAGTGCCAAGTTGTGAAATAGCTCTTTCAGTTTCATAATCTGCAAATGAATCCTATAACTCTTCAGATGAAAACAATTGGTCTTTTCTGTTCGAGTTATATGAAACTACGAACAACCACAAACAGATCGTTCATGGTTGTAAACAGGAAGTGTTGTAAAGAGAGTCTTTGGTTTCAGGTCTGTTCACTCGCAGTCCTGGCAGATCCAAGAAGAAATAATTAGTAAATAAATCTCTTTCATTTGTATTTCAGGCAGAGCTTTATGGAGGATTCCCGTACTGCTTCCCAGTTC
Source organism: Martes martes (assembly GCF_963455335.1). Taxonomy (NCBI): domain Eukaryota; kingdom Metazoa; phylum Chordata; class Mammalia; order Carnivora; family Mustelidae; genus Martes; species Martes martes. Next base: position 56,606,792 of record NC_137899.1, on the reverse strand, counting down.
ATATTGGTGGTTTAGGAATAAGTGTGATCCTATGAATAAAGACTGAGAGGAAAGGAAGTTAACTAAATATTTGGGGGTGGGAAACAAGGCAATAGTTACTTTAATGCTTCATGACCAAACAGCCAAAAAAGCAAAGTAACTTTTACAAAGCCTATTTAAAAACTGTAATCTTTTTTTCTGCAGTGGGGTTGATGGATCTTCATGTTCTAAAGTCTCAGGACCCCTCAAAACACCCATATCCTTGCTGTTTTCTGTGCTACATGGTACCCTAAGTGTGAGGGAAGAGGTTTGTGAGCTTGATTGAGAATGTTGAGAGGGGGTGATCTGTGTCATTATTACTTAGAACACTTCTTACACCAAGTACATGGTATCTCTTCTAGCACCATTCTCCCAACTCTTTCACACAAACAAAATGTCTTACAACTTAATTCAGTTTGGATACTAACTGTTGGATTTAGTGTCAGACTCCAGGTTAAGGGCTCCATCTCACAAGACTGTCTGGACCTCAGATGCCACGTGCAGTGGGATGCCCAGGTTACTCATTTGGAGGGGCCCCAGTGGCATATCCCTCCCTTCTCCCCTTGGACCAGTAAATCACTAAAATGGCTCACAGTTACCAATTTATGATAAAGGACATAACTCGGGAACAGCCAGATGGAGGAAATGCACAGGGCAAGGTGAGGGGAGAGGGCTGCAGAGCTTCCACATCCTCTCCAGGTAGACCATTCTCGCCACATCTGCGTGCGTTCACCAGTCTGGAAGCTCTTGGAACCCATTCTTTTTGGGATTTTATGAAGGCTTCATTACATAGGCATGAATGATTCAATCATTGGCTTTGGTGATTCAGTCTCCAGCACTCCTCCTCCAGTTTGGGAAGTGGGGCTGTAAGTTCTAAGTCTCCAGTCATGCCTTGGGCTCTCGGGTGACCGGCCCCCAACCTGAAGCTGTCTAGGATCCAGCAAGAGTTGGCTCATCAGAACAGAAGACATTCCTGTCACCCTTAGCAGTCAGGAAACTCTAAGGGATTTAGGAGCTCTTTGTCAGTTTTTTTTAAGTTTTTTTTTTTTTAAAGAGTAGATCATACCCCCTAGATGTCAGATGAGGTTTGAGAGCTAGCCTATAATGCTATAATGATATCTGACTTTTGCTTGCTTAATAAAGTGAGCAATACAGAACACCTGTGAAAATTTTAAGGAGAAAATGAATATTTTAAAATGTTGAAAAAGTTTAGAATGTTCAGTTTACTCATATAAACCATTTAAGAAGACATGAAAAGGGACAAGCCCAGAAGACCAAAAGTCAAAACACTAACAGTGGTGGTAGGCTTGTTATTTTTGTACCTTATTCAGAGGATAGCATGTTTTCACCAATGCATTCCTTTATTTTGTTTGTAAGGGGATTTAACTTAAATACTTTGTTTAGAAACTCAGATTGAGTATATTGTAGGGATGAATATGGGGCTCTTTTTTATTTTTAAAATAGGCCCCATGCCAACATAGGGCTTGGACTCATGACCTTGTGATCAGGATAGACAAAAAAATCTCACAACATCCTTCATAATAAATGAGTATTGAAATCCATTGAAGATGGCATGTCATTCAGATAAATAGGGGGTTCCTAGATTGTAAAGTCTAGCAGGAGAGCATGTGACAAAGGCTGGGGGCAGTAGTGGGAGAAGATGTTAGTCTTACTGACTTTCTTTATGACTCTGTTGTTCTTGATGTCTTCCTGCCCGTTCACTTGTTAATAATAAAATATAGGACTAAATTTGTTTGAAGTTAAAATACATTAAAACTGACCCTTTTGTGGTATTACAGTTCTTTAAATTGTAACATGTATGTTTTTGCGTGATACAGTTGCCATCAGGATATAGGATCTGTCATGCCAAAAAGACAGCCTAATGATACTCTTGTGTAGTCCTATTCCCCTCACCTACCTCTAACTACTAATGATTTTTGTGTCATGTGGTAAATATGTTTGTAAGAAACTGACAAACCGATTTCCAAAGTGTCTGTCATTTTGGCTTTCCCACCTGTAATTTTTGAGTGATCCAGTTGGTCACCGTCCTCACCAGCATTTGGTTTTGTCAATATTTTTTATTTTAGTTACTCTAATATGTGTGTAGTGGTATCTCATTTGTATTTTATTTACATTTCTCTGTTGGGTAATGATGTTGAGCATCTTTTCATGTACCTAATTACCTTCTGCATATTCTCTTTGAAGTGTCTGGTTAGTCTTCTGCTATTTAATTGGGTGGTTTTCTTACCATTGGGTTTTCCGAGTTCTTCGTGTATTATGGATACAAATCCTTAGTCAAATATGTGATGTGCAGATATTTTCTCCTAGTGAGTAACTGTCTTTCCATTCTTTCACAATTGTTTTATCAATAAAAGTTTGAAATTTTAGTGAAGTCTAATTTATTTCACCACCCCCTTTTATGGTTAGTACTTTTGGTGTCTTATCTAAAGACTCGTCGTCTAAATCCAGGTTATGAAGGTTTTCTCCTGTGGTAAAGTGTTCTAGTCTTAAGTTTTACGTTTAGATCTGTGATGCATTTTGAGTTAACTTTTTTTTAAAAGATTTTATTTATTTGAGGGAGAGAGAGTGAGAGAAAGCATGAGAGGGGAGATGGTCAGAGGAAGAAGCAGACTCACCGCTGAGCAGGGACCCTAATAGGGGACTTGATCCTGGGACTCCAGGATCATGACCTGAGCCAAAGGCAGTGGCTTAACCAATTGAGCCACCCAAGCACTCTTGAGTTAACTTTTGTATAATGTGTAAGGCTTAGGCAAAGGCTTATTTTTTTAACTTTGTAACAACTTAGGGTTTTTACTTATTTTTATTAAGATTTTATTTATTTATTTGACAGGGAAACAGCGAGAGAGGGAACACAAGCAGGGAACACAAGTAGGAGAGGGAGAAGCAGGCTTCCTTCTGAGCAGGGAGCCGTATGTGGAACCAATCCCGGGGATCATGACTTGAGCCAAAGGCAGTTGCTTAACCAACTGAGCCACCCAGGTGCCCAAGTTAAGCTTTTTAAATTTTATTTGAGAACATGTGCACATGCACAGGTGGCGGGGCAGAGGGAAGAAGAGAAGCAGGTTCCCCGCTGAGCACAAAGCCCCACTCCTGTTGATCCCAGGACCCTGAGATCATGACCTACACCAAAGGCAGACCTTTAACCAGCTGAGCCACCCAGGTGCCCTGAGACTTATTTTTTTTGTGTATAGATGTCCAGTTAATCCAACATGACATGTTGAAAAAACTGTTATTTCTCCATTGAATTGCCTTTTCATCTTTGTCACAAATTGGCCTTATTTGTGTGGGTCAGTTTCTGGATTATATTCTATTCCATTGATAGGTCTATCGCTTTGCCAATACTGTACTTTCTTAACAACTGTGACTTACATAGTAAGTCTTAAAATTGGGTAGTGTGGTTTCTTTGATGTAATTCTTTTTCAGAGGAGTTGTAGCTGTGCTAGTTACTTTGCCTTTAGATATGTATTTTTATTTTTTAATTTAGATTTTATTTATTTGAATGAGAGAGCGAGGGTGCGTAGGGGGAGGAACAGAGTGAGGAGCAGAGAGTGAGGGACAGGCAGATGCTGCTTGGAGCATGGAGCCTAGTGAGACCAGTGCAGGGTTTGATCTCATGGCCCAGAGATCATGACCCGAGCCAAAACCAAGAGTCAGACCCTTAACCCCTAAGCCTACAGGCACCCCTACATAAATATTTTAGAACCAGAATGTATGTTTATCTACACAACATCCTGCTGGGAGCAAATAGGTCCTATGTGTTTTTGTGAGAGTCCTAAATATTTAAACTTTGAGGGGAGGGGTTATGCTATTGTAAATGTATTTAATTTTTAATTGTAGTAAAATACACAAATTTATATTAACCATTTTTAAGTAGATAGTTGTATATTTACATTCTTGTGCAATTGAGCTCCAGAGCTTTTTCATCTTGGGAAACTGGAACTCATACCCATTAAACAACGACGACTCCCAGTTTCCCCCTTTCCTTATTAGCCCCTGGCAACCACCTTTCTTTCTCTTTCTGTGAATTTGACTATTTTAGATATGTGAGTGGAACCATACAGTATTTATCCTCTTGTGACTGGCTTTATTTTACTTAGCATACTTTCAGGTTTCATGCAGGTTTTAGAATGTGTCAGACTTTCGTTTTGAAGTCCAAGAGAAAGACAAAGGCCATGTGATTTCACTCATGTGGAATTTAAGAAATAAAACAGATGAACACAGGAGAAGGGAAGGAAAATAAAATAAAAACAGGGAGGCAAACCATAGACTGTTAATCATAGGAAACAAACTGAGGGTTACTAGAGGGGAGGTGGGGGGGGGATGGGGTAACTGGGTGATAGGCATTAAGGAGGGCACTTGACAGAAGGAGCACTGGGTGTTATATGCAAGTGGGGAATCCCTAAATGCTACCCCCAAAACTAATAATACCCTGTATGTTAACTAACTAAAATTTAAACTTCAAAAATTTTAAAAGATTTAATCTATTTATTTGACAGAGGATGAGCAGGGAGGGGCGGAGGGAGAAGCAGACTCCCTGCTGAGCAGGGAGCCCATCCTGGGTCTTAATCCCAGGACCCCAGGATCATGATCTGAGCTGAAGGCAGACACTTAACTGACTGAGCCATGCAGGCGCCCCTTAAATAAAATTTTGAAAGAAAAAAAAAATTCCCTTTTGAAGTCTAAATAACATTCTGTTTTATAGTATATACCACATTTTATTTATTCCTTCATCTGTTGATGGATACTTGGGTTGCTTCCACTTTTTGTCTATTTTGAATACTGCTATGAACATGGGTGTACAAATAATCTTTTTGAGACTGTGCTTTCGTGTGTGTGTGTGTGTGTGTGTGTGTGTGTGTGTACCCTTAAGTAGAATCGCTGGATGATAAAGCAATTCTATTTTTAATTTTTTGAGGAGCTGCCATACTGTATTCCATAGCAGCTGTACCATTTTACATTTCTACCAGCATTGCTCAAGTGTTGTACATCCTTGCCAACACTTGTTATTTATTGATTTATTTAAAAAAAAAAAAAGGTTCCCTCTACAGTTGGATTTCTATTTTATTTATGCAATCTCCACATCCAGTGTAGGGCTTGAACTCACAACCCCAAGATCAAGAGTTGCATGCTCTACCAACTGAGCCAGCCAGACGTGCCTAAATTTTACTGTTTTTGCTTTTTTTTTAAGCTTTGGTTTCTATTTAGTTGTTTTTTTTTTTTTTTTAAAGATTTTATTTATTTATTTGACAGAGATCACAAGTAGGCAGAGAGGCAGGCAGAGAGAGAGGAGGAAGCAGGCCCCCCGCCGAGCAGAGAGCCCGATGCGGGGCCCGATCCCAGGACCCTGAGACCACGACCCGAGCCAAAGGCAGAGGCCCAACCCACTGAGCCACCCAGGCGCCCCTATTTAGTTGTTTTTAATATGTAGAAATGTGTTTAAATTTTGGGTGTTGACCTTGTATCTTGTAACACTGCTAAATGACTAGTTCTAAAAGTTTTTTTTTTTTTTTTAAATAGATTGCTTGGGATTTACTACCTAACCAATCATGTCATTGCAAAATGCAGAGTTATACTTATTTTCCAATTTATGCCTTTTACTTCCTTTTCTTGCCTATTACATTGCTTAGGACTTTGAATGAAAGTAGACATCCTTTGCTTTTTCTCAGTGTTTGTGAGAAAATACTAACATTTTGACCATTAAGTTAAATGTTAGCTGTAGGTGTTTTGTAGATGGTCTTTGTCAGGTTGAGGACTTTTTTTTTTTTTTCTTTCAAAGTTATTTATTTAGGTAATTTCTACAACCAACATGGGGCTTGAGCTTGTGACCCCAAGATCACAAGTTGCATGCTCTTCTGATGGACCCAGCCAGGTGTCTTGAATATGTTTTCTTCTATTCCTAATTTGTTGACGGTCTCTTCACTTGTATGAATGTTGGATTGTTGGAAGAGGAGGAAGCAGGCTCCCCAGGGAGCAGAGAGCCTGATGTGGGGCTTGATCCCAGGACCCTGGGATAATGACCTGAGCCGAAGGCAGAGGCTTAACCCACTGAGCCGCCCAGGTGCCCTGATCATATGGTTTTTTAAGGCTTTTATTATAATGGACTGCATTGATTTTTAAATATTGAACCATCTTGCATTCATACTATAAATTATACTATACTTGTTTGTGGTATTTTAATTTTATTTTTTTAAAAGATTTTACTTATTTATTTGAGAGAGAGAGAAAAGAGAGAGAAATGTGAGAGACAGAGCATGAACAGGGAAGAGAGGGAAAAGCAGGCTCCTCGCTGAGCAGGGAGCCCAATGTGGGGCTCATGATCTGAGCTGAAGGCAGATGCTTAACCTACTGAGCCACCCAGGCACCCCCGGTATTTTATTTTAATATATAGCTTGATTCAGTTTGCTAACATTTTTGTTGATGACTTATTGTGTCTCTTTTCATGAGGGATATTGGTCTGGTTTTTGTGTGTGTGTTGTTTTTGGTTTTGTTGCTGGGATAATACAGCTTCAAAATATATTGAGAAGTGTTTGTGCTTGTGTTTTCTTCAAGAGATTGTGCTGAGTTGTCATTATTTCTTTAAATGTTTGTTAGCATTTTCTAGTGAAACCACCTGAGCAAAGATATTTCTTCAGAATTCTTTTTTCTTTCTTTTCAAAGTTTGAATTCCATTTTTAAAATAGTTTATAGGACTTTTCTGGCTATTTCATCTTGGGTAGTTTTGGCAATTTGTATTTTCTGAAGAATCAATTTATTTCATCCAGGTTGTTGCATAAAGAGGCATAAAGTTTTGTAGTATTCCCTTATTTTTTAAGGATTTTGTTTATTTGAGAGAAAGTGTGCATGTGAGCGTAGGAGTGGTGAGGAGTGGGTAGGTGGAAGGGGCAGAGGGAGAAGCAGAGAAACCCAGGAAGACTCTGTGCTCAGAGCCCAAGGCGGTGGAGGGTGTGGGGCTTGATCCCAGAACCCTGAGATCATGACCTAGGCTGAAACCAAGAGTCAGACACCCAACCAGTGAGCCACTGAGGTGCCCCTGTCTTGTTATCTTTCAACTGTCTGTGGGGTTTCTAGTGCTATCTCCTTTTTATTCTTGGTATTGATAATTTTGTCTCTTTTCTCGCTCTCTCTTACCATGTTTGTCAGTCTTGCCAGAGGTTTATCCGTTTTTTGTTTTTTGTTTTTTTCTTTTAAAGATTTTATTTATTTATTTGACGGAGAGAGATCACAAGTAGGCAGAGAGGCAGGCAGAGAGAGAGGGGGAAGCAGGCTCCCTGCTGAGCAGAGAGCCTGATGCGGGGCTTGATCTCAGGACCCTGAGACCATGACCTGAACCAAAGGCAGAGGCTTGACCCACTGAGCCACCCGGGCGCCCCGGTTTATCCATTTTGTTGTCCCCTCTCCCCAAAGAATCAGCATTTGGTTTCATTGACTGCTTTTTCAGTTTTACTGATTTTGCTTTTCATTATTTCTTTAATTCTGCTTGTTGTGGGTTTATTTTGTGCTTCCTTTTCTAGTTTTTGAAAGGTGGAAGTGTGGATCATTAATCTGAGAGCCTTCTCCTTTTCTTTCTTTTTCTTCCCCCCCCCCCAAAGATGTTATTTATTTATTTGACAGAGAGACAGTGAGAGAGGGAACACAAGCAGGGAGAGTGCGAGAGGTAGAGAAGCAGGCTTCCTGCTGAGCAGGAATACTGATGCGGGGGTCGATCCTAGGACCCTGGGATCATGACCTGAGCCAAAGGCAGCACTTAACTGACTGAGCCACCCAGGTGCCCCTCTTTTTTTTTTTTTTTTTTTAAGATTTTTTTTATTTTAGAAAGAGAACGGGTGGGGAGGGCTGGTCAGGGAGGGGCTGGAGGAGGGAGAGAATCTCAAGCAGACTCCCTGCTGATTGTGAAGCCTGGTGCCATGCTTGATTCCAGGTTCCTGAGGTCATGATCTGAGCTGAAATCAAGAGTTGGATGCTAAACTGACTGAGCCATCCAGTTGCCTCCTTTATCCTTTTCTTTTTAAAAAAATTTTATTTAAATTCAGTTAATTAATATATAATGTATTATTGGTTTCAGAGTTAGAGGTCAGTGATTCATCAGTTTTATATAATACCCAGTACTCATTACATCACATGCCTTCCTTAATATATATCACTCAGTTACCTTATCCTCCCACCTGCCTCCCCTCTGGCAATCCTCAGTTTGTTTTCTATGATTGAGTCTCTTATAGTAGGTGCCTGGGTGGCTGAGTTGGTTAAGCGTCTGCCTTCAGCTCAGGTTATGATCCCAGGGTCCTGGGATCCAGCCCTGTGTCCAGCTCCCTATTCAGTGGGGGAGCCTGCTGCTCCCCCTGCTTGGGCTCTTTCTCTAAGAAATGAATAAAATCTTAGTCTCTTATGGTTTGTCTCCCTCTCTGGTTTTTGTCTTGATTTTCCTTCCTTCCCTTATGATTCTCTGTTTCGTTTCTTCAATTCCACGTATGAGTGAAGTCATATAGTATTTGTCTTTTTCTGACTGACCTATTTCACTTAGCATAATACCCTCTAGTTCCATATACGTTATTTGCAAATGGTAAGGTTTTTTGTTGTTGTTTGTGGCTGAGTAGTATTCCATTGTGTATATATACCATATCATCTTTATCCATTCATCTGGCCATGGACATCTGGGCTCTTTCCATATTTTGGTTATTATGGGCATTGCTGCTATAAACACTGAGTTGCTTGTGCCCCTTTGGACCACATTTGTATCTTTGGCCTTAATCTCTAGTAGTGCAATCGCTGGGTCATAGGGTAGCTCTGTTTTCAACTTTTTGAGGACCCTCTGTACTGTTTTCCAGAGTGGCTGGAAAAGTTGGGAGTTGCATTCCCACCAACAGTGTAGGAGGGTTCCCCTTTCTCCACATCCTCATCAACATTTGTTGTGCCCTGACTTGTTCATTATAGCCATTCTGACTGGTGTGTGGTGGTATCTCATTGTGATTGTGGTTTGTATTTCCCTGATGCTGAGTGATGTTGAGCGTTTTTTCATGTGTCTGTTGGCCATTTGTATATGTGTCTTCTTTGCCTTTTCTCCTTTTCTAATACAAGCATGTGGCGCTGTGAATTTCCCTGTAAACACTGAATCCCATAAATCTTGGTATATTTAAAATTTTTCATTCAGGTCAAAGTATTTTCTTATTTCCCTCAAGACTTTTCCTTTTTGACCCATGGTTTTTGTTGTTGTTATTTTTGTTATTTTTATTTGTGGTATGTAGTTTAAATTTCCAAATGATTGGAGATTTACCTGTTACCTTTTTGTTACAGACTTCTAGTTTCATTCCGTTATGGCTAGTGAACATACCTTGTATGCGTATACTTCTTTAAAATCTATTCCTTTTTATTTTATGCCTAAGTTTCAGGACAGATACTGTGTGTCTTGGCGAATGTTTCATGCTGTTGTTGGGTGGAATGTTTTACAAATGCCATATAGTTCTGGTTGGTTGATGCTAATCAGTTTTGTATATGAAGTTATTTTTGTGTGTCTTTATTCCATCCATTCCTAAGAGTGAAGTATTGAAATCTCTCAGTATAATGATGGATTTTTCTATTTCTCTTACAGTTGTGTCACCTTTTGCTTCATATGTTTCGATGCTCTGTTGTTAGGACTTTATATATTTAGGTTTGCTTTGTCTTCAAAGTGAATTGACTCCTTTATCCTGATGTTATGTTTTTTATCCCTGATGGCTTTCTTTGCTCTGAAGTCTACTTCAAGATTAAATACCACCCCACCTTTCTTTCAAGTACCTTTGCATGATAGATGTTATTGTATCTTTTTGTGGCTACCTGTAACATTAGAGTTTTGAATTTCTTACAGATGGGTTTTGTAGGCTTATTAGTAGCACCCCATCTCTGTTAGATGTCAGCAGCCTCCCCTGCCTTCCTATGTTGTGATCATCAGAAATGTCAACAGAGGATTAAATAGGTTGTGGGGATTGAGGGCACTTGTGATGAGCACTGGGTGTTGAATCACTATATTGTACACCTGAAACTCATATTACGCCGTATGTTAACTAACTGGGACTTAAAACCGAAACCAATAATATATATTAATTAACTGAATTTAAATAAAAATTTTAAAAAGAAAAGGATAAAGGAAGCAACTGGGTGGCTCAGTCAGTTAAGCATCCAGCTCTTGATTTCAGCTCAGATCATGACCTCAGGAACCTGGGATCAAGCCAGTAGACATTGGCAGATACCCCCTTGGGGACAACATAATCCCCAGCTGAGAATCACTACTCTAGAAGTAATGTGTTATTTTTCTCTGGCTGCTTTCAGGGTTTTTCTTTGTCTTTCATTGTCAACAATTAGTTTATGATGTGTCTGGAGATAAATTTCTTTGGGTTCATACTGTTTGAGGTTGTGGAAGGAAAACAATCCAGTTTTCTCCCTGTGTAGTGAAAAACCCAGTTCTTCCCTCCTGTGTGTTTTTCTTTTCTGTATGTTCATTTTATTACATAGTCTTCACTTCTGACATTACTCATCACCAGATGTGTAGCGTTTTGTCCCCACAGCAAGCAGTTCTCTGTCACACCAGCTGGGTATCCTACAATTTTAACTTAGTTCTAACACTGTCTACCTGGAGGTAGTGTCAGACCTCACAGGTTAAGGGCTAAGTCCCACAAGACTGCTCTCCTGATCCTATCAGATGCCAGTTGGAAGCCCAGGTTATCACCTGTATTGTTTCTTCCTCTTCTTTCTCCCTCTCTCTCTTTTTAAAGACTTATTTATTAATTTGGGGGGAGAGAGAATCTCAAGCCGACTCCCCACTGAGTGTGGAGCCTGACACAGATTGATCCCACAACCCTGAGATGATGACCTGAGCTGAAATCAAGAGTGCGATGCTTAGCTGACCAAGTCACCCAGGCACCCTATCACCTGTGCTTCTGAGCAACTGGCTATAGGTAGGAGATTGCAGAGTCCCTCTTTGGATTCAGTTAATTTGCTAGAGTAGCTCACAGACCTCAGCGAAAAAAGCACTTGAATGTTTACTAGTTTCTTAAAGCATATGGTAAAGATTATGGATGAGCAGCCAGATAGAGATACATATAGGGTGAGGTCTGGGAGGGTCCAAAGTAAGGGATCTTCTGTCCCTATGGAGTTGGGGTGTGTCACCCTCTTAATGTGGGTTTGTTTACCAACTTGGAGACTCTCTGAACCCCTAACACTTGGGATTTTATAGAGGATTCCTCACGTAGGTATGATCAATTATTAACCCCATTTTCAGCTTTACTCTCTCTGGAGGATGGGAAGTGGGGCTAAAAATTCCAAACTTCTAATCTTAGCATGGTCTGTCATGATGACCAGCCCCCATCTAGGAGCTCATCCAGAGATGCTTTAGTAGAACAAAAGGTGCTTCTAGTGCTCTAATCGCTTAGAAATTTACAAGGGGTTTAGAAGCCTGTGTCAAGGATGGCATCAAAGAACAAATATTAAAACAAGAGCTGTTCCTAGTGTTCTTATCACTTAGAAAATGATAAGGGTTTTAGGGCTCCGTACCAGGGAGTGGAAGGCAGAGACCAATATGTATTTTCCACTGTCTCATAGTGGTTCACTGCACTTTTCAGATCTGTAGGGTTTTGTGTTTTTTTTTTTTTTAAGATTTTATTTATTTATTTGACAGAGATCACAAGTAGGCAGAGAGACAGGCAGAGAGAGTGAGAGGGGGAAGCAGGCTCCCCACTGAGCAGAGAGCCCGATGCGGGGCTCGATCCCAGGACCCAGGATCCCAGGGATCATGACCTGAGCCGAAGGCAGAGGCTTTAACACACTGAGCCACCCAGGCGCCCCTCAGATCTGTAGGTTTATATTTTTTGCCAAATTTGGAAAATCTTCAGCCATCATTTATTCAAATATATTGTCAGCAAACACTTCTCTCTTCCTGTCTTTCTAGGATACCAATAATGTGAAAGTGGGGCCTTTTGGTATTTTCCCACAGGTCTTCAAGCCTCTTGATTGTGTTGAAGCTTTTTTCTCTCATTTTTTCAGATTGACTGATTTCTATTCACTGGTCTTCATGAGCAGTGACAGTTTCCTGTTTCCAATTGTCTGTTGAATATATCCAATGAGTTGATTTTGGTGGTTGTATTTAGGTTCTGAATTCTTACTCGTATTTCCGAGTTTTTGGACATTTTCTTTCTTTCTTTCTCTCTTTTTTAAAGTATTTAATTTATTTGACACAGAGAGTGTGCAAGAGAGTAGAAGCAGGGGGAGGAGGGAGGGAGAAGGAGAAGCAGGCTCCTCGTTGAGCAGGGAGCCCGATGTGGGGCTCCATCCCAGGACCCTGGGATCACGACCTGAGCTGAAGACAGATGCTTAACTGACTGAGCCACCCAGGTGCCCCTTTTGGACATTTTCTGTCTTTCCTTTACAAGAGTGCTCACACTTTGTGAACACTTTTATAACAGTTTCTTTAAAGTCAGATAATTTCTATGTCTGTGGATTTTTGGCATTTACATTTAATTATCCTTTCCCATATGAGTTAAGGTTTTTGTATTTTCATATGCTGAGCAGTTCTGGATTATATCTTGGACATTTTGATTATAGCATTTATGAGACTCTGGGTCTCGTTCAGATCCTATGGAGAATGTTAATTATTTCATTTTAGGATGTAGTTGACCCAGTTGGCTTCAGGCCGAAAGTTGCAGCCAGCCTTTTGTGGATTATGGTTCCAATTTCACTTCTATTTTTGAAGTCTTTGAAGTCCTCTTTGGATCAGTCTCATGTGTGCACCACCCAATGGTAGCTAGTTTGGGACCTGCGTGGTGATCTTTCCCGGGTCTCCGCTCTCAAAATCTGTGGAGGTTCAGAGGCAAGCATGCATGTATTGGGACTAAACCCAGGAGTTCCTAAATAGCTTCATGCAGTTGCTTTCCTGAGCTCCTCCCTTTCCATGATCTGATTAGTACTTTCTTACTTCCAAGGGCTTCTTCCCTTTTTAGTTCTTCAGCCAGAAGAGCTAGGGCCTTTGTTGTGCACTTGTCTCTGCACCCGTCTGGGGCTAAATGGCAGGAAGACAGAAGAAAGAAGCAGTGGGATTCAGCCCATCTCCTTGGAACCCTAGCTCCTCCTCTCCAGAGTTTTGGGCACTGCCTTCCTGTTCCTCGAGCCAGAGCTACGGGGCTTCTTTTAGAGTTCTGTCTTTGCGTTTGGAAACAGTTTCCAGGTTTTGAACTGTCCTGAGTCCAGGCTGCAGCCCACCGAGGGAAGCAGGAGGAGTGATAAATTACCTCAGGTGCACTGTTACTTCACATCGCCGTATCCATCTGCTGTCATTTACTTTTCAGTTTTAGGCAGTTGCTTCATACATTCTGTCCAGCTGTTTCACTGCATTTCATGAGAGAAGCAGGGTAGAATATGCCCACTCAATTTTTTCTGGATCTACTCAAGTTTGAATCGTCCCTTTGACTACAGTGTTTTGTTCCTTTTGAATTTCAAAAACAGTGAGTTGAATCACTTATTTCTGAAGAGTAGAATAACTACTCACATACTTAGGACCAGGGCTGCCCTTGGTTGAATTGAATTAAAGCTGAACAAAACCTTTGCTATCATTTAAAAAAAGAAATGTATTTAAACTGTCCATGCGATTCAGCACTAAAGACGGGCTTGTAATGCTCAAAGAGAACATTTCAGAATTAAGTGTATAAAAACCTCCTGTTGTTGCTCTTTTCCTGTTGCTTCCTGCCTCTGATGTTAATGAACAAAACATTCAGGGTTAACATGGGGGAGGGAGAGGGGCCCAGGCACGGGTTTAGAACAGTAAACCAATTGGGAATGGCAGGGCACTCTTTTTTTTTTTTTAAGGTTTTTAAAAAATTTATTTAACAGAGAGAGATCACAACTAGGCAGAGAGGCAGGCAGAGAGAGGGGGGGAAGCAGACTCCCCATCGAGCAGAGAGCCCGATGCGGGGCTCGATCCCAGGACTCTGGGATCATGACCTGAGTGAAGGCAGAGGCTTAACCCACTGAGCCACCCAGGCGTCCCAATGGCAGGGCACTCTTAATCCTAATTCTAATTTTAGCATCAGCAACTAGAAAGGCTAGGTTGCTTCAGTACTCGGGTATTTTACCCCTTTCTGTTTCAGTGTGGCTAAATGGACTACTTTGTTGTAACCAAAACACAATCTTACTGTCAGAATTTCTACCCATGTGAGGATGTGAACGACAGTAATTTTCTGTGGTCTTCCCTAGATGGTAGTGTATATGCCTTGACTTCTTTTCCTCAGGTATTGCTTCTTGTCTGGTGGACAAAATGTGGTGTTTCATAAGCACTGGTTGAGCTGAGAATGTGGTGCTTTCTGGAACATGATCCTAAGCCAAAAAGATGTGTTTACCTTGGTAGATTCTTTCTTGGTCTGATGTTTTATATCACTCCTCGATGTACAAGTATCCACAGAAAAAGAACGAAATCATTTAATTAGCTTAGCTGGATTGATGGTGATGGATTGACATTTCAGACTTCTTTTGTAAAGGTTTTTTAAGAAGGGGGATGCAAAGGGAGAGGGAGAGAATCTCAACCAGACACCCCACTGAGCAGGAAGCCCGGTGCAGGGCTTGATCTCACAACCCTGAGATCATACCCTGAGCCACAATCAAGAGTTGGACACTCAACCCATTGAACCACCCAGGTGCTCCCTCATCCTCTTGCCCCCTTCTTCTTCTTCATCATCATCATCTTTTTTTTTTTTTAAGCAGGGCTCGTATTTGATTCGTTTGTTTTTACTCAGTGTTAGGCTTGCTATCACAATCCTAGCTGTCCCTTCCCTCTTCGTTTACTACTCTGCTTAAAGTTTCAGGTCAACTTAGCATTTGTGTGGGGGAGCCTAGACCATGGCCAAGGCAGTATGCTAATCACCTAAGATGGAGCGAGAAATGCAGAAACTTGACAGGGTCTTGCAGCTAGCATGGGCTGAGGGGGACTCCAGCCAGGCAGTCTGACTCTAAAGCCCCTGTTGTTAGCCAGTGCTCTCCAGAAGCTATGTAGTTCTGTCATCTTGCATGTAAACATAAGCATGTTAGGACTTTGAACACTAGCTTCATCAGTATGTTTTTATTTAGATAAACGATGGTTTCTTCCCATGTTTGACTTGTAATGAGCACTTACATATTTATTTAAATAGACTTGCTGCATTTTCAACCCTCAGAACTATACCCTTTTATTTATTTATTTATTTAAAGATTTATATGGGGCAGAGTGAGCAAGAGGACATGAGCCAGGGGAATGGGCAGAGGCAGAGGGAGCGGTGGACTCCTGGCTGAGGGAGCCTGATGCTGCATGGCTTGATCTCAGGACCCATGAGATCATGACTGAGCCAGAGAAAGTATTTAACAAATACTTTCTAATGTTCCAATTATAGTCCTGAAATGAAATTCACAGAAAATAGGACCCATTTACATATATAATTAAAAATCAATATAAGGTTGTAGTAATGCCAGAAAAGAGAAATTTAAAAAAAGGGAAATAGTTTATACAGAATAATATTTCAGTGCATAAATACTTGGGCATGACTGGAACTTAAGGCATAATGAAGTAGTCACGTGCTCGTACCATACACAGAATAAAGCTCAGTGAACCACTAATGGACACTAACATATGGGTAGGATATATAGGCTACTACAAGTTATGTTGCTCTTAGCTAAGTGGTTTTCTTTTTTTTTTTTCTTTTTTACTAAGTGATTTTGTATTGTGGTTATAAGCAGACCAAAATACAAGTGCATCTTGATTTACGTGATAGTTGCAGTTTTGGAAAATAGAATATAAAAACTGGGGGCACCTGGGTGGCCCAGTGGGTTAAGCCTCTGCCTTCGGCTTAGGTCTTGATCTCATGGTCCATGATCTCAGAGCCCCGCATCAGGCTCTCTGCTCAGCGGGGAGCCTGGTTCCCCCCCCGCCCTGCCTGCCTCTCTGCCTACTTGTGATCTCTATGAAATAAATAAATAAAATCTTAAAAAAAAATGAGCAGTAAATACTTAATTAGGTTATAGGCTCAGGTAAATAGGCTTTTTTCATAACGTGAATGTCAAGGATCTTCAAAAGCAGGGCTTGGGTTATATCTGCAGGTGTGAGACTGTCCTGCACACTTCAGAATGTTTGACATCTCTGGTCTCTGACATTCAAGAGTCCATGAAACCCCCTTCCCCACCCCAGTGGACTCACAGATTTCTAAAACCACTCCTAAATAGTGAAGTTTTCTCCAGTGAGAATTACTGCTCTAGATCATTGCTTCCACAGTTGTGTGGAAGGACCGTTTTTCTCCCCCCAATCAGTCACTGACTTTGTAAAATATGACAGTTACTGGAGAAATGAAAATTTAAAGTCCATCAAAAAGACAAGCCCTGATTTTTATTAATAGATAGAGCAGTCTGGCAATCTATAAAAATTTCTAAATGCTTAGTCTCTATTTCTGAACTTACCTTGTCACTGTGTGGTCTCTTCATTTTCCCCTCTGTCTCCTCAGAAAAATTCTTCCTCTTGGAAGATTTTAGTGTCATTCTGCCTAGCCAAATGCTCTATTCCCAACACCTCCTTTGTTGTCCATAAATACTACTTTTAAAAAAGTGTTTTTTAAGCAGATTTTTATTTTGCTATTTCAGAGAGAGAAAAAAAATGAAGTTTTTCTTTCTTAAGATTTTAAAAATTCATTTATTTGACAGAGACACAGTGAGAGAGGGAACACAAGGCAGGGGGAGTGGCAGAGGGGGAAGCAGGCTCCCCTCTGAGCAGGGAGCCCATTGCAGGGCGTGATCCCAGGACCCTGGGATCATGACCTGAGCTGAACGCAGACGCTTAATGAATCAGCCACCCAGGCGCCCCGGGTTTTGTTTTTGTTTTTTAAGATTTTTATTTATTTTAGAGCACATGAGCATGAGTGGAGGGGGGGGTGCAGAGGGAGAGTCCTTCAAACAGACTTGTCGCTTTGCAGGGGTGGATGCCACTACCCATGAGATCAAGATTTGAGCCGAAACAAGAGTTGGATGCCCAACTGACTGAGCCACCGAGGCACCCCCATAAATACTACATTTTACCAAACTGTTGTAGTGTTAAATCATGGAAATGAGTTTAACTGCCTTTGCTACTATGCTTTTTTTATTCTGTGATACGAATTTGCAGTGTAGTTTAGCAGGCATAACTCAAACTGTTTTTGATTTCACTTTAGTTTAATATACTGAAAATCCACTCTGTTTTCTCCGTACAAACCCAGAGGGGAACAGTGACTTTTCTAACCTTAATTTCAGAAGACTTCCTGCTCTGTTTGTTCATACTGTGAGTGTCATAGTGATTGAAGATCATTCCCATAACAAGTCAGGAATGGTCCAGGATCGTAAAGTGCTTCAGCAGCTCATGTTGGTGACGCCGATGGCAGAACCCCTCAGCGGGGCCCGCAGCTGCTCCTGCAGGGAGAAGGTGAGCACTGCTGGGGAGAGGAGCCAGTTTTGCCAAATGGACTCCGTCTTCTCCATGACCATCTTTGTTTTCCTAACTTTCTGGGTTCCTCTTGAATAGCAGAACGATGATCTGGTTTTCATAGGGACCTTTCTTTCAAAGGCGGGTTACAAATCTGAGTTTGGTTTTAGTGTTTTGAATACCTCCCCTCTTCCAGCCAACTCCGTTCCTGTGCCGTCCTTCTGTGATGCATCGGGTTGGCTCTGGCATGTTCATGGAAGTATTTTTGCAGTGGATCTAGGCAGAGTCCCAAGGTGGCTTTTGCAGTTGTTCTCAAGTGAAATGGAGATTCTGGTGCATAAAACAAACACAATTTAGTTGAAGGATGTGATTTTATTACCTGCCCTCCACCTTGCTGGAATGGCTTCCTTCGGTTGTGCTATGTGTGTGACAGAGGTGGTGGTGGTCTTTGAAGAAGCCCTGTTACTCTCAGGATGTGGGCCCGAGAGGAGCAGGACAAAGCCAGTGATGGTTCTGAGGCCAAAACCGGGTTCAGATAGAGTGCAGAGGCTGTTTTGTTGTTCAACTTCTACAGAGTTGAGCTGTGTTAGAAATGTGTTCATTTTAGTTGGATTTGTGTATATGTGATGAGCAAAAAAAAATACTTTGGGTGGAGAATTCTTGTACATCGTTTTGTTCCATGATTCTCCATCCTAGAGAAATAGGTTATGGGAAGGAGGACTGTTTCTTCAGTTGCTAAGCCTCTCTGTGCCTCTCATACATACTGAGAGCATGTTTAAGGGTGTGTGCTTTTTACACCGCGTGTGTCCGATGTGTGTTAAATACAGAAATAACCTCTTGATCCAGTGTTGGAGGAACAGTTGGCTCATCTGGCCTTTGTGGGTGCTATGGACCGAATAATTGGGTCTCCCCAGAATTCCTGTTGAATCCCCAATCCCTGTGAGGGTATTTGGAGGCGGAACCTTTGGGAGATGATGAAGTCATGAGAGTAGAGCCCTGGGAAGGGAATTAGTGCCCTTACGAGAAGAGACACAGCGGTGGTTGCTCTCTGCCGTGTGAGGATGGAGCAAGGAGGAACTGTCCATAAACCAGGAGCAGGGTCCTCACCAAGACCCCCACCATGCCGGGGTCTAGTCTTGGACTTCCAGCCTGTAGAACTGTGAAAAATAAATTTCGGTTGTTTAAGTCACGCAGCCTGTGGTCTTGATTAGAGCACCCCAAGATGTTGGGGAAGTTGTAGAAATGTGATACCTTCCTTAGGAATTTAAAAATGGCTTCTAAAATTCTGTGTTTGGGGAGTTTTGAAACATACACACCTAGAAAAAATAACATGATGAACCTTCATGTATCTAGCTTTAAAGATGATCAGCGTCCTCTTCTTGTTTTATCTGTATTCCTTAACTTTGTTGTTATTTTCTGGATTATTTTTAAGCAATTCGAGGTAACTGATGGCACAGAAAATTTGTTTGACCTGCTACACATGAACATAGGTGTATTAGTTTCCTCTTGCTGCTGTAATAAGTTACCACAAACTTGGTGGCTTAAAACAGCAGTCATTTATTCACTTACAGCTTTAGAAGCCAGGAGTCTGAAATGAGCCTCACTGGGCTAAAGTCATGGTGTTGGCAGGGCAGATTCCTTCCGGAGACTCCAGAGGAGAATACATCTCCTTGCCTTTTGCAGCTTCTAGAGGCCACCTGTGCTCCCTGGCTTGCGGCCTCTTGCTCCGTCTTCAGACGGCATCGCTCCAGTCTCTGCGTCCTTTGTTACCTGACCTTCTCTCTGACTTTGGACTCCTCTTGTGCCCCTTTGATAATGATCCTTGTGATCACTTGGATATTCTCCCTGTCTCGAGACTTGTTAATTATGTCTGCGAAGTCTCCTCTGCCATACAAGATAACATTCACAGGTTTCAGGGACTAGGAGGGATACACATTTTGGACCATTATTCAGACTGCCACAGTAGGGCCTCCATGTGGTCAGCACTTGAGGTCAGGTAAGTGGTCGGGCTGTGATCCCCAGCGTGGGGACTCTAATCACAGGGAAACACATCAAGACTAAGTTCTTCAAAACCTAGAGGGACCTCTGATCAGAGCACAGCTTGTCATTTTGTGTAGAGGATGTGGCGTTCCCTCAGTAACAAGGGAGAAGGAGATACATGTTTGTATCAGGTCAGTTAATAACTTGGTGCCTTTTGACATCTAAGAGAAAAGACTGCAGCAGTCCAATGTGAGGTTCAAGGTGATGCTAACATGTGCCTCATCTCTGGTTTTGCCTTGGCCAGTTGACCAAACGGTGCTCTCCTGGGCCTAGTGCCATTTTGATCTCACTTCCCAGAGCTGCTGAGCCTTGCCCCTCCCGTTCCTGGCTCCTCTGTGTTTTGTTTGTTTGTTTGTTTAAGATTTTATTTATTTATTTGACAGAGAGAGACACAGCAAGAGAGGGAACACAAGCAGGGGGGAGTAGGAGAGGGAGAAGCAGGCTCCCCACCGAGCAAGGAGCCCGATGAGGGGCTGCATCCCAAGACCCTGGGGTTATGACCTGAGCTGAAGGCAGACACTTAAGGACTGAGCCACTCAGGCACCCCATGTTTTTTGTTTTTTAAAGATTTTATTTATTTGAGAGCACAAGTGGCAGGAGAGAGGCAGAGGGATAGGAAGAGGGTGAAGCAGACTTCCCGCTGAGCAGGAAGCCCAACATGGGACCAATCCCAGGACCCTGAAATCATGACCAAGCTGAAATCAGACAATTAAATGACTGAGCCACCCAAGTGCCCCAAGTCTGTAATAGATTTTAAAAAATGATAATAATCCCACTGGATTTGGGGAAGGGGTAGAGAGGGTAGATATAAAAAAAAAAGTTATAATGTAGGGGTGCCTGACTAGCTCAGTCAGAGGAGAGTGTGGCTCTTGATCTCAGGGTCATGAGTTCAGGCCCCACATTGGGTGTAGAGATGACTTAAATAAACTTAAGAAAAAAAAAATGTAAATTTTTTGTCCCATGTCATTGAGTTTTCTTGATGTACGGATCAGTTCACTGAAGTTTTGTTTTTGTTTTTTCTTTTTAATGATGTATTTGTGTATTTTGTGGGAATAAATTGAAATCTTGTTACAAGCTATGTTGGGCTCTTCACAAGCAGGTTGTGTTTGAGAGAGAAATCTTGCAGGTATTTTGTCTTGCTTTGGCTACTTGTTTTAAGTAGTTGATGTTTTTGATTAAACTTTATAATAGAATTTAGCTTAAAATTTAACTTAATGTTTTGGAGGAAGCCCTTTTTTTTTTCCCCTCTTTTAAAGAAAAGCTTCAGACTTTAGTGTTGAAGAAATGAGTCACAAAGAACTGAGAAGCGTCACCCAGTGATGCTCTGTATGGCTGTTACCGAGTGGGCTGTGCCCCCAGATGCCGGCCTCATTAGGGTGCATTAATGCTAAGCCCTCCTGAGTTTACACCCGTCATTACCTCTGTGCTCTCTTTTCTCAGCAAATCTGGTGCCCGTCAGCCCTGAGCATGTTCTGCACACTTCCAGTATTCCAGTATTGTTGAACAGGGCCCGAAGTTGCCCAGCTGAACAAGTATTTCTGATTTCAAATAATCTTCATGATTTCTTTTCCATGAAAGACATGACTTAATCATGTTGGTTTCTTGCCTAACTAAACATGGGCAAGTATTTCGTCAGACACAGCTTTGTTTCTGTATGCTAGGAATTTTACCCTGACTTGCTGTTAGATTAATGTTTGTTTAATAAGAGGACCTATGCTCATATCCTTCCCTCTGCTGCAAGAGACAAAGCTTTGTAGTACATGATAGAGGCTTTCTGCTTGCAAGAGCTGTTTTCTGCTGAGTGGGTTTTCAGTTTGCTGTGTTGTTTCTTCCTGCGTTTAAGGGTCACCTCTACCTTACAGTATAGAATTTTAACTTTACCACTGACTTCATACTAATCTTTTTTAACCCTGAATTTCCCCTGGCTTTATTTTTCCTTCATTGAAATTAAAAAACAAAAAACAAAAAACAAAAAACAACAACAACAAAAAAACCCAAACGTGTGTTGATTGTCTTTTGTAAGTTGCTCTATCCTTTTCGTAAGTAGTTGTTAGTTGGGACGCCTGGGTAGCTCAGTCATTAAGCATCTACCTTTGGCTCAGGTCCTGATCCCAGATTGAGCCCTGCATTGGGCTCCCTGCTCTGTGGCAAGCTTGCTTCTCCTTCTCCCACTCCCCCTGCTTGTGGTCCCTCTCTTACTGTCTCTCATTCTGTCAAATAAATAAATAAAATCTTGGGGGGAAAAAGTAGTTGTTAGTCATGCAGGTTTTTTGGTATCTAAAAGATCTTGGTGTGTGAACTAGATTGATGGTTCCCTCTTTTTAGAAAATGAGACTCTCAGTAAACCTAATTAGTTCCTAAAATCAAATACACCCCCAAAATTGTGGTATGCACATGTGTAAGATTCGTTGTTGTTCAGTTTATACCAAAAATTCATAAAAGTGTGTATGGGTTTATGTACCTGTTGCAGTAACTTTGTGGCCTCTCTAGGATCCAGTCCACTGATAAGGATCAATGGTGGGAAGTCCAAGGTTGCCATGCCTCCTTCCTTCCATAGCAGGGGGACTCTAGCAGAAGCTCTTTTCCCACTGAGCCTTGTTTAAGCCTCAGAATCCTCCTTGTATGTTTTAATCTGAGTGCACTATGTTTTTTTCTTTTTCTTTCTTTCTTTCTTTTTTTTTTTTTTAAGATTTATTTGAGAGAGGGTTTGTGGTGGGGAGGGCAGAGGAAGAGGCACAGAGAGAATCCCAGGCAAACTCCCTGCTGAGGGCTGAGCCCTATGTGGGGATTAATCCCAAAACTCCAAGATCATGACCTGAGCTGAAACCAAGAATCAGAGGCTCAGTCAACTGAACTATCCAGGTGCCCCTGAGAGTATTGTGTTTTATGCTGTGATATCCTAGGATGACTATTAATGAGACTTACTGCGTTGTTCAATTTTTAGCTTTGTTTTCAGATGCTTAGCAATGAATGTACTTGCTTCTTGAACTAAATGCATTTACGAGTAAGGACTAGAAGTGGTGGTCAATGAACATTCACATAAAAATAGTAACGTTCCTTTGTTCCTTCACCCTGTGCAGGTCTTTACTCCTATTGATTTTATTCTACCTTGTGTGTGTTACAGTTTATCCAACAAGAGTATGTACTGGGCTTGTCTACAGACAACTGTTAGTTTTTATTTTATTTCTACGCACAGTGTGTGTGTTGAAAATCATTTGGATGAAATATTCCTGTTATTTTGCCTTGGTTTGATGATAAACTTGTTACTTCATTGCCTGAGTGTGTGTGTGTGTTGGGGGGTGGGGTGGGAGCTGGACAGAGGTAGAGAGAGAATCATAAGGGGCTTGATCTTACAACCCTGAGATCGTGACCTGAGCTGAAATCGAGAGTTGGAAGCTTAACCAACTGAGCCACCCAGGTGCCCCTCATGGTACCAGCTTCTAAGGAAGTAGTTCCTTGGTCACTGTTAACACAGTTCTCAGTTTTGTGTTTTGTTTGGGGCTCAGTTATGAAGAAGGTAAAAAACAGATCTGCATGGGCTCCCAGTTATCGGTCAGAATGTCTGAGTGTCTTTAAAAGCCCATCACAGCCCTTGCACGCCCTGACAAACTGAGAGTGTTATGAAGGGAGTGAAGCTATTTCAGTAGCCACAAAATTGAGATTAAAGAAAGGCAAAGACCAAACCATGGTGATTAGTTTTCTTTATGAAAGTGTGAGTCTTGTGTGCTATATAATTGTGATTTTGGGATCTGTGTGCCCACAAGGGAGAAGGGAAAGGGATAAGGATGGTAGTGTACTTAAAGATTCTGTGTTTAGTTCTAGCTGACATATGAGAGATTTCATTTGTGTGCAAGAATGGGGATGTCATGGAGGGGTTGCCTGCTACCCAGATCTTCCAAGTAGCTCTGCCTGGTAGAGGTGTAGTAATTTACCGCAGTCTAGTGGTATTCTTTGCTTGCCTTTGGCTCAGTTGCTTCATCTGTATCCTTTATGTGTTGGTCAGTCGAAGGACAGGTCAGCTCTTAATCAGTTGGTATATTAGTTTTGAACAGCTTTCAGCTTTTTTTCCAGAAACTCTGATAAAAGGAATGACCTAAAATGCCCTCCCCCTCTTGTAAGTAATATAGATTCATTGGATAAAATTTGGAAAGTCAATGATAAAAAGGCTTGGTATATTTTCATTTCTATGCAGGTATACCATAATTGAATTAACATATTGGAGTGTGAACTTTTAGAATGTTTGCAGTTACAAAACTTTTGTATAAGTTGTATACTTTCTTAAAAAATATTTTATTTATTTATTAGAGAGAGAGAGAGAGAGAGCATAAGCAGGGGGAGCAGCAGAGGGAGAGGGAGAAGAAGCAGGCTCCCTGCTAAGCAGGGAGCCTGACTCCGACTTGTCTCAGGGCTCAATCCCAGGACCCTGGACCGTGACCTGAGCTGAAGGCAGACACTCAACCAGCTGAGCCACCAAGGCATCCCTAAGTTCTGTACTTCTTTATACTTAAAGTCTTAGCCAATTTTATCTGCAAAAATCAGTAGTAGTATTTCATTTGACATGTTTACCTAACTTTGACGAATAGTGAAACTTTCCAAATGCATATTGACCATTTGTCTTCGGCTGTAATTTCTCTTTTTGTCCTCTTTACTCCAACAGTGTATGTCTGACAATACTTTCATACTAACTGGATAAACAGCATTTATAATGCAGATAGTAAAGATATATCATCTAATTTCTTTTTCCACCTGTGTGAATTAACAATTTCATGAAACAGTACTGATCCTATTGCATGTGATTTCCTACATTTGTTTTTCTCTCTTAAAACTTAGAGCCTTTTCTCATGTCAAACATTGGTAGTAATTCTCGTTTTCTTAATGATTTGTAACAACTTAAACTATACGAGATCTTTTCTTAATAATTTTATTGAGGTATGATTGACAAACTAAATTACAATTTTTAAAGCATA
The DNA here is from genome assembly GCF_963455335.1 of Martes martes. Classification (NCBI taxonomy): domain Eukaryota; kingdom Metazoa; phylum Chordata; class Mammalia; order Carnivora; family Mustelidae; genus Martes; species Martes martes. The sequence goes on along the minus strand of NC_137899.1, from coordinate 56,582,321 downwards.
CAATTTTTTTTTAAGATTTTATTTATTTATTTGGAAGAGAGAAGGGATCATGAGCACAGGGCAAGGGAGAAGCAGGCTCTCTGCTGAGCAGGGAGTCAATTTGGGGCTGGATCCTAGGACTCTGGGATCACGACCTGAGCCGAAAGGCAGATGCTTAACCAACTGAGCCACCCAGGCATGTTCCATAAAACATGCAATTTAAATTTTGATGTGAGTATTTACCTGTGAAACCACCATCATAAATGATAATGAACATAGTTATTGCCCAAAGTTTCCTTGTGCCCTTTTGTATTGCATCCTTTCTCTCAAGCACCTACTGTTCTACTTTCTATCACTATAAGTTAGTTTGCTGGTTGTCTAGAGTTTTAGTAAGAGTCCTATGTACTCTTTAGGTCTGGCTTCTTTCAGTCAGCATAATTGGAGATCTGCCCATACTGTATGAATCAGTAGTGCATTCCTTTTTGTTTTGTTTTGTTTAAAGATTTTATTTATTTGACAGAGATCACAAGTAGGCAGAGTCAGGCAGAGAGAGAGGGGGAAGCAGGCTCCCCGCTGAGCAAAGAGCCCGATGTAGGGCTCGATCCCAGAATCCTGGGATCATGACCCAAGCCGAAGGCAGAGGATTTAACCCACTGAGCCACCCAGGCGCCCCGGAGCGCATTCCTTTTTATAGGTAAGTTAGGATTCCATTGTGTGGATATACTATAATTTGTCCATCTGTCCACTGATGGACATTTGGGTTGTTTTTTACTATTATAAATATGGTATGAGCATTTATGTGTAGGTCTGTGTATGGATGTGTACTTTTCTGGGGATACAGTTGGACTTCGAGAGTTGGTATGAAGATTATTTTAAGCTTTAAGACATTTGAGATTCAGCAGATTTCAAAAGAAGCCTATTGAAAGCTTTATCTGACTAAGGGCAGAGATTTCTGGAGACTAACATAAATCCATTTCCAGGGGAGTCTTACTGGCATGAAAAAAGATGGAAAAGACCATTTGCCTCTTTAAAAATGGACATTGTCACAAACCTTAGCTCCCATTGGTTCTAATACGAAGTCTTTTCTCATCCCCCTCGCTTACTCTCTGTCACATTGGGCTCACCAGTGCCCATTTTTAGCTAGTTAGAGAAACACTCCTTTTGTTTCATATACCACATGGGTATATGAATAAACTTTGTAATTTTTTTTCTTGTTAAATCTGTCTGTTGTCAGTTAAATTCACAGGCTCCCCAATCACGGAACTTAAGTTGGTAGAGGAAAAATGTTTTTTCTCCCAACACTCGTAATTTCTCTTGGGTGAATTTTGGGGTGGAGTAACTGGGTCATAAGATAGGTATATGTTAACATTTAAGAAACTGCCAAACTGTTTTCCAAAGTTACTATTCCATTTTATGTTCTTATCAGCAAGTTTTGAGAGCTTTAGTCCTAAAGTGTAGAGTGCAGCGGGTTTTAGTGTATTCATTGAGCTATGGAACATCATCACTATGTAATTTTAGGGCATTTTCATCACCCCCAAATCAACCCTGTACCCTTAAGACTCAGTTCCCTTTTATACCTCTCACCAGTCCCTGGCAACCACTAATGTATTTTGTGTCTTTGGATTTGCTTATTCTTGACATTTCAAATACACAGTATCATACAATATGCAGCCTTTTGTGATTGGCTTCTTCCGCCTAATAAAATTATTCAATGTTCATGTTGTTGTGGGATGTATCGGGTGCCTTTTTTTTTTTTTTTTTTTGAGTAGGCTCCATGTGGGTCCAATGTGGGATTAAACTCATGACCCTGAGTTGTGTGCTCTACCAAATGAGCCAGCCATGTGCCCACTTCTTCTTCTTCTTCTTTTTTTTTTAAAAAGTTAACTTGTAATTTTAGAATAGTTGGTAGGTTTATAGAAAAATTACAAAGGTAGTACAGAAAGTTACCATATATATATCCCACAGCCAGTCTCCCCTGTTACTAACATTTTTCATTAGCATGGTACATTTGTCACAGTTAATGAACCAACCTTGTTGGGTCCTAGTTTATAATAAACTGAAGTTCATACTTCATTCAGATTTTCTTGGTTCTTACCTAATGTTACTCATCTGTTCATCTGTTCCTGGGTCCTGTCCAGGATACCACGTTACATTTAGTTGTCATGTCTCCTTAGCCTTCTCTTGGCTGTGATCGTTTCTAGGTTTTCCTTATTTTTGATGACCTTGACAATTTCGAGGAGTATTGGTGGGTATTCTGCAAAATGTCTCTAGGGGACTTACCTGAAGCTTTTCTCATGATTAGACTGGATTGGTTCTGGGTGTGGGGAGGCCAAGAGGTAAAATGCCATTCCTATTATATCAAGAGTATATACTATCAACATGACTGACTTATCACTGTTGATGTTAAGCTTGATCACCTGGATGAAATAGTGTGTGTCAGATTGTTTTACCGTAAAACTGCTCCTCCACCTGCCCCCAGTCCCAGTCCCCTTTCCATGCTATACTCAATGAAAGGAAGCCACTGTGTATAACCCACACTTAAGGAATGGGGAGTTATGCTTTACCTCCTTGAGGGCAGAATACCTAACATAAATTATTTGGAATTTTTCTCCACGGACATTTGTTTATTCTCCCTCATTGATTTATTCAGTCATTTAGATTTGTGGATATTTATTTTGTATCTTGAGTTGTAACCCAATATTTACTTTGTTGATACTGTTCCAGCTTTGGCTACCGAGAGCTTTCACTTGGTGCCTGTCTCCCTGTGGTACCCTAACCGGTGTGTGTGTGTGTGTGTGTGTTTCTGTTTGAGAACTTTTTTTTACTGTCTGATAGCACAAAGTATTCACAATCACCCTGTATAATTCCTGCTCTAGTCCTAGAATCTGCCATTTCTTTAAGGAGCTGTGGCTCCTTATATTGGAGAATGGAATTAGAAACCAAGAAACCTGGGCAGTGGGTATGACCATTACCACTGGGGTGTCATGGCTTCTGGGTTCTCCCAGCTGACAGCAAGGAAATACATTTGTATATACTAACTGGTGTATATACACATCTGTAAATATATTTCTATGTAATTATATCAAATTAAATATTACCGGTACTTCATTCTTTCTTATTGCTAAATAGTATTCCATTACGTAGCTACAGCATTTTGTTCATCAGTTGATGGACATTTGGATGGTTTCCACTTTTCAAATATTGTGAATAATGCTACTATGAACATTTGTATACAGGTTTTTATGTGGGCATATGCTGTTTCTTTGATAAGGACCTATGGTTACCCTATGCTTAATGTTTTGAGGCCCTGCCAAACTGTTTTCCAAAGTGACTGCATCATTTTATATTCCCAATGGCTATTAATAATGGTTCCAACTTCTTTACATTTTTACCATCCTTATTTTAGCCATCTTAAAGGGTATGAAGTGTTATCTCATTGTGGGTTTTTAAAAACTTTTACTTTTTTAAAAAATTCTAAACTTATTAGAGAGTGCTTTTGTGTGAGGGGGGAGGGGCAGAGGGCTAGGGAGAAGCAGACTCTCTGCTGAGCAAGTCCCAGGACTCTGGGATCACATCCTGAGCCCAAGGCAGACACTTAACTGACTGAGCCACCCAGGTGTCCTTCTCATTGTGGTTTTAATTTGCATTTCCCTCATTACTAAAAAAAAAACCTTTTTTTTTTTTCATGTAGTTGCTTTTGAACATTTGGGACACCTGAGTATGCCAGTCGGTTGAGCTCCAACTCCTGATTTTGGCTCAGGTCATGTTCTCAGGGTGATGGGTTCGAGCCTTGCATTGCACTCTGCACTCAGTGGGGAGTCTACTTAAGATTCTCTCCCTCTCCTGCCCCTTCCCCCACGTGCATGCACACCTGCACGCACTCTCTCCCACTCTCTCTGAAATAAATATTTAAATCTTTTGGACATTTAAAAATTAGTTTTCTTACTGAGTTTTTAGATTTGTGAGATATGCGCGCGCGCGCACACACACACACACACACACACACACACAAGCTTTTTAGCAGAGGGGTGCTTTGCAAATAATTGCTTCCAGTCATCTCTTTTGTTGCTTTTCTCATTTTCTTAAAAGTGTCTTTTAAAGAATATTGGAAGCAATTTTCAATTTCTTACTAATTTGTACGAACTATATGCTTATTCTTCAGCCATACTGGATCTTCAAAAAATGTTTCAGATTCTTAAAGCTTTCTAAAGTGGGTAGTTTCAAGCATATACAAATGTACGGAGAGTATGTGATGAATCAGCCCACGAGCCTATCACTGAACTTCAACAATGATCAGTTTATGGCCGATCTCATTTCCTCTATATATCACCCCTCCAACATTATATCCAAGTAAGGTCAATATTTCACAGTTGGTTGATTTCTCTTAAGCCTTTTTTTTTTTCTTTTTTTTTTTTTTTAAAGATTCTTTTTTTTTTTTAAAGTAATCTCTACACTCACTGTGGGGGTCAGACTCACAATACAAAAGTCAAGAGTTGCATTTTCTACAGACTGAGCCAGGTTCCCCACTTTTTTTTTTTTTTTTAAGATTTAATTTTTTAAAAATTTTACAGAGCACAGACAGGGAAAGTGGCAGACAGAGGGAAAGGGAGAGGCGGACTCCCCGCTCAAGTGACTTGATCCGAGGAGCCTGGGATCATGACCTGAGCCAAGGGCAGATTCTTTTTTTTTTTTTTTATTTTAAGATTTTATTTATTTATTTGACAGACAGAGATCACAAGTAGGCAGAGAGAGAGGAGGAAGCAGACTCCCCAGGGAGCAGAGAGCCTGATGTGGGGCTCGATCCCAGGACCCTGGGATCATGACCTGAGCCGAAGGCAGAGGCTTTAACCCACTGAGCCGCCCAGGCACCCCTCCAAGGGCAGATTCTTAACTGAGCCACCAGGGGCCCCCAGGTGCCCCACTCTTAAATCTCTTAATCTTTGGGTTCTTACTCCATTTTGTTAACTTAATTATATGTTGAATAAACTGGATTTTTTATCGTCCTGTCACAATAGATTAGTTGATTCTACCCTCATAGTTTGTAGCTTTGTTTCTTAGTCCTTCATATACCTGTGAATTGGTGGTTAAGTCTAGAGCAGGGATCTTCACCGTTGCTGCTTCTTAGAACCACCTGGGGAGTTTCATAAAAATTTTTAATGTCCAGGCTGTATTTCAGACTAATTAAATCATAACTCCAGGGTTAGGGCCCAGGCTTTAGTATTATAAGCTCTTCACGTGATGCAGCTGTGTTGCCAAGGTTGAGACCACAAAAGGCTTGGCTGTATTGATATTTTCTACCCCCCACCCCCAACTTCTCTTTAAGCAAGAATACTTCATAGGTACAGACGTCTGTCAGGAAGCATGTATCTGATTTCCTTTTGTAGTTTAACATCCATAGTTTTTAAGAAATCCATTTTATGAAGGGAAGCAAAAAGGGTGACTTTTCAGTTCTTCTCATTTATTAACTGAAACACTTCTATAAAGAGAAACTTCTGCAGAGATACTGTTTGGTTACTCTGAGATTAATTACCTACAAGAAAGGCAGCGTTTGATTCTGCTTATTTACCAGACTTGGTTCTCCAGCAGTAACAGATACTTTTAAATATTTGAGTTTATATACCTGATACTTGAGTTTATAATACTAATTTGTGTCTCAAATCTATTTTTGTTAGCTTTATTGATAGTCAGTTTGTCCCATTTTTAGCCAGTAGGAGCTCTTTCTTGTTGGCTTCTGAGTCCTTCTGCTGGTACAGCTGTGTGAAGAAAGCAAAGAAGCTAGCTAGCATGTGAAAGTGTGAACTAAAAGTTCTCATTTCTGTAAACAAAACACATGCTGCTTATGTAAAAAGCCAGACAAAGTCAAAATGAAAATTTCCATTGATGAGGACATTTAATGAAAAACTTTCTGAACATGCTTTATTTTTTGGCTATATACATGTGGTTATTGACATATGTGAAATGATACCATGAGTGCTGTTTTGCAGGCCTAAGTTTTAGTACTTACCAACTGTGTTGTACGGATCTGTTCATGGCCTTTTTAAAAAAAAATATTTATTTATTTGAGAGAGAAATGAGAGAAAGCACAAGAAGGGGAGGGTCAGAGGGAGAAACAGACTTCTCACAGAACAGAGAGCCTTTTGCAGGACTTGAACCCAGGACTCCAGGATCATGACCCAAGCCGAAGGCAGTTGCCCAACCAACTGAGCCACCCAGGTGCCCATCGCCTTTATTTATTTTTTAAATGGCTGTTTAATTTGAAAAGACTAATTTATTTTTGTTGGTATATAGATTGTTTTCCAGTTTTTCATTCTTATAAATAGACTCCATTTTATTATGACTTCATTGAGATAGTCACATGTCCTATAATTCGTATGTTTAAAGTGTACAAATCAGTGGTTTTTAGTTTTTTTTTTTCAAGGTTTTATTTAAGTGAGAGAGAGAGAGAGAGAGCAGGAGAGGGGAGAAGGTTGGAGGGAGAAGCAGACTCCCCATGGAGCTGGGAATGTGATGGCAGGACTCGATCCCAGGACTCCAGGATCATGACCTGAGCGAAAGGCCGTCGCCCAGCCAACTGAGCCACCCAGGCGCCCAGTGGTTTTTAGTATATTCACAGATACATGCAACTCTTACCACAGTTAATTTTAGAATATTTTCACCACACCGGAAAGAAACCCAAATTTATAAAAAAAGAAGTAGAAAGAAAGAAAGAAAGAAATCCTGTACCCTTCAGCTAACCCCTCTTTAAAAAAAAAAAAAAAAGATTTTATTTATTTATTTGACAGACAGAAATCACAAGTAGGCAGAGAGAGAGAGAGGGGAGGAAGCTGGCTCCCTGCTGAGCAGAGAGCCTGGCGTGGGGCTCGATCCTAGGACCCTGGGATCATGACCCGAGCTGAAGGCAGAGGCTTTAACCCACTGAGCCACCCAGGCACCCCTCAGCTAACCCTTCTTATCCCCCACCTTCCCCTTAGCCCTAACCAACCACTAATTTTTTAGTCTGTATAGATTTGCCTATTCTGGGCATTTCATAAAAATACAAATCATTATGGTCTTTGTGTCTAGCTTTTTTTTGCTTAGCAAAATGTTTTCTCTGTGTTGTCGCATGTATCAGTATGTTTTCCCTTCTGTGGCCAAATTACAGTCCGTTGTATGGATATGCCACCTTTTGTTTCCCTATTCTTCTGTTGAAGGACATGTTGGTTGTTTCCACTGTTTTTGGCTGTTGTGAATAATGCTGCTGTGAGCATTCATGTACAGTTTTTTGGTGTGAACATGTTTTTATTGTTCTTGGGAGTGTACGTAAATTGTTGAGTCCTAAAGTAACTAAGGTTTAGAGGAATTGCCACAGTTTTCTAGAGTGGCTCTACCACTCTGAAATTGATGCTCTTAACAATAGTATATGAGAGCTCTGCTTCCTCCACATGCTTTGTCCCTTATCTTTGTGATTATCTGACCTTAGATTTTTTTTTAAAGACTATTTATTTATTTGACAGAGAGAGATCACAAGTAGGCAGAGAGGCAGGCAGAGAGAGGGGGAAGCAGGCTCTCTGCTGAGCAGAGAGCCCGATGTGGGGCTCGATCCCAGGGCCCTGGGATCATGACCTGAGCAGAAGGCAAAGACTTAACCCACTGAGCCACCCAGGCGCCCCCTGACCTTGTGATTATCTGACCTGGTGGTTATAGCCATTCTAGTGGATTTATTTACTTTTTTTAAAAAAGACTTTTATTTATTTATTTGGCAGAGAGAGATCACAACTAGGCAGAGAGGCGGGGGGGGGGGTAGCAGGCTCCCCGCTGAGCAGAGAGCCTGATGCGGGGCTTGATTCTAGGACCCTGAGATCATTACCTGAGCCGAAGGCAAAGGCTTAACCCACTGAGCCACCCAAGCACCCCTATTCTAGTAATTGAAAGTGACAGATCATCATGGTTTTCGTTTGCACTTACCCGATGAGTAATGTGGATGCCAAGCATCCTTTCATGTGCTTTTGGTAATTTGTATATCTTCTTTGGGGGAAATGTCTTTTCAAGTCCTCTGCCATTTTCCTCTGCCCCCAAAATTCATGCATTTGGCTTTGCCCTTTGTTCATTTGTTTCTCTAGAACTTTCTCCAAGTGAGAGCCTTAAGAATAGGAGGGAGAGACACACTATTTTCTTGGCATCTCTTTTTTTTTTGTTTTGTTTCTTTCTTTCTTTTTTTTTTTTTTAAGATTTTTATAAGATTTATTTATTTATTTGACAGACAGAGATCACAAGTAGGCAGAGAGGCAGGCAGAGAGAGAGAGAGGGAGAAGCAGGCTCCCTGCTGAGCAAAGAGCCCGATGTGGGGCTCGATCCCAGGACCCTGAGATCATGACCTGAGCCAAAGGCAGAGGCTTAACCCACTGAGCCACCCAGGCGCCCCTCATTTTTTTCTTGATTGTAAAATTACATATTCATTGTACAAAATTTGGAAGGAGAAAAGAAAGAAGAAAAAGTCTTTCTCCCCAATGGCAATGTGGTTGAATTACTCATAGTTCACTTTGGTATGATAGTCATTTTTCAACATGGTTGGATTGTGTTGTGTGTGTAAGCTGATATCTGTTATGTTTTAAATGTGCTTTTTAAGAAAATTGAGCTGTAATTCATGTACCATAAAATTCATATTTTAAGCGCATAATTCAGCATCCTTTAGTGTATTCACAAGGTGTAAGGAGTTGTCGCTGCTATGTAATTCTTGAACATTTTTCATTATCCCAAAAAGTAACCCCATAGCCAGTAATACTCACTGCCTTTCCTCCCTGGTAGCTTCTTGCAGCTCCTGGCAACCAGGTTCTGCTTTGTCTCTATAGATTTGCTTGTTCCGGACACTTCATATAAACGGTATGATACAATATGTGGTCTCTTTCACTTAACATTTTGAAGGTATATCCATATTGTACTATGTACTTCATTCCTTTTCGTGGCCAGACAGTACTCCAGGGTATGATTATATACTATACATTGTTACCCACTCATCACTTTCAGTATTTTATTATGAATGCCCCATAAAGCCCAGGAGAATAACTAATGCACATCTGAAGGTCTAATTCTTTTTTTTTGTAAGATTTTATTTATTTACTTGACAGACAGAGGTCACAAGTAGGCAGAGAGGCAGGCAGAGAGAGAGAGAGGAGGAAGCAGGCTCCCTGCTGAGCAGAGAGCCCTATGTGGTGCTCGATCCCAGGACCTTGGGATCATGACCTCAGCCGAAGGCAGAGGCTTTAACCCACTGAGCCACCCAGGCGCCCCTGAAGGTCTAATTAAGGGAGATATTCTCATCAATACTGACTTTGGAATCAAACTCTCTTCTGCAGCTGTTTTTATTTTTTCATTTTTAAATAAACTTCAGATAGGGGTAATGGATAAAATGCCAGCCTCTTGGATTGTCTGTTACCACTTTGGGAGGCCACTGTGATCTTGGGTATTTTTCACTTCATTAGATGAGTCACTTTCCGGTTCGTGCCTTCACCCATAATAGTGTTGGAATTGTAATTAGGCTTTTGAACTACTCTGTCTTTTCCTTTAGTCATTTGTAGCTGTTTGGCTTGATAATCCCTACCTTTCTGCTAAAGGAGTAAGTAAGTGAGTAACCGAGACTTGTGTTTACTTCTAGGATTCCCTAGCTTTCCATGTTTGGTTGGGGAGTGGGGGGCCGAGGCCTGGGAGGAAGGCTGGGCAGTCACTGCTCTCAGTTTTCTGCTGGGCTCTCCCCAGACCCTGTGACATGTTGGGGTAGGCCACAGACAGCTTACGGTTCGAGGTTTGGAGGATGCTGTGATTGCGACTGAAGAAAAGACAGCAGCTTCATAGTTCATAGTGTGGAAATCCATCTGGCAGTTAAAAAGAATAATGTAATTTTGTGTTTACCAGCGTAGACTGGCCACCAAGATGACAGATTGGAGGGGGGAAAGGCAAGACAAGTAATATCCTACTTTAAATTACTTAAAATCTGCCTCAGTTTATTCATCTTCAAAATGGGGAAAGTAACCACATTGTGAGGAATAATTGAGAAAGTATATATAAGCTGTTTTAGAACTGTAATCGATAGACTTTACGAAAATTAACTCAACAAAATCATTCTCTCTATGGGTGGATATGTGAATACATAAACATCTACACATACTTAAAAAAAAACAACTTGAGCCAAAATTCACGTAATTGTGAAAGTAACTATGTGGGAGTGTGCAGCTCAGTGGGTTTCAGTATATTGACAAGATGTACAACCATCCCTACAAATTCCAGAACATTTTCATCATTCCATAAAGAATACCCCTGTCAGTAAGCTGTCACTCCCTATTTCTCCGTCCTCCAGTCCCCGGCAACCACTAGTCTACTTTTTGTCTCTTACAGATTGACCAATTCTGGTAAATGGAGTTGTGTAATATGTGACTTTGTATGTCTGGCTTATTTTGCACTTCATGTAATGTTTCGAGGGTTTATCCACATTATAGCACATATCAGTACTCCATTCCCTATTTGGGACAAATAGTCCATTTGTATGTATACACCACATTATCCTTTCAGCAATGGTGAATGATGCTATTAGGAACATAGGTGTACAAATATCTCTTTGGGTACCTGCTATCAGTTCTTCTGGGTATATATCCAGAAGTGCAATTGTTGGATCGTGTGGCAATTCTACTTTTAATTTTTTTGAGGAACTGCCATATTACTTTCCATAGGGGCTGCACTGTTTTACATTTCTCCCAGCAAAGTATGAGAGTTTTAATTTTTCCACATCCTTGCCAAGACTTCTAGTATTCTCCTTTAAAAAAAATTTTTTTTTAGGCCTCTAGTGGGTGTGAAGCAATCTCAGTGTGGCTGTCATGTTACATTTCCCCTAATGCTGATGATAACGAACATCTCTTCATGGGACACATACTTTGAAAAACATTTGGGGGCACCATCACACTGACAGTGGTTTCTTTGAGAGTTTGGGGGAAGTAACTGGTTTGAAAGCAGGTAGTCAGAGGGACCCTAACTTTATATTGTTTGATGTGTTTTACAAGTGTTGAAGTTAGTAAAATGTAGAGTAAGTTAATCTGATTGAGGTAATGGAAATATACAGTATTTAGTGCTTGGGACAAGGGCTAGGGAAGCTTGTTGACCTTGGAGTTGATATCAAGTTCTTCACCTACCAAAGGCTGTTTTTGGTCTTCCAGCAAAGAAAGAACTGACTGACTTCAGTCTGTATCATTATATTTTATTTTAATTGTGTGGGAAAACGAGGCAGCTTAGTTGACCAAGTGGCTAAAAATGTGGGCACCGGAATCTGATAGCTGTGGTTTTAAATAATTTCTCTATCATTTAACTATCCAAGTTAAAACAGTGTTAACTTTCCCATGCCATGATTTATGCATCTATAAAATGGAATATTCCTTTATGGGATTGTGTGGAATTAAATAAGTTAAAAACAGGTAAAATATTTAAGACAGCACTGCTAGTGGAAAGCACCTAAATGTTGTCACCCATAATTCATTACTGAAAGCAGGCCAAAGTAGTTGGAGAGGAGAGCTTGGCTTTAGATGATGAGCAGGTCACATGGGACCTTTGGGGCACTTGTTAGGGATCTTGGATCCTTTCCCAAATACAAAGGGAAGCTCTTAGAGTTTGTCATAGGGTGTAAGTTGATTAGCTCAGCTTTTAAAAATCAGTCTAGGTTAGCATGGTCCAGTTGAAAGAAAACGCAGGCCACTTATACAGTTAAAAATTTTCTAGCCGCTATGTTAAAGTGAAAAAGAAAACAGGTGAAAATGAATTTTAATAGTACCCCTTTACTTAATATATCCAAAATATTATAATTTTAACATGTAATCCGTATTTTAAAGATAGAATTTTATATATTTTGTACTAAGCCTTGAAAATCTGGTGTTTATTAACTTTTAAAGTAGATTCCACACCCTCTGTGAAGCCCAGTGCAGGGCTTGACCTCACTACCCTGAGATCAAGACCTGAGCTAAGGGGTGCCTGGATGGCTCAGTGGGTTAAAGCCTCTGCCTTCAGCTCAGGTCATGATCCCAGCGTCCTGGGATTGAGCCCCGCATAGGTCTCTCTGCTCAGCAGGGAGCCTGCTTCCTCCTCTCTCTGCCTGCCTCTCTGCCTACTTGTGATCTCTGTCTGTCAAATAAATAAATAAAATCTTTAAAAAAAAAAAAACCTTAAAAAAAAAAAAAGACCTGAGCTAAGATCAAGAGTCACACACTTACCTGCTTGAGCCACCCAGGCACCCCTGGTGTTTGTTTTACACTGAAGGACATTGCACATGTGGATTGGCCACATTTTGGGTGCCCAGTAGCCACATGTAGCCTGTGGCTAGCACACTAACAGTGTAAGTCTCACTGTTTGAGAGTGAATAATTGGAAGCAGAAATGAATACGGGGAGACAGGAGCATGTTGTGGTAGTGCGGAGCGAGATGATGAAGGCTAGTTCTAGCATGGCAGACGAGAGAGCAAGGGGTAGGCCCAGAGCAACGTGGAGGTGGACTTTCATTAATAAGCTTCAGGGGGCTGAAGGTAAAATTTTCGAGACTTAAATGAGCAAGGCTTCTTGCATTTGTAATTCTAGAAGGTATCACCGCTGACTATAAAAAGCCATAAAAGGAGAAAAGAACACAGCGTTGGGTCTGGGCATGGATGTTGATCATAAGGTTTCTCCCAACAGGAGCTCCTGAGGCTTGCTGTCTGTGACTTTTTTTTTTTTTTTTTTTTTAAGATTTTATTTCTTTATTTGACAGACAGAGATCACAAGTAGGCAGAGAAGCAGGCAGAAAGAGAGGAGGAAGCAGGCTCCTCGCCAAGCAGAGAGCCTGATGCAGGGCTCGATCCCAAGACCCTGGGATCATGACCTGAGCCGAAGGCAGAGGCCTTAACCCACTGAGCCACCCAGGCGCCCTGCCTTCTGTGACTTTTTGAGGTCTGTTCGTACATGGTAACCTGGACTGGTTATCTATTAGTTGCTTGATCACGTGATGTTATAGAATCCTGAGTTATTATCTCCTTCCCATGTTAGAGGATCTAACTTGTGGAAGTTGAGTGTGGCAAGAAAGTTGTGAGGCTTTGCTCTCTGTACCTCTGATGCTGAAACATTCATGGGGGATGATGGAGGCTGAGATGCCCTCTGGGTGTTATCAGTAATAAAGACGATGGGCCCTGTGCCTTGTGAGGTTATCAAAGATCTGGTCTGTGTATGTTGGCCTTCTTGAGTTGAAATTGTTTACAGAGTTTGATGTGAGAAAATGGTTTGTTACTCAAATAATTATGGTGGTAACACTTTAAGGAAATCTTCATTAAGGTGAATATTTCTTTAAATTTTTTTCTATCTGAGTTTTTTACCAGTATTACAAATGCTTATTGGGGCCTGTGATGTAGAGTTGTTCTTGGTTAATGTAGCTAGTCCTCTCATAGATGATGTAAAAGAATTGAAACTTCTGGAATGATTTTTATCCATAAATAGCAACAAGTGGCTTCTGTTTCTATGAAATGTGTTGAGCTGTATTTGAAGGACGTTTCTCACATACCTGACTTTCCAAAGTTGATTCTGTGGAGGTTTTTCTCCGTGTTCTTGTTGACATGGGGATTAGTAAAAAAATAGCTTCTTTCTTGGAGGGATGGCGAGACGGGGTGATTGGGTGATGGACATTAAGGAGGGAATGTGATGTAATGAGCACTGGGTGTTATATACAACTGATGGATCACTGAACTCTACTTCTGAAACCAATTATACATTATATGTTAATTAATTGTATTTAAATTAACACCCTCTTCCGCAAAAAAGAAAAAGGAAATTAGGTCTTTTTAGATGTAATCAAATTAAGAGGTGTCATTTGGGATTAAGGTGGGATCTAGGTCCAATGGCTGATGTCTTTATATGAGAAAGGAGAGGCAGATTCAAATGCAGAGACACAGAGGCCCAGACTTGGGGAGAGGGGCCCTGTGCTGATGGGGGCAGAGAGTGGAGTTGTGCGGCTGCAGGCTCGCAAACAGCAGGGATTGCCAGCAGCGACCAGAAGCTGTTAGAGGCAGGGAAGGATTCTTCCTTGGGCCCTACAGAGGGAGCAGGGCCCTGCTGATGCCTTGATTTTGGACTTCCGGCCTCCAGAACTATGAGAGAACACATTTCTGTTGTTAAGCCTCCCAGTTTGTGGTATTTTGTAATGGCAGTCCTGGGAAAGTCGTGAGTGCTCTTGACAGATACGGGAATAAAAGCGCTGAGAGAGTCAGTAACTTGCTCCCAAAGAAAAACCAGCTGCTTTCTGGGAATCTCTCTCCGGAGTCTGAGTGTGGTTTTGGTGTTTGGGATATTTATTATTGTGTGGGTGTGTGTGCATGTGTGTGTATTTTGGTAAAGTGTGTGTTGGGGCAAGAGAGCATTAAATATCCTGATTTGATTTTTTTTTTTTTTTTTTTTAGAGATTTTATTTATTTGACAGACAGAGATCACAAGTAGGCAGAGAGGCAGGCAGAAAGAGAGGAGGAAGCAGGCTTCCTGCTGAGCAGAGAGCCTGAAGCGGGGTTCGATCCCAGGACCCTGGGATCATGACCCAAGCCGAAGGCAGAGGCTTCAACCCACTGAGCCACCCAGGCACCCCCTGATTTGAATTTTAATTTAACTGGTTTTTATATAATGCTTGTGACTGTACACTTACATATCTTTTTGAATGAATTCATGATAAATACCTGTTCACTTATAACACTTTGGACTTGTAAAGGAACCTGGAATTAGTTTCCTTTGCTTGTAGGACAAAAACTATTTGGTAGCTTCCTTTTAACCCTTTAGTTTTTGTTGTTGTTCCTCATTGAGCTAAGTGTATAGTTCTCAGGTAACAAAGCTATGGTCTCTTTCCTTACAAGTTTAGAGACAAGCGGAGCTCTGTGGGGCGGAGGGTCATAAAGGTGGTGGGGCATTTCCAGAGGCATTTTAAGAAAAGAGTAGCACACAAGATGGTAATATCCAGCATTGTCCCATCATCTTCTGAAACACATGCATGTGAGAAGGACTTGGATTCTATTATTGTAGATATACGATAAGTTTTCTTAAGTGTGGAAGCCAGTATAACCATTAGGAATAGATTATTTGTGGCACACCTGACAGTTACATCGCTGTGGTTAATAATGGCTAGTCTAGTGGGAGAATAAAGATCAGTGAAGAGAGGATAAAATAACATTGCTTTCATTTCTAGGATTAGGTGAGCTCAGGTGCTATGGAAACGAGGGTGCTTTACCAAGTCTTGAGGGTGTGACTGGATGGAGCTTTGGGTATGTGGGAAGTATGTTGAAGAGGATAGAAGAGGAAGGCAGTACCAAATCATTGATCTCCTCCACCATGCTGAACTTGTGACAATTTCTGTCATAAATTTGAAACCACTGAGGAGTAGTAATTTTAAGCAGAAGAGTGACAGGATATGGTGGTGAACTGGAGGCAAGATGTCAGTCGGACCCTCAGTTCAACTAGTTCAGAGGTGATGGGACCTCATGAGCTATGGGTGTAAAGAATCAGCAGTTAGCAGAAGGTTTATCTGCAGGGCATGAATTGCCCATGAATGCTCACAGGGGAACTGCTGAACTCCAGCTCGTCTGGTCAGGGGCAGGGGTGGTGGTGCTGGAGGTGGTCTGCTGTGGCAGAGGAAGTCCGATCTTGTCTGAGGCACAAAGATAGTTTTCCAGTTATCTTTATTTCAGTGTTCAGTGTATGAATAAACCAGCCTACTGGGTTGAAGAGGGGCATGAGGAAACTTAGCTTGATAAGGGTGGTGGTCTCAGGAGAGTGTACCTAATGGCAGAACTGATAAAATTTTGTGCAGTTCATTGCATTTCAGTAGCTCTTCAAGGCTAAAAAATCCTAGGCCATTTTCAAGTAATACTGACCTTAGTTACTCTTTTTTTTTTTTTTTTTTTTAATTTTATTTAATAGAGAAGGAGCAGGAGGAGGGAGAGGGAGAAGCAGGCTCCCCGCTGAGCAAAGAGCCCCATGCAGGACTCAATCCCAGGACTCTGGGATCATGACCTGAGCTGAAGGCAGATGCTTAATCGACTGAGCCACCCAGGCGCCCTGATTTTAGTTATTCTTGACAGCTTTATTGACATTCAGTTCACATAAAATTCACCCATTTGCAGTTATGATTCATTGTTTTTTAGTGTAACAGATATATGTACCCATCACCACAGCCAATGCTTATCAGCTTTCTTATCTCAAAAAGAAGCCTCTTCAGCTATCACCCTCTACATTCCCA
The DNA here is from genome assembly GCF_963455335.1 of Martes martes. Taxonomy (NCBI): domain Eukaryota; kingdom Metazoa; phylum Chordata; class Mammalia; order Carnivora; family Mustelidae; genus Martes; species Martes martes. The sequence goes on along the minus strand of NC_137899.1, from coordinate 56,566,095 downwards.
CCCACCAGCCCTATGCAACCACTAATTTACTGTCGGTCTTTATAGATTTCCATTCTCTGGACATTGCCTACTAGCAGAATCACTTAACGTGTTGCTTTTGTTTTTTGGTGATTGGCTTCTTTGACCTAACGTTTTCAATATTGATTCATGTGGCGTATGTTAGTAGTGAATTCTTTTTTATGGCCAAATAATATTCAGTTGTATGGTTGTACCACATTTGTCTCTCCATTCCTCACCCTGGATTGTTTGCACCCTGTACAGCTATGAATGACCTTAGTTCTCCTCCACAGCTATGTGAAGGACACCGATAATCTTTGCATTTATTGTGAGATGCTATTTGTGTATGTGGATGAACTTTTTTGAAAGGCTGAATATTTGAGATTTTTAAGTCCTAAGTATTTAAGAAAGGGACATTCCACCAAGACATTTCCTTGGAGACTTTAATTTGCTTTGATGCCTTCTTTCCCCTTCAGTTGGAATTTAAAACTTAGTGACACATAGAGAAATGTTTCCTTTGTGGCTCGAGTAAAATAAATTCATTTAGGATTGAGAATTGAAGAGATTTATGGAAATGTTAGAAATGTGCAATGGAAGTTTTTATTTTACTTTTTACCTTCAAACAAAGCTGTTAAATTTAAAGCATGGGTGGCGGAAATAGATGGGATAGGTAGAAACTACAAGATGTTCTAGCAGCTGAAAAGAAACAAGAACCCAGGGCGTGGGTGGTTAAGTGACAGATAACAGGAATGTTTGTCTTCCTAGTTAATGCAGGATGAATCAAAATGTCCAGACTTTCTTAGGGTAAGTTATGTTTAGTCTTCAGAGAGTTGAAGGTTTGGAATGACGTGAAACAGTCTGGTAGTCCTGTTTGACATAGCACGTTGAAACAAATGCTTGCCTGGTGGACTTAAAAGGAAAACTGGTTAGTATAACACCACTTAAATCATTTGGGGGTTGAAAGCCCTTTCAGGATTTGGGAATCAGATTGGACTATTAGAAGTCCTTCTTCTGTCTCTCAATTGTGATGATCCCCAAAATTTGTGCATAAAACTTTGAATTAAGACATCAAAGACCCATTGAAATTCATCTTTGGGGTCTAGATAAAACCCCTGAGGTTGTGGTGTTAACTTGTTTCTTAACTAGGTACCAAGATTGATACTGGACCTGTTTTTTGTTTGTTTTTCGGATTACAGTGTTCTGTTTTGTTTTGTTTTGTTTAGAATCAGGTTTATTTAAATACAATTTACATACAGTAAAATTCACCTTTTTAGTGTATAGAATTGTAGTTTCTAATTACCTTTCTAGAGATTTTACACATGGAATCATTGATCACCAATAACATTTATTATTAGCAATAAATGATCAAACTACCAGCAGTTTTTTTGTTCTGTGTGTTTCTTTCATAAACTCTGTAGCCAACATGGGGCTCCAATTTAGGACCCTGAGATCAAGAGTTGCATACTCTACCAGCTGAGCCAGCCAGGTGCCCTCAAGCAATTTTGTTATGAAAACACTAAGCTTTCTATAATATATGCAGTGAAAATTACATTTCCTTGATCTTTTAAGTTAAAAAATTATATCATTTATTTAATGCCTATGTGAATTATATATTTCCATATAAATGTGTGCATGTATATATATGTATAGTAGTACAAGTTAAGGTCGTGTAAGCTAAACTGTATGGAGACTGATGTATTACTGAACAAATTGCTTTTAGGAAAAATTAAGAATGATGTTTATTTAACATTAAATTGGCATTTATCCCAACTCCTTACACCCCTTCTCTACCACTACCACATCAAAACTGCGGTATAAAAATAGGTAACTAGAGGTGTCTGGGTGGCTCAGTGGCATAAGCCTCTGCCTTTGGCACGGGTCATGATCTCAGAGTCCTGGGATCAAGCCCCCGCATCGGGCTCTCTGCTCAGGAAGGACCCTGCTTCCTCCTCTCTCTTTGCTTGCTGCTCTGCCTACTTGTGATCTCTCTCTGTCAAATAAAATCTTTTAAAAAAAAATAGGTAACTATTCCATTCACAAATAGGTATTAGCCCTATTTAAAAATGGGGAAAAATATTAAAGTGCATCCCCAGACAGACCTTACTATAAATTTCAAACTTAAATCAGTAAACAAAATAAACCCCTGAAAAATACCACATGAGAGAAGTGTTATGAAGAAATGGGTTAAAGTTTAGTAGGGAATTAACAACAAAAAAAAGGTTAGTGTTTCTTAATGGTTTACTGTGTTCTTGGGGGCAGAAAACATTCTTGAGGCATTGTCCTTTAATTTTGCAATTAAACTGTTGAGTAAGTGGTTCACTATAAATTAATAAAAACTTGTTTTACTTTTTAAGAAAAGCTTTACAGTTCTTGGAAGCTAAGGACAGTTGAATTTGGTTTATACTGATGAGACCATGAGATATACATCTGCAGTTTATACTATAAAAGAATTTAGTTACTGTTACTGTTTTACCAGCTTCTCTTTAGAAAAAAACATGCACAGTGTAATAATAATGCAGCTGCAGGAAAGATGGTAAAAACAGTTTCAAGCTGTACATTTTCCAACAGTGTTAAATTAATTTCAGTTCATTTAGGTTAATCTTTAACTTAAGACTCTGGTAGAAAATCAACTATTCTTTTCATTTTGCCAGTCTGCCTTGAGAATGGTCTGTTCTGATTTGCCCGTAATAGCTGTGAAAGGAAGTTCTTTGGAAAGGAACATCTCAAAGATAAAACTTGACTTGGGACCTTATCTCATAAGACGATGTGTTAATATATATGTATGAGAAATACATAGTTCTTTCTCCTCCAGCTTTAGGAATTAGGCGGCTATGATTTTGAATACTGTGCTCAACCACTTAACTTCTTGGTTAGCCGTAGGAAGTGAGTTAAAATCAGGCATCTGGGAATAGGCAGGGGAGAGAAGCCCACTATGCCCTATGGTACCTTTCCCTGCTTCTGTAGTCCCAAAACCCCAGTTAATTTTTTTTTTTTTTTGCTCATTTCCATCACAATTACTTTGTGATTTTAAAAGGTATTTCTGCCCTTGTTAGTAACTTTGGGAAATTGAAAATCTGTAATTTTTTCTCGCCCTCCTGATAGGTGTTGGATAGTTTACTAGTCCAGTATGGAGTGGTGGAAAGCTGTGAGCAAGGTACATGTCTTCTCAATTGCTTTCAAATTTGTAAAAAGAAGAAAATAGAAAGAAAACTAACATATTTTTCTCTTCACTTTTCTCTTCCTCTAGTGAACACTGACTCGGAAACTGCAGTCGTAAATGTAACCTATTCCAGTAAGGACCAAGCTAGACAGTAAGCAGTTTGGAACTTTTAATCTATATATAACAACTAGGTTAAGTACAGTGCTTATATTTTGGGCTGTTGGGTAGCGGAAATAAGTTTTATTTTGCGAAGTTTGACCCTGCAATTTTTTTTTTAAGCTTGAATGTCTAATAAGAATCAGCATTGGTAAAGATTTATAACATTTTTAATATGTCTTTAATGCCAGTAATAGAGTGACATAGTGTGAAGCTGAACTACATCCTGTTTGCAAAAAGCTCTGGGCCTGGGTATCCTTGCCAAATTATATAAAGACTTTTTTTTTTTTTCTTATCGGTATATTACGTACAGTATTGCTATTTTATGTAAAGCCAGTAAGTTGAGCATGTGTTAAACTAACACCCTGTTAAATAGTAAGTTTTCTTGGTAACTGATTTTTCTAATGATTACTATTAAATTTAGGAGTGTGCAGACATTGGATCAGTGTAATTTGTCTTTAGATTTGAAAAATAGATTCCAGTGCAATTGACAGGCAGAACTTCACAGATGAAAAAAAACTCCCCTAGGAAAAGATAATTCTGTAGGCTTCGGAGTGATCTAATGAACTGACTGAGCACTAGACTAGATGAGGATGTCACAAAGACTGGCTTGAACAGAGCTACTCAGAACACAAACACGGAGGAATGGCTTGCAAGGTGCCTATAGCGCAGTGCTGAGGGTCTGTAGACCATGGAAGTCTTACCCACCTCTAGATACACTGCAGGCAGGAGCAGACTGCCTGTCCTCTGCGTGGGAAAAGGTGAGAGGAAAGACCATACCATGCTCCCTGATCCTGAGCCCTGAAAGAGAGGTTTGCTGAGGGGTGGGAATAGAGCTAGGTTACCAAAGGCAGTACCCACTCAGGGAGGGACTATGAAAGGAGAGATAGGACTGGGAAAGAGATGGAAATTCACATAACACAGATGGAACTTTTTTTTTTTTTGTATAAAACATGTAATTTATTGTTCTTTTGGGGGCATTTGTTGTATCTCCAGTGTATTACAAGCGAGCCATTAATCTTGTCACTTCATCAACATTAAGTGGTTTGTTTTCATGACACTGCTGAGGAATCAGTTCTTTCTGCAGAGGTTCAAGGGAAGGGCTTTTTGAGAAATGTGCAAGTTCCTTTGTGTATCTACAAAAGCTTTATTCACTTGGCTAATGTTTTCATTATTCACAATGTTTATCTTAAGGTTAGTGGTAACTGGTTTTGCTTTGTTTTTAGACTTAAAGTTTTTTTGTCTGGCTATATGAAATACATTCCTGGACTTCTGCCCTCTTAGTTTGTTCTTAGCCATTGTCTTCTGTATCCTCATGCTGCAACTCATGCTCCAGGTGACGCCATCTACACATAGGAACTTATTTTTTTTTAATTGATAAGTACTAACATGGTTCAAAATTTTAAAGGTGCAAAGATGTAAATCTTCCTCCCAGTATTGTCCCCAATTACTTTGTTCCCTTCCTTGGAGGTAACTACACAGAAGACAATGTGTGTCTATTTCCCCCTCTTCATGCACACGATACTCTAACATTTGACTGTTTCGTATATGTAAATATATTTCTTAGAGTTGCATAGAATTTGACTGTTGGGATATGGAATGACTTAGTGCCAGGTTGGGTATTAAGTTGTTTTAAGATTCTAACAGTTATGAACAATGCTATAGTGAATCCCCTTTTGCGTGTCATTTTGCGTGTGTATGAGCACAGCTATAGGTTAAATTCCTGGAATTAAATTTGCTAAGTCTAGATGTATTTGCTTTCTTTTTTTGTTGTTGCATACTGACAAATTATCCTTCATAGAGTTTGAAATATTTCAAATTCCCATCAGCACTGTGAGAGTCTGTTTCTCTTTATTCTCCCTAACATGGGACTTCATCAAACTTTGCTGATCTAGTGGGTAAAAAGTAGTAAATAATTATGTTAATTTCATATTTTTTCTCCTAAATGAGACTTAATGGGATTCACTTTTAATGTTTTAACATGAAACTTTGAATATGTTTAAAAGCACACTATTTTTCCCTCTGTTTGGATCCTTCATTCATTTGAAAAAAGTTTATAAGAGGTGTTTGGATATTACAGAAATGGTAGTTTAAGTTGTAAAACTGGCTTTAAAAACAAAACTTTTTCTTCAGCCATATCATGTGAGGGGAAAAACAGGAAAGTACATTGGGGCATCAAAGTGAGGGCAGTAAGACTACAGGGTTCCATTTTGTATTCTGTATTTCAGTTTTTACAAAGATCTGTATTGAATATTCTGTAGAGTCAACTCTGTGTTAGATGGAAAATATGAGATAACATGTTAAACCAAAGGATATTTGGAGGTAGAGGCCTGTCCTAGTTGTCTCTTTGAAAACTTATATGAGGCTAGGTAAAGGGGGAAGTACTTAATTTAACAGTTACTTAGTTATAAGGAGACATAACTTACATAGCTTTGAAGACCCGTAGAAAGAACTTAAGTAGGAACAGGCTGACACTTAGCACTCCCCTCCCTCTTCAAACAAATACTCAACTTGTTAAGAAGAGTACAAATACAGGAAGTATAGACTGGCTAGTCAAGGCACAGTTACTGTGGACATTAATCCTAACATGACAGAATGCGAATGCAGGGACAGATTAATCTAAAGGTACTTGGGTAGTGGTTGTTGAAAATTGCCAGGGTCCTTTGATCCCAAAGAGGGAGGAAAAGACTGCTAGGAATTTGTAATTTAATAAACTAGGTGACCTAAACAAATAAATTGGGCATTTCAGTGAGGGAAATTGTCATCATATCCCTTATTCTAATAGTTAATCAATTAACAATTACTGATTACAACTTTGACCAAAAGATCCCAGCGAATAAAGGCAAAGTCACTGTCCTCAAGGATGTGCCTCCCTGTGGTGAAAGAGATTAACCGAGGGGGAGGGGCGTCACTTGATTTCAATTCCTCTCCCAAGTTGTTTCCTTATAAACGTATTGGGGCTTCTCCCCCTCAAGAATTCCTGAGATCTAAAAGAATTAGAAAATAAGGGCATCTTCAGAGAAAGTTAATAGATTAAAAAAATGGAAAAAAAATGGAAAAAAGTTTTTTGAAGCAATGTTATGAAAATTGTCCATTAAAAATCTCTAGAAAGTTTTTTTAAAAAGATGTGGAGTATATTCTTACTCTGTGAGGAGAATTGATTTTGAGAGCCTTTGGATGTAATGAAGAAAGCATGGACTCAGTTTGGCTATCACGGACATTGCTGCTGTGAACAATGAGGTGCATATGGCCCTTAAAAAAAAAAAAGGAAGCAAGCAAGCAGCCTGGACTCTGGAGTCACACAGCTCTGACTGTAACCTTGGCCTCTCTGATGTTCCATTTTTTTCATGAAGGTTGACGAGAAACAAGTAGATTCATGCATATACACACATACTTAGAGAAAGCAGTCTTATCAAATGGCCTGGCACATAGATACCCAGTAAAGAGGGCCTCACCTTCAACCTTCTGTTTGTGGATTGTTTCTAGAGCAGCTTCCAGTAGGTTGAGCTGGGGAAGGTTGGTCTCTCTAGGACTTGCTCCCCTAAACCCTGGTTGCCTGCTCTCTGGGCTCCAGTATGACTGTCTGCTGCCTACAGCGGCCTGATGGGATTTCACCATACCCTTTCCTTGGCAGCCATCCAAAGCTCATGCCTTCAGGTAAGGAGAGCTAGATTGATAATCTCATTTGACTTCTTTGCTAGCATCTGTTACCAGAGAGTACGTGTAACTGAGATGTGCTTGCCCAGATGGGAGTAGAGGGTGGGGACTATATTCCAGAGTCCAGTTCCATGGAGTGGACTCTGCACCACCACTTTTCTCACTGTGACTCTGGCCAGATTAATCTATTTTAGTTTACCCCCATCTTGTAAAGCGGGAGTCATTATAGTCCTTAGCTCATGAGAATGTTCAGAGAAACTAAAATAATGCCTCCAAAACACTTGTGATCATACCCAGAAGGTAGTAAGAGCTCTAAAGGTAGCCACTATTATGCATTTTCCTAACATTTTCATTGCTATTGGTAATACCCTGTTATTTATTGTATAGTATACTTCATTTCAGATAATGACTGGCCACTGATACTCACAAGATTGGGCCCTAATTTAGACACATTTGTGGCTCCTCTTTGTTACTTAAAGCTCTATGAATGCCACTTTTAAGAGGATTCTTGAGTAAGACTGTGTCTCTAGAATTTAACAGAACTTCCTGCCATCTTCTGGCTAAGAAAAATCAAAGGTTAAGAATACATACATTAGGGACACCTGGGTGGCTCAGTAGGTTGAGCTGCTGCCTTCAGCTCAGGTCATGATCCTAGGGTCCTGGGATCGAGTCCCGCATTGGGCTTCTTGCTCAGTGGGGAGCCTGCTTCTCTCTCTGCCTCTGCCTACCACTCTGCCTGCTTGTGCGCATGCTCTCTCTCTTCTCTCTCTTTCTTTCTGACAAATAAAAAAAAAGTACATACATTTGCTAGGAAATACCTACATTAGTTTTAATCTTAAGTCTTGAATTACTAATTTATTAAAATAATAAAATGGGTAGCAAAGATGAAAACTTAAAAAAAATCATTAGAAATAGAAGCACATAGCACATGTTTAAGTATTTCTTGTGTCTCGGAGCAAGAGAGGCATGGGTCTCTGGATCCTGTTTCCTCTATCCAGACATTACTCGTTGGAAGATTTGTAATGTGTGACAGAAATGACCCGTCAGAATTTGTAGGCATTTATTTAGTTCTTCTACTTCCTTTTCTGCAGGATTTTTACTTGTGATGTTGATGTTTTTGTTAGGGGATAGGAATACAGTCTGTTCATGGTTTGAAGCTAGCATTGTAGATTCTCTTCTACCCATTTGAAGAAGTGTTTGAAGCAATGTGGCTGATGGCTAAGGAGCAGGAGAGTTACCCTTCAAGTTTGAAAACGATATAAATAGAAGATTTATTCTGGAAAAAGAAATGAGTGAAAAAGCAGGAAAACAGTGAGAATTCTTGCCATTTTGGCATTCAAGAGAATATTAGCCATGAAGTTTAGTAGACACTGTCCCATGTCATAACTTACAAAGTGACAAAAGGTGATTTTGTGGAGTTTTACAGATTGTGTTGCCATTAACTACATTTATACCGTTTGTAATCTCTGTAATATTTTGCTCCTACCACAGTCTGTTCGCAGCCCTCTGCTGCATAGCCAGGTTGGTGGAGGTTTCTTTTTTTGCTTTTAGAACGAGTTTAGTAATAAATTCCTTTGTAGGTAAATATTTGGGTTTTGTCCATAATAATTGCCTTAAGCTGCATCCCTGCAGTGGTATATTACCAGATATTTACTAATTATGGCAGAATTGTGTGTCTCAACCTCTTATTTATTTTTTCACCCTCTTATTCTTGCTACAAGGAGAAAACAGAATGGTTTGACTTTCCAATAATGGCTTAACATCCTTTTGTTCAGAGCTATGTGATACACACTAGGGAGGTCTAGAGTTTTAGAGTCTGAAGGGACTATGAATCTGATCTTTTAGTTTTGTCCATGAGGAGGCTAATGCCAAACAAGAAAATGACATTTCCAAGGTTACTTGGCTACTTATTGTTCAAGTTGGATTAGAATTCTGGTCCCTGGTCCATCGTCTTTTGTACTACTCAGAGCTGTATGTGTTTACTCTTGGATAAGTTTAACTTCTCTGGGCCTCAGTTCTTCTTTATCTCTCTCTTCTTCATCCTTGAGTTAAACTACTAATTCTCTATGTCAAGGCCCTTCCCCTCTACACTGTGACTTACCCTGAAAAACTTCTTATCAATATGATTAAGTGCTACCAGCTAGCAAAACTACTTACCACCTTCTGAATGACTCTTAAAATCGCATCAGAGCAGAGTCTTGTAATGATGGGAAACAGGATCCTGAGGTTGCCCTTGCTTGATAAACATCCTTGAGTTCTCTTGAACTGAAACACGTGTTTTGAGTAATTATGATAATTGTTTATTATACATCTTGCATGAACAGTAGGTCTGGTGAAAATATTATAATGTTAGCAGAACCCCTGATGACATAGCTGAATTTTAAACTTTGGACATAAAAAGCCTACAGTTAATTGACCTAAAATTTAAAAAACTTACCATCTCTAATCATGATGAAGCCGTTGTTTGCAGTTAGGTTACTCTTGTACCTTTTGAGCTATATCCAAGTTTGGAGCACTGTGGTTGGAGGGGTCTAGACTCTTGGTTGGCAGTTAAGACAGTGGGATACACAGAGTATGTGCTGAGTGCCCTCTGACAGGAGTGGTCTGAGTTTGGAGCACTGGGGACCCAGGCTATGGACCGCCTTCCGGAGCACCATGCTGTCTGACCTTCTGAGGGAGTTTTTTCTTTTCCCCCTAAACATATTTTTTTAAAGCAAAGCAATGAAGTTTGGAAGTGAGTTTATGCCAGGTTGAGAGAGCTGTTTCTTGGGGACATGTGTGACTTTATTTAGATAATCACCAGGCGCTTCTAAGTGTTCTGGGGTTAACGTGTATATCTGTTTATCCCCACGGAGAAGGAGGTCAGTGTCTGTCTATGGATGGTCCTCTCTCTCTCAAGAAAGAAGTTATTTACCTTTTTTGGTAACATTACTGACTTATCTCCACCAATTTTATTTCTTTCCTTCTGAAGTTAGCAATACTCGGTTGTATAGTGGGAAGGGATATTATTGCAAACTATACTGCCTTTATGCCCACAGATACAGTTGATCCCCTCATTGCTGCATTCAGCTTTCCTTTTTCTTTTTTTTTAAAGATGTATTTATTAGAGAGAGAGCATGGTGCATATGTGTGCAGGAGTTTTCTGGGAAAGGGCAGAGGGAGAGAGGCAGGCTCCCCACTGAGCACAGAGCCTGACACGGGAATGCAGGGCTTGACCTCACCACCCTGAGATCATGGCCTGAGCCGAAATCAAGAGTTGGATGCTTAACTGACTGAGCCACCCAGCTGCCCCTTTCCTTATGGTTTTGAAAGAACTGTCAGTGATCTGCTTAACCATGGCCTTTGAAATAGTTAAAAGTTGCTTTTAATGAATATCTAATTGGTTGAAACTTGTGTGCAATTCCAGCTTTTTTTTTTTTAAGATTTTTTATTTTTATTCATTTGACAGAGATCACAAGTAGGCAGAGAGAGAGAGAGGTGTGGAAGCAGGCTCCCCGCTGAGCAGAGAGCCCAATGCAGGGCTCGATCCCAGGACCCTGGGATCATGACCTGAGCCGAAGGCTCAGACACTTAATTCAGACACTTAACTGAATGAGCCACCCAGGTGCCCCCAATTCCAGCTTTCTATAATAAGTATACCTCATAAATGTTAATAAAATTTCTCAGCTGTTGTCATCTTTTAGAATAACCAAAATATTTTTTTGGCCCTTAATCCACATTTTCCCCTAAGAAAAATGAGGAGAGGGAGAAAGGAACAATGTGTTAACCTAAGGTTCTGTTATCAGAGCATTGGTGAAAGTTGTGCTATATGTGCTGGTATTGCCCTGTGAAACTTAGAAGAAGAATGTCCTCTGGGGGCCCTGGGTGGCTCATTCAGTTAAGTGTCTGCCTTCGGCTCAGGTCATGATCTCAGGGTGCTGCTCAGCGGGGAGTCTGCATCCCCCTCTGCCTCTCCCTACTGCTGGTGTACCCCCTCTCTCTCAGTCTCTCCCTCTCTCAAATAAAAAAATAAAATAAAATCTTAAAAAAAAAAAAAAAGGAAAACAATGTTCTCTGAAAAAGAGATCATTGAGAAATATCCCAAGATGTATTTGGTGGGGAGGGAGCAAAACCAAAAACTATATTAAGATCTCAATTATGCTTTTATTTTTTTAGGTATCTTTTTTTTTTTTTTTGAAGATTTTATTTATTTATTTGAAAGAGAGAGCATGAGGCAGGGGGAGGGTCAGAGGGAGAAGCAGACTGTCCGCTGAGCAGGGAGCCCAATGTAGGACTCCATCCTGGAACTCCAAGATCAAGACCTGAGCTGAAGGCAGTCGCTTAACCCAACTGAGCCACCCAAATGCCCTTTTTTAAGATATCTTAAAGCAATTTTTAATTAAAAAATGACTGAAATATTGTTGATAATTTAGAAGCCACACAGTTCTTTACTATATTTGTGTTCAAATTATGTATGTGTGCATTTGTCGGTATAATTTATAATTTTTCTTATTTACCAGTTTTACTGAGAAATAATTAACAAAGGACTATATAAGTTTAAGATGTACATCATGACTTAACATATATGATGAAATGATTACCAAGGCAAACTAGTTAACATCTGCCATCTCAGATAGAAAAAAAAGAAACCATTTTTCCTCCTGATGAGAATGTTCAGAATCTTCTAACAACTTTCAGATACACCACACAGCAGAATTAACTGTTATTATGTTGTACATTATATCCATAGTACGGAAAACTAAAATTTGTACCTCTTAAATTTTTTTGTTTTAATTTGAGTATAGTTGACCCACAATGTTACACTAGTTTCAGGTTCAATTACGCTTTTAAAGGGGGTACTGAAAATATACACAGCTGTGTACATGTATGGAAAATAGTGGTCCGTTTGCAGACATTTTCACGGTTAACATTGATTGTGGGAAGGGTCTTGGGGGAGTTGATGCGGACAGAGAAATTTCTTGTTATTTGTATATTTGTTTGATACCAGTCTCATAATCTGGGTTCATTCTGTGCTCTAGGCACTGTGGGACAGTGATGCAGCAGAGGATTCAAGGAAGAAGAGAGGGCAGAATTAAGGGTCCTGAGAACAACTGCATGCCCTGTCTGCCAATTGCATGCTTACAGTGCCCTTTTTGATGTTAGAACTACTGCTTTTTTCCCTCTTTGCATCCAAGTCAGAAACTGAATCTGCAAATAAGGAAAACAGTATGTGAACTAGAGATGACCACTCTGAGCAACTAGAGAGAAACTGCTTCATGCCTGTTTTTCTTTCCCTGCCTGGGCTAAAGTTAGTGCCCATTGGAACACAATCTGAGCAAAGACTGTGTAACCCTACAGAAAAAGCGTGGGATCTTTACATGTTTTTAATTTTGTTGTGCACTGGGGATTGTATGTTCTTAGAAGTATTTACGTGTCCTTTTGAAATCTTGGCCATATTTTGTCTATCAATTTTTTGTTGAGTTATCCACTTATAAAACATGTAGGTGAGTTAGAACACAATAATGTAGATGAATCTTGTAAGTAAAAGATGCCAGGCATGATAGTACTCATATATGTATACTCATATATACTTATTAATATAGAAGTTTGAAATAGGCAAAGTTAATCTATTGGGTTAGAAATCTGGGGGAGGGCTAATTACTGAAAAGAGGTCCTGGTGGGGCTTCTGGGACATTGGTGTCTCCTAGTTCTGGATCTGGGTATACACATTCACCTTAAGAAAATTCATTGTGCTGTATGCTAAAGATTGGGTACTTTTCCATGATAAGGTTTAAAAATGAAGAAAAAAATGGAGCTCCTCTGAAAATATAGAGATGGGTGGATAAATGGATGCATGGATGCATGGATGGATGGATAGATAAAGAAGAAAATAGCTTCATTTGCTCTTTTTGGTTCACCAGCACCCTTGCCTCTCTGCCCCAAATCAGATCATAAACTCCACAAGGTCAGGGAGTGCTGTTTTCTGAGGGACTTGCTCATGATAAGCACTGAGAATTTATTGACTAATTGATTATCCTGAGTAATAATTTCTGTGACTCTCCTGTGAATGGTCTAGAGAGATTTGTCCTTAAATTCTTACAGTGTTTTAATATTGACATTTTTTAGGAGGGTGAGGTGAGGGAGGTACATATTTTTCTGTTCTGATTTGGAAAAATAGGACAAGACAAAGACTGCCCACACACTTCTCTTGCTATTTGGGTACTCATAAGCTGTTACTAACCTTACTGTAGTAACATTTTGTTAAACTCTTTCGATTAAGCTTTTTTATTTTCTGCTTTTCATTGTAGATGGTAAATATGGTCTCCTTGGAAGCTTGGTCTTTTGCGCATTGCAAGTGTGTGTGTATTTGGGGGTTGGATTACATGTGTTAAGGGGTTGCTGCTTGTTCAGTGGCTTTATACAGAAGTTTTAGAACTAGTAACCCTGAGTGGAAGAGATGGGTATCGCTTTGCTGAAAGGTTTATAGAGCTCGATTTCTCTTCCCATACTCCGCTCTTTGTCACCTTCCAGAGCATTAGACAAGCTAAATGGATTCCAGTTGGAGAGCTTCACGTTGAAAGTGGCCTACATCCCTGATGAAATTGCTGCCCAGCAGAACCCCTCGCAGCAGCCCCGAGGTCGCCGTGGGTTTGGGCAGAGGGGCTCATCAAGACAGGGGTCTCCAGGATCAGTCTCCAAGCAGAAACCATGTGACTTGCCGCTACGCCTGCTGGTCCCCACCCAGTTTGTTGGAGCCATAATAGGAAAAGAAGGCGCCACCATTCGGAACATTACCAAACAGACTCAGTCTAAGTGAGTACTAGTGAGGCCGCAGCGGGTGTTGATATTTTTCCCTTTGAATCTTAATAACAGAGTAAGTTCTTGTACTTGGTGTCCTTCTCCATGTGGCTATGATCCTTCCTTGCACAGTAGTTGGGAATCCGGAAAAACCTTGTGATTTGATATCTTAGCGTTCACTTTATATAAATCTGAGGCTTAATCTCAAGGAAAACTTCAAATTTGCACACGTGAATGGAAAACAAATGATCCCTAATCCACTTCTGATGGGGGAGGCACTGGTGAATAAAAGGGCCACTTCTTGGTTGTTTTCTGCTCCCCTATCCACTCCCCCATCCCCAGGAATACCTGTCTGCAGTGTTTTTGGAAATAATTTTCTGGGTCCAGTACAGAGATGGTTTTTCAGTCTTGCTTTTACTTCAGTAAAAAAATCATCCAGCTTATGTTCCAAACTTATCCCATGATTAAGCCATGTAGTTAGATTGAGTTTTTTTAAGGACGTTTGATAGCTTTAATAGGCCGATTTTAAGGGATTGGAAGATTCTCCATTAAACATTGGTGTTCACTTTGCAGGAGTAGAAAGCGGTATAAACAGACAGTAGCCCCAGTGCTGGCACATGGTTTGGTATGTAGAAGGCTCTCATATTTGTCTGAATGAAATGACTGGTTGTAAATTTTGTTCGGTGCCCTTAAAATATGGCTAAGATACTCTATCAATTTAAAAGCTTCAATGAATTATGTATTAGTTGTTCTGCTTTATTAACCATCCTGATAGGCTGTATGTGGAGATTTTGACACAAAGAAGCCTAGCAATGAACTGTCTTCAACCCTGTTCTGTAAAGTGCACTAAGCACATCTCTGGGACAGCAGCTGCTGTATTTCCCGAAGAACACTGAGTGCACTGGGGAGAAGTGGCCGTGTTACTGTATGCAAAAGAGTATGGAAATGACCTTGGCCCAGCTACAGAGAGCTTTTTAAATTTAGTAAGGAAAATGATTTCATTTTATGTGGTCCAAGCAATTAAGCAGTCTTTTCCTGAAAGTATGGCTGTGGTGCTGTGAGTATCTTGCTTATGTATGTTTGTTCCAATAGGCTTACGAGGCTATCCATAGGTACCGTGCCTGTGTGGAGCTCGTGGACTCATTTCTCATGCAGAACCCAAACGAACTGTGCTTACTGGCGTTGTTGCACACCCGCTCTACCTGCAGAGTGATGTCTGACCCTGCTTTCCCCAACCTTCCCCTGCTTTTTTGAAGCCGGAGGTGTTAGATATGGATTACCTTTGTGCTAAATCAGTGGTCTTTGACTTCATAATGTCGGGAGTGGGGAAGACAGGTGAACGAGAGTTGGGATCAGTTTTAATCTTATTTGCCTGGTTTTAATATTAAAATTCAAGGGCTCCTTGCTTTTCTTGATCCACTGTTACCTGCAGAAACTAATTATTAAATGGTTTCCCTTCCTTGTCGTGTGGCAGATTAGAGTTTTCCTTTTAAAGCTACTCATTTCCTTGTCAGAGGAAAGGGCTTCTATTATTTAAATTGAACTGTTTGTTTTATTTAAGGCAGGAAGATGGAGGATGGAATTTTTTGTTATATCCGATGATTCATTTGCAGAGTTCTGCCGGTGGATTTAATTAACTCTTGCCATTGAACCTGGTCATTATTAGATCCTCTGTTTCTGGAATGGTCTCAGAGGGCTACGCTGATCTGTAAAGCAGTATTCCTTCTCTCAGAGGATCAGAGTTTTGTAATCCTTAACACAGTGAATGGGTGGAAATAAACTAGAAGGAGGGAGATTAACATGTTACCTATTAGAAGATAAGCAGTACTTACAGTGGCGGGGGATTGAAACAGTGGTTGGAAAGATGATTCCTGAGATTGGGACTGTTACCTGAAGCACTTTTTAATTATTTCTAAATGTCCCTATTTGTTTCAGTTTTACATTGCCTTTTTCTTTTTTTCTAAGGGATTGGAAATTTTTTAAAATTGAAGCATAATTACCATACAGCATTACATTATTTTCACGTGTACAGTATAATGATTCAACAATTGCATACATACTCAGTGCTTACCATGTTAAATGTACTCTTAATCCCCTTTATCCTACCCATCCCCCCACCTACTTATTGCCCTTATTTTTTAGTCTAGGTTTTTTTTTTTTTTTTAAGATTTTGTTTATGACAGAGAGATACAGCGAGAGAGGGACCACAAGCACAGGGGAGCTGGAGAGGGAGAAGCAGGCGCCTCGCCGAGCAGGGAGCCTGATGGGGGGCTCGATGCCAGGACCCCAGAATCATGACGTGAGCCGAAGGCAGAGGCTTTAACCCATTGAGCCACCCAGGCGCCCCTTAGTCTAGGTTTTAATTCTGAGATAAATCATCAGTTTTCAAACATTTAAGAAAAGGAAATCCAAACCTTGACTTTATTAGTGTGATGAAGTGGTCATTCTTCTTATCTTTTAAACCAAGTACATTTCATTTCATTTTTTAAAAATTTCTTTTAGGGAGAGAGGAGGGGGAGGGGCTCAGGGTGAGTGAGAAAGAGAATCTCAAGCAAAGTCCTTGCTGAGCAAGCTTGGAACCTTGAGCCAAAATTAAAGAGTTGGAAGCTTAATCCATTGAGCCAGCCAGGCACCCTTGAAGTGGTCATTCTTAACGTCGAGGAGTTCTGTAGGTTTTCTAATGTTCGAGTGGCTAGAGGGACTCGCCAATACTTGATTTTCCCCAGACACACTTTTCCAGATAGCTGATTTTCTTTCTTGTACTTTCTAAATAACAGAAGACTTTATTTAATTCAACATATACAAGCATGCAAATTTTTTTTAAAGGGGGGTTACATTTTATCTTATTCCTGGAGGTAGTCATTGTTAAGGTGAGAATGTAACTTTGTAGGCCTTGTTCTTTGTACCTACTAACATGTATAGCTTTAAAAGAGAAATCCTATCATGGTAAGTTTTGTGTTGTTTCTCATGGAAGATGAAGGACCTCTTACTTTGTTAGTTCCTGTAACTTGACAACATGTTTTTACACCACTAGATGACATGTTACTTAACAACCTCTTCCTGATGGGCATTTTTTTTTTAATTTTTACATTGTTTTTTATTAACATATAATGTATTATTTGTTTCAGGGGTACAGGTCTGTGATTCATCAGTCTTACACAATTCACAGCGCTCACCATAGTACCCTGATGAGCATTTTAAAGATAATTCCAATTTTCTTTCTGTGTAAGTAGTGCCACAGTGAACATTCTTAGGCCAGCGGTGTTCAGGCAGTGGTGATCTTTTCCCTCTAGCAGACATCATTAGGTCATGTCTGGAGACAGGTGTGGTTGTCCCAACTGGATGAGGGGGTGCTACCGGCATCTAGTGGGCTGAGGCCAGGGATACTGCTGAGCATTGTGCAGTGCACTGAACGACTCCCCCAACAAGGAATAATCGGGCCCAAAATGTCAGTAATCTGAGGGTGAGAAATACCACTTATAGGCCTACATATGAGAATGTATCTGTAGGAGATGTTACAAAAAGTAGTGTATTCTTGGGTCAAGAGATAAGCACTTCTACTTTGACAGGTTCTGCTTGTTTGTTCTACACTCCCACCAAAGTGTGAGTGTGCCCATTTCCATCCTCTTGCCAACACTTAATTTTATCTAAACTATTCGAAGGTCTGGAACCCAGTGACATCTTGTTTTGACGGACATGTATGTAATTACTAGGAAGGTTGAACATCATTTCATTTTGATTAGCCATTTGATTTTCTTGGATGTAGAATTGGCATCTTCTGGAGTTCCATTGCTATCACTCTTTTTTTGGAGGGGGGGGTGGACTTTCCTCTATCAAGGAGGCAAAATGTGGAAAGAGCCTTGCAAGAAGAAACAAAGTCTCATATGATGGATAGTGGATATTCTGTGTGGCATAATGAGTTCAGCCTGGCTTGTGGGATTCCAACTCTGGCCCTCTTGGTTAGAGCAGAAGAAGCCCTTTTGTCTGAACCAAGGTTCCCTGATGTGAGATGTTTGTTCTGTGACACCAAGATGAAAAATTAGGCACATACAGCTTGGGAGAATGAAAAGATGTACTAACTTGAGGAAGGGGGTTGGGGGGGGGTGGATATTCCTGGAATTCAAATTTTGTCTTTAAGACATCAAAAGTTGACAGCTTATCAAGAGTTTATACTCTTGAGGGAAGTGAGTCATCCACTCTTTGCCCGGAAGTCCTATGACTTTGAAGTTGGTACTTATAGACTCTGTAATTGTAAATATGTGCTTACAGCTCTCCTTTCCTTCTTCCATTGCGCTCACCGTAAGAATTGATGTCCATCGTAAAGAGAATGCAGGCGCTGCTGAGAAGTCAATTACTATCCTCTCTACCCCTGAAGGTACCTCTGCGGCTTGTAAGTCTATTCTGGAGATTATGCATAAGGAAGCTCAAGATATAAAATTGTGAGTAAAGAGGATTAACCTGTGAAGATTTGATGTTCATGCTGTTTGATTTGGAATTCTAGGACACAGTTCTTAGGAATTGCCAACAAACACAAGGAAATGCTGTCCTGAAGAATTACGGTGGTTGGCACTATTAATTTGGTTGGAAAGCATGTCTTTTTAAATGTTTTATTTTCCGTCATGTTTGGATATGGAGTGACTCCTGTGAGTGGTGGAAAGCCTAGCTGTAGAAGGCGGCACTTATGGGATAGGAAGCCCACCTAAGGACCAAGAAACGTCCTTGGGATTTACCCAAAATATATCTCAAATCCTGACTCCTTTACTCTGGACTCATTGGAACTCTGTTCTTGTTGTGTGCCCAGCCCTACTCTGCAGCAGCAGGGAGGCTAGAATCAGAGAAATCCCTCATCCTGTGCTAAGGCAAACTGAAGATTTATTTGGGTGTTCAGGGTTGAAACTCTAAATGCCTGTCCCACAGGAACTTGGAGTGAGTGGAATTTGGGTTCTTTGCCACTTGAGCTTATAGCACAGTGTTACCCTAAAAGGAGGGTCCAAAATAAGGTACTGGTGTTAGCCTGGGAACCTAATCAACAGCACTCAAGTTGTAGGGACCTTTAACATGTAGTAAATATATTTTAGTTATAAGGTGTGATATGTTGCTATAAGATTATAATTCTATTTCAAAATAGAGAAAAAAATTAAAAAGCTCACCATCCAGATAATACCTGTGATATTTTAAACAGTGATAGGTATCAATTAGAAATTCAAAAAGGTACTCAGTGAAAAGTGAAAGCCCCCCTTCCTCTTCTTACACTCTTCTCCAGTAATCACTGTTGAGTTTCTTCTGTTTCCTTCTATAAATTGTGCATCTATCTCTAGGTATGCATTTAAAAATTTATAGGAAAATCATACTGTTTTGTGTTTATATGTTGTGTTCTGGTATTGGGGATTTAGGGATATGGATTTGAGTAAAAGGTGTTTTCAGTGAGCTAAGAGAATCTATCCTTCAAAGATATTCCCTAAGATGCATAAAAGAAAATGGTTTTAAAAATTAATTTCACATACTTGTTAATGGTTTTGTGTGTATGTGTGTGTGTGCTCCCTCTAATCACACATTGCTAGAATGTAGGTCAGCAGACTTTAAACTACCTGGCATTATGCTTCCTGTATGGTAGGTAGGAAGTAAATGTTTAATGAATGGATATTATCTTTTTATCTAGGAGAAGGTTTACTTACTTACCCTGATTTTATGACCTTTCTCATTTTTATTTACAGCACAGAAGAGATTCCCTTGAAGATATTAGCCCATAATAACTTTGTAGGCCGTCTTATTGGTAAGGAGGGAAGAAATCTTAAAAAAATTGAGCAAGACACTGACACTAAAATCACAATATCTCCGTAAGTGCTTCCTTGCTTTCTTTGAATTAGGAAATTCTCAAGCACTGCTGTTAAGCTGGAGGTTATATATTCAGCAGAGCCTCTCCCATCTTGGAGGTGTCTGGGCCAGCCTGTACCACCATACTTACATTTCGTTTCCCAAACTTAATCTGTTTTCGGTGTCTAACCCGTATTGAAAGCATTATCTATTCCTACTAAAGACGCAGAAAGTGCTAAATACTTTATATTCGTATTTTCTAGCTGAAGTCTTAGGTTTTCTGACGTATACTCCCAAAGTTGAAATATATAACCCAGATTATTATCCGTCCTGTGTAACAAATTATCCCAACATTTGGCAGCTTGAGACAATAGTAAGTATGTATTGCTCACCTGAATTCTGTGAGTCCTAACTGGATGGTTCTGGCTCGGGGTCTCTTGATGTTGCTGACGAGTCCATGCTGGCTGTTGGTGTGAGGCCACTTCACAGGGTGCTTGGGTGTCTTTAAGAATTGGTGGTTGTCTTCCCCCCAGAGTGGCTTATCCAAGAAGGAGCAAGATGGAAGTAGCAATGTCTTTTATGACACAGCCTCTGAATTTGAAATCACATGCTATCATTTTTCTAATATGATTTACACAAGTCAGCTCTACTCAGTGAGGGAGGGGATTACACTCTGGAGAGCAGGTCATCTCAGAAGCTGGAAGCTGTTCTAAAGAAAAAACACGTATAATAAACAACCATGCCCTTCTTGAATTTTACACCTAGAAAGGGGAGGGTTTTAAGAGAAAAAAAAATTAAAAGCTCTTCTAAACAGCTATTTTTAAAAAACTAATATGAAATCCTTAAGGGAGAGGTGAGTTGAGACCAGAGATGAAAAATACACCTTTTTAAATCTATGGAATAGTCTTCCCTGTGTAGATGTTTACCTTTTTAGCAAATTAGAGAAAAAGTTAAGGAACACTAACCCATTCATCTGGCTCAAGTTTAGCTTAAGACATTCTGCTAAGTAGTGAAAGTGAGAATTTAATTTTACTTATTTAATTTTTTAAAAATTATAAAATTATAAAAAATTTTTATATATTTGACAGAAAGACCGTGAGAGAGGGAATACAAGCAGGGGCATTGGGAGAGGGAGAAGCAGGCTTCCCGTTGAGCAAGGAGCCCAATGGGGCTCAATCCCAGGACCCTGGGATCATGACCTGAGCCAAAGGCCGATGCTTAACGATGGAGCCACCCAGGCACCCTGAAAATGAGAGTTTTAACTGTAGTTATGGAGAGCTACACCAATTTTCTGTATTGTTTCAACCTATTTAGTCTTTTTTCTATGGCTAAGATTCTCCCATTGCTTCCTCTCAAGGCTTTTGACTAGCTCCGGCTCAGGCAGTCTCAGATGTCATCCGAATGGATTTTGAAGCTTCAGAGGGACCTAGGTCAAGGAGAGAGTTGCTGAATATTGCTAATGCCTTCTAATTTTTTAGTGGTCTTAATGGTCATCAAGGGATCATTTTTTTTAGTCAAGACAGATTGATTTATGTTCTTTTCTCCAGCTTACTTTGATCCAGACTCTAAAATTATTGGCAAAAAGTAAGTTTGGACACATGAATTCTGGTTTGCTTTTTGGGAATATTACCTAGAAGATGCAATTGCATGAGAATGCCAGTGATGTGTAGAATTGGTCAGTGCAGACTAGGAACATCTTATTTAAAGGTCATGTACGTCTGGTTCTTGGTTTCCACTAAAACTGTACATCACTCTGATCATTTTCTTTATTTCACTGTTAAAGTGTGAAAAAGGTTCACCTTAAGTGGACAAGAAATAAGTACACTGTGTTGCAAGCATGGACTTCATTGAACTGTTTACACTTAGTAGTTTTTACTGAGAAGTCAGGAGTGGAGAAGGATTCTCTCTACAGCTTTGTGGTTTTTGGACTCTCGTCTTCTGGGGATTACTCAGTGTGCTTTGTGTCTGACCACCCACTCTTACATAGCGACAGCCACCACGGTTGGGTTTAGTTGCCATCTGTGGCTGAACTGTTATGAGCTGTCTTCCTCCCGTAATTTCCATTCTTTTTCTTTCTCCTCTTTTTCATTTCACAGATTGCAGGAATTGACGCTGTATAATCCAGAGCGCACCATTACAGTTAAAGGCAACGTTGAAACATGTGCCAAAGCTGAGGAAGAGATAATGAAGAAAATCAGGGAGTCTTATGAAAATGATATTGCTTCTATGAATGTTAGTTTTGATATTGGAGGACATGCCTTTATTTTGATGAACAGTTAAAAGATGTTTCAATTGCATTAATATTGATGTCTTTAATGGTGCAATCATTAGATGTAGTCTCTTGTTGATTTTTAACACCATAGTGAGTGTCCCCTGGGGTAGTTGGGAGGAAGGCTTTGTTTGACATCAGGCTTGGCCATCTGTGATTTTAGCAAATGTTTTAGTCTTTGAGCTTTAGCTTCCTTATCTATTACATAAGGCTAATACCTACCTAAAAAAGCTAATATGTTAATTTGAAGAAGATTAGTATAGTAGGAATGTAGGCTTAAGGAGTAGGTATGTGAACTGGGTTTCAATCCCAGCTCAGTCACTTATTAGCTGCAAGTCTATTCTTTTGGTTGGTCTCCAAGCATTGGTTTCCTCTTCTGTAAAATGGGGCTACTGTGCCTACGTTGATGCCATGATTAGGACTGGGATTACAATGGATAACATGCATATAAAAGCAACTATAAAGAATTCACATTTAAAACTTACTTGGTTAGTCACAAACCCTGGAGACTAAAGAATTAAAAATGACAAAATCATTTGTCTAGCGCAATGAAGGCAATTAAAGTGAATGGCTGACATTTCTTAATGGATGGAATGGTGCAGAAAATGTAACATTTCAAAAGTCCATTTTGATTTTTCAAGTAAATGATTGAAAAAAACACTCTTCTTCAGTTGGGCCCTATACCTAAAAGAAGGAAAATAAAGAAATGATACTACCTTTTGTGAGAGGAGCCTAGAAGAATGCTGATTGTTTTAGCCCATATGACTGGCTTCGTGGCCTTACCATCATCACTGCTCATCTGATGTTTCAGAGTCCCTTGCAAACAAATCCAACTCCATATACCTTTTAAAGAGCTTCTCAAGTATGCTCACATCTCAACTCTGTAATCTCCACCTTACTTCCACAACCTTTATAAAATTGAACCAAACAAAACTCCCTTTCTGACTTCTGGATCTACTCCAAAGATAGGTTTAGTTGCCATAGTTACATGGGATGGGACCTGATTTCCAAAGATCTTGACTTTGTGGCATTTAGACCCATGGCTGCCAAATTTTATCTCAGCTTGTTCTGTTTATCTAGTTTGCTTTTTAATGCACAAATCTTGTTTGATTACTTCTTCACCTAATGCACGTTTTTTAGTCTATATTTACCATGTGCCCATAGCATACAAAGTACATATTTAAGTACTCTTGAGCTGATCGTTAAGGAAAGGAAGGGTGTTTCCTGCTTTAAGAAAGGTAGTGTAGCTTCACATCAAGGAGGGGGCAAATGAGCGCACGGATTTTAAAATTCTAAGAAATATGAACATATATATACTCAAGTATAATTACATGGAACATCTGCTTTGTTCTAAAATTTGAGTCATAAAATGATTTTTTTCTTTACTAGACAAGAGGTTACAATCTGAATATTATTATTTATAAATACTCACACTTGATTTTTTAATTGTAAAATGAGAGACCTTTTTACTATTGCAGCTTCAAGCACATTTAATTCCTGGATTAAATCTGAATGCCTTGGGTCTGTTCCCACCCACTTCAGGGATGCCACCTCCCACCTCAGGGCCCCCTTCAACTATGACTCCTCCTTACCCACAGTTTGAGGTAAGATAATGTACCTTGGCTTTCTGTATGGTTGAGTGGGATGCAGTCAGAGGGACATAATCAGACTTTGTTGCCCTCAAGCAGTGTGACATTAAATGCTAATCAGGACAAATTCTAATGTAAAACCTGGTCCCTATATGATCTGTAGGTTCAGAGTCAGCACACGCTTTCCATTTCCTGTCAATAGAATCTTTTTACCTCCCTCTTTGTAGAGTGGACTTGTGAATTATCCTTTTGAACTTTTGGGGTGGTAGGGTTGTCAACATTGGTTTTTAAATATGGAAAGAAAAGTTTGAGACTTTGGGTGAGGGGAAGAAGTTATTTCTAAAAGTTGAAGGAAAGAACTTTTAAAAAGGCTTCCTTCATCTTTAACTTCACTTGGAAGTTAACTGCTTTGAAAGGTCAATAAAGGGGTGCTTGGGTGGCTCAGTCGTTGAAGCATTCGCCTTCGGTCCAGGTCTTGATCTCAGGGTCCTGGATTTGAGCCCCGTGTTGGGCTCACCGGGAGAGTCTGCATCCCGCCTCTGCTACTGTCCCGCCTCCACACCTCCCCCGCCTGCCCTCTCTACGTGAGTGCTCTTTCTCTCAAATAAATGAAATCTCAAAAAAAAAAAAAAAAAAAAGTCATTAATAAAGACATGTCTTCCATTTTGAGTGTGCTTTTTAAACAGTGAACTCAAGATAGTTTTGTTCACAGGTCTGTTGAGTATATGTGTGTGCAACCATTAAACACAGCTTTCATTCATTTGTAAAGAGGTAGACTATTAAGAAAGAAACCTTACTTTTATATTTGCTTTTTAAGAAGAACATTTTTCTGAGGTTTCAAAAATGAGAGACCAGTGATAGTATAAAAATAATTGCAGCATAACAGATACTTTACACAGTAATTTTTTTTGGAAAGTAGTCAACAGTTCTGTTGTATAATTGGTGATAATTGGAGGTAGACAGTCATGTGAAATAAATTTAGCAACGTTCTAGGATCTTCTGTCATAGATTGTGTTTACATCTCTCCCTTCCTGTTTGACTCTTCTGTAATAGATGCTTTGAGTAGTACCTCCTCTACCAATTTACGAAAATGTCCAGCTGGAAATCGTTCAGCATTCCATCATAACATTGCCTAGACTACATGTAGAGTAAAATGCTTCTAGAATTGTATAGAGAACACAGATTGCTAAGATTGTTCACAATTTTTTAAAAGATTTTATTTATTTATTGGACATAGAGATCACAAGTAGGCAGAGGCAGGCGGGGGGGTGGGAGCAGGCTCCCCTCTGAGTAGAGATCCTGATGCGGAGCTGGATCCCAGGACCCTGAGATCATGACCAGAGCCAAAGGCAGAGGCTTAACCCACTGAGCCACCCAGGTGCCCCAGATTGTTCATATTTTATCTCTTTATGAAGGAGAATTTCCTTGGCCTGTCCTTAACCACGAGATTGTGTTAAGTGTTTTTCACGTTTGGCCTCTTGCAATGTTTCTGCCTTTATGATCAGCAACTTTTGCATCTTCCCCTGCAACTCATCTGCCACTCTGAACATGTTTCATCCTGGAAGCCATATGACAAAGCCCATTAATCTATGGATAGGCATCAAAATTTCAGCCCCACATCAGTGTGAATAGATCTACCATGCAGTGTCAAGCTTTTCAGCACAGCTGAAGGTGCTGTGAAGTAGCTGACTTGTGTGTACCTTGATGCTTAAAGGGGCTGGGGGAAGGATCCCTGGGGTGAGAGCCCAGGTCCAGCCCAGCTCTGCCTCTGCTTTGTATCGCCGTAGGTCACTCTCCTCTTCCCTCTGCTTTTGTTTTCAAACCTGCACAATGAAGAAACTGAACTAGATGAATTATCTTTTAAGGACTCTTCTCTCGAGTCAGGCTTTTCTAGTTTTTACGGAATTCAAATATAAAACATTTAATAGGAGAGTCAAAGTGAGCCTAAAATAGGAATTGGAGAGAATGTGGACTTAACATCTAATATGGCTGCTAGTTTCTTTATTATAAATAGATGTATTTGTCATATTACTGAGTTTAGGGCACATGTATCCCTGACACTTTCGTGTAAAACAGCATTGATTAAAAGTGACAAGGAACTGATTATTTAAAGTTACTCTGTGCTAAAGAAGTTCTGTAAGCTGCATCTCTGCCAGGTGCCTTAAACTAGCTTTCTCTTTGGGCACGCCCCTTAATCTGTCTGTTCCTCATTTTACCAATTTGTAAACTGAGGTGTCATTTAAATTATTCTCTCTACTGGTTACATACCATGGTCAGTAAAGCTTCTCACATTGCAACTGGTAAGATTATAGAACATTTTGTCCTTTACACTTATGTGGCTGCTTCAGTGCAGAAATTCCTAAAGTGATTGTTAGGTAGCTATTTTTAAGATACATAAATAATAAGAATGTTGTCTAGATTTGCTCAGTTTTGTAATTTAGTGATACAGTTCTGTGTAATGGGTTCTTGTGTTCTAAGAAAAATTAAGATTGTTTTAAGACAAGTGAGAGTATATTAAAAACATTATTTCCAAAGGACTTTTATGATTTTAAATGTCTGAGTGACTTAAAGCAAGTAGAGATTTTGTTTCATTTTAAGAATGGGGAAGAGAGTTGGTGACCTTTAATAAAAGTGAATCAAAAGTAAATGTAAGGAAGATCCCACTGGAATAGGTGGTCTTTGCTTTTCCTGAGATTTTAAAACTAAATCAGCTAGGTGTAGAAGCAGTCAGTGAGATCAGAAGATGAAGAAGCTGCCAGTAGTAATGGTAGAAATAGTGCAAAGGGGAAGGAGCTCAGAACCCCTGAGGGCCTGGTGGTTTCATGGGCAGGAAAAGGAAATTCTCTACTTAAAGGAATAAAATGTGGACAATCTTAGCAATCCAAGTTCTTTGCGGAATTCAAGTGGACATTTTATTCTACATGTATGTAGGCAGTGAAATAACAGAATCCCCAACTTCACACATGGACATTTCTCTAAATGGGTGTAGGAGGTAGCACTCAAAACACTAAGTGTTAAGGAAGACAAATCTATCTATCTAGTTGGAATGGTTGATAAATTATGGTTATATTGCATGTTTGTGCAGATGAATGTGTTCTTACAATTTTTATGTAGATTTAAACTTAGCTTTATCTCTGCATGCTATCTTTTTTTTTTTTTTTTCCCTGCATGCTAGTCTTAAACCTCAAAGAATGTGTCAGAAATTATCAGGAGAGCTATTCCTGTAATCTACCCTTTTCTCCAGAATGGAAGAAATCTTTGTTTTTGTGGATTTCAGAAATATGGGCTCACTATTGCCTTTCTTCTTAGAAATACATAGGTATATAATCCTGTCTTGGAAATTTGGTAATATTTTTACAAACATTGTAATTAAAAGTAATAATTAATGGGAGCATTATGCTATTTTTAACTTAGTCTCCTCAAGGAATTCACCTTGATGTTCACCACCATATCATGATCACTCTTAAGAAACTTGGCAGAAGGGCTCCTGGGTGCCTCAGGCTTTAAGCATCCGCCTTCACCTCAGGCCATGATCCCAGGGTCCTGGGATCCAGCCCTGCATTGGGCTCCCTGCTGGCTGGGAAGCCGACTTCTCCCTCTCCCACTCCCCCTGTTTGTGTTCCCTCTCTTGAGGTCTGTCTCTCTGTCAAATAAATAAGTAAAATCTTTAAAAAAGAGAGATAGGCCTGCGCCTGGGTGGCTCAGTGGGTTAAAGCCTCTGCCTTCGGCTCAGGTCATGATCTCAGGGTCTTGGGATCCAGCCCCGCATCGGGCTCTCTGCTCAGCAGGGAGACTGCTTCCCTTCCTCTCTCTCTCTGCCTGCCTCTCTGCCTACTTGTGATCTCTGTCAAATAAATAAATAAAATCTTTATAAATAAGCAAATAAGAAAGAGAGAGAGAGAGATAAAGAACAAACTTGGTGCAAGGGCCCCCCGGTGGCTCAGTCAGGTTAAGTGCTTTTGGCTCAGGTCATGAGCCTGCTTAGCCCTGTGCCTCTGCTTGCCGCTCCCCCTGCTGTGTGCACTTGCTCGCGCTCTCTCTGTCAAAATCTTAAAAACAAAAACAAAAACTTGGCACAATACTATTATTTGATATGCAGTCTGCACTTAAATTTCATACTTACCCCATAATGTTCTATTAATATACCTGGGTTTTCATTAAAGAATCCAACTAATGATTCTACATTGCAGTTGTCATGTCTCTCTAGTCCCTGCTTTTTGTTTCTAGCAGGAGTCCATTCCACGTGGTATCACCTACTGCCTACCCACCCTTGTTTTTTATTCATGGAATGAAAAAATCCAGCCTAGTGGTTGGAATGCCACCTCATTTGGGTTTGACTGACTGCTTGGACGTGATTAGGCTCAGGGTTGTACCTTTTTTGAAGGCAGGAATACCTTCTCTGTGTCCCATTGGGAAGCAGATGATGTCATGTTGTTTGATCATAAAATAAAGGTAGTGTCTGAGCTCTGCATTGTAAGGGTACCTTTCCCATCTATGATGAAGATGTAATCAGTAGTACTTTGAGAATATGTGTCTTGCTCCCCAACATTCTTTCCTCCTGTGGGTTTCGTATCCTTTACAGACATTTGCCTAATCATATTTTACTCTTTTTATGTCTGTCATCTTTTACATTTCTTAGTTGGCAGTGTTCTGTAAAGAGTAGCTTTCTCTACTATCTGCTTTACGAGGAAGAATTTTTTTTTTTTTTTTTTTTTTTTTGTTCTTTATGTTAGAATTACCCCAGACCTTTTGTGTTAAGAGTCCATCCCCCAGGGCAGGAACTGGGGGTGAGACTCTGGTATTACTGCTTTGGAAAGCGCTCTGGCTGACTCCAGTGTAGAGGTAGCCAAGGTTAACAACAGCTGCTCTGTTTCTTAACTGGTTAAGAACCTGTGTCTCTCCTTGGACTCACATGAATCAGAATCTCCGTGGGAGAAGATAGAAGCTCAGAAATTGGTGACTTTTGTAAAGGTCAGCAGGAGTCTTTTGTTACCCATTCATTGTCAAATTACTGTTCTGCAAGGAGTGCTTACTATTCTGTGGAAGGTGGACTTAAATGTTGGAAAAATATCAAGGGTAATGCACAGTAGACAGTACTTGGGATAAGCATAAATACATACCACTCAGGTATGTCACTCTTTCTAGCTTGTTTGGTGCTTTATTTTAAAGTGTGGGCAAGGGGTGCCTGAGTGGCTTGGTCAGTTAAATGTCCAACTCTTGACTTGGGCTCAGATCATCATGACAGGGTCATGAGATCAAGCCCTGCCTCGGGCTTCAGGCTGGGTGTAGACCCCATTTAAGATTCTCTCCTTAGGCTCCCCCACCCCACCCCACTTGCATGCTCTGACTCTTAAAAAAAAAAAACAAAAACAAAAACCTGATCAAAAACTTCCCTCCTTTCCTCTGGATCACCTATTATTACAATCCCCAAATACCAGGCCAGAAATGTCTGTGGGATGCTGCCATATGTCTGTTTTCATGCCTTTAAATATACTTTGGCATGCTATGTGTATCAGGATTAGCTTTGGCTGTGTGTTACAGGGAAAAAATTGGTTTAAATGAGTTTTCCTTCTTCATCAAGAGAGGTGAAGGGTAGACAATACAAGGCTGGGAGTGGTGGCGCTGCATCATCTAGGACAGGTGCTCCTGTTGGCTTAGTTAGCATGCTGCCTCCCAGACCAGGATGACTGCTCAAGCTCCAGCCATTGAGTCTGATTCCAGCCAGCAAGGATGAAGGATAAAAAAAAATCAGCTGCCACCTCCTATATGGACACTACCAGACCATAGCTTTTTACACTTCCACGGGTTAGTCATGTTTGCCAGAACATAACATCGGGTACATCTGCCACAAGAGAAGCTGGGAAGCAGTGTCTGTAACTGTAGAGATGAGTAACCCTGCCCCACTGGATTTAGTGATATTACCTGCAAATAGAGCCTGCAAGGGTGCAGGTGAGCTTTTAAATCCTCTCAAAAACAAAACCAAACAAAAACCCCCGTCTTTCCTGCCCCTCCCCCACCCTGCGCTGCCCAAAAAAACACCCAGAATAATCTAAATTGATTCTGGAGGAGAAAAATGGGATCTTTCAGATTCTATTCCTGCAGATTATTTTCACATCGAAACAAAGGGGGAAAACACCATTTTCACAGAATGTATTATGTTTCTGGATACTAGTTAGAATGAATTCTACTTCCAAATAGCTATGAGGTAATTTCCTGATTTACTGTTTTAGGGGAACAATTCTCTGACAAGTTTTGTTTTAGTATAGAACTTCTCTGTGGGGAAGTACTAGGTTGGAATGGCTTTACCTTCACTGTGTATTATTAGATTTGGTTCTTTGTCTAAACTCAGATCACTAATACTATTAAGTCTATCTACTGGTCACCACTTTTTGAAACACAAACTTGTTTTTATTTTATTTTATTTTATTTTTTTTAAAGATTTTATTTATTTATTTGACAGAGATCACAAGTAGGCAGAGAGCAGGCAGAGAGAGAGGAGAAAGCAGGCTCTCCACGGAGCAAAGAGCCCGATGCGGGGCTCGATCCCAGGACCCTGGAATCATGACTTGAGCCGAAGGCAGACTTTAACCCACTGAGCCACCCAGGTGCCCCACAAACTTGTTTTTAAAGGCAATAATTAAATTTATCAAAGCTTTATCCGTTTTCTTTCTTCCCATTTCTTTTTATGTTTCTTTTTTTTCCCCCTGGCTTCACTTTTCTTCTTGCTGAAGAACCTACTATTGTAGGTCTGTGAGGGTCTGTGATGCCATTTATTGAAAAACTGGGTTAGAGGAGTAAAGGTTGGCCGGTACCTGCCCTCAGCACGCAAGGACGCTCCTCCGCCGCAGCCTGGCGTCTACGGCTGCTGAGGAGAAGCTTGCTGGTCCTTAGAAGCTCTCACAGGGAAGTCGGTTACTCATTAAGGTTGACTCTTTAATCCTTGATGCCTTGTAGGTTAGCAGTGGATCTCTTTTACTTTAAGTGTATATTGCCTGGTAAGAAGTAGGTTTTGATGACTCAATGTTTCAAAGACTCTGGCTCTCTTTTTATGTATTGCTTTCTCTTTCTTTTAGAGTTGTTTCATTTTTTTACTCGTGTTTTGTCACTGCTGCTTTGTAACATGAAAGGAGAATTGATGCACCTTGACTTTGGATAAATCCTTTGCTTTGTTCCATACCAGAACTTTGCTCACCCTCCCACCCACCCCCCCACCCCCCCACAATGTATTCTGACTGGAACCTGCCAGGTGGATTTTTTTTCTAATAGAGCCAGAGTCGGTTCTTCCAATAGACAAAAAGTCTCTAGTTCCTGCCTAGCAGCTGGCTCATGCAGTACTTAATTGGCAAACTTTGAGTTTAGAAATGACAAGAAATGCTCCTTTCAAAAATGCTTGAACAGTAGGGAAGAGGCCATTGGCAGCTCCTGAACAGAGCAAGAGCTGAAGTTGGCATGGCCCAGGACAGCATCCATAGCTGAATGTTATTTCCTGGCGTTTGCGTTGGCAGGAGTTAGCTCAAGTGCTTTTGTCTTCATAATTTTGATAGCATCTTTGGAATCTTCCCAGAAATCTCCAGAACAATAGTGTGGTCTGAAAATTGCAAAGTTTCTGTTTATCGAAGAGGGAAGAAAGATGAACATTTTCTTTGGTTTTTAGCTAGTTGAAGGTGCTCTTTAAGAAACAATATTTTATGAGTTGAAAGGGATTTTTGAATTCATTCTCTTAGCCTTACTACTTAGGATTTCTTATTACAGGCACAGCTCTTGTCAGAAAAAAAAAATCAAAGTAAATAACTTACTGTAATCACTAGTACCTCTAGGAGGCCTTGGTTACTTAGCTATGGGGAGAAACTTTCTGTGCCTTCTTTTTTTTTTTTTTTAAATTTAAAGACTTCAGTATTCTGTTCCGGTCATGAAGTTGAGTAAACTTAACTTCAGTTCCAGACCAAAATCCATTAAAACAAAACAAACAAAACAAAGCAAAAAAACCCAGTGCTATCTGTTGTACAAACCAAAGGGAAACACTGGCGTCCTTCCAGGTTCCTAAAGGCTGGTCTTACTGGCTGGCAGGCTTGCCTCCATGCCTTTGTGATGTCTTAGGTTCTGTTCCCCACAAAGGAAATACACTTAACCTTACTGTTTGCTCATTCTTGTATCTCCTCATGATAGATGATTAGGAATTACTCGTTGGCAGACTTCACCAGTTATGCAAACTTTCAGTTGAGCAGCTTTGTTCTTATGTTATTTCAAGCTATAACATAGAGTCTGCCAAGAAGACCAAAGGAGGTTTTGCCAATAGGCATCTGGCAGAAATCCACTGGGAAGCTGCTTGGGTCATGTGACTATCCTTCACCTGAAGGTTTAGGAAGAAGGGTTCAGGATAATGAAGCTGAACATTAACTTAAATGCAGAGAATGTGTAACAAGAAAGGGTAATGCTGATGAGTTTTTTTTTTTTTCAAGCTTGATCTCAGAGACTTGAAGTCACAGGTGCAAGAGGCTTATCATAACCCATTGTTCTGGCTTCTTAGTTTTGTAAGTAAGAATTACCTACATATCCACATCCTGGAAACAGGGCTTACTATGCAGAACTCTACACAACAGTAATTTGTACCACAGAGCCAGTTTAATGACTGTCAAATAGGCAGGATAATAATGTGAGGTGCCTTATATTCCCAGAGGAAAAGTTCCTTTAAAAGGAGCTTACGGTCAGGGGGTACCTGGGTGGCTCAGTGGGTTAAGCCTCTGCCTTCGGCTCAGGTCATGATCCCAGGGTCCTGGGATCGAGCCCCACATGGGGCTCTCTGCTCAGCAAGGAGCCTGCTTCCCCCCATCTCTCTGCCTGCCTCTCTGCCTACTTGTGATCTCTGTCAAATTTAAAAAAAAAAAAAAAAGTAACTTACGGTCAGGGAGGTGCTGGGTGGATATGGAATTGATGTGAAGGGAATTGGGTGATGTTCAGAAATGTCTTCATCAAGCCTCAGACATCTGATGAGTCAACTTTTTATTAAGGTGCTGTTGCCAGGGGCACGCCTCACTGCCCATCAGTGCGGGGCACCCCCTCTTGGTACATTTAGTTTGCTTCTTTCTGACACTGCTTTTTCTGTTGGACAGGCTCAGTTGGTCCTGTTTTCATCCCAGCACAGAATAGTTTTCTGTCTGTATACGGATTTCTTATGTCTTCACCCCTTTTTTCTGTTAAAATTTGGTCCTTTTGGCCCTTTCTACTGACCACCCCTCCTTTTTCAAAACCTCACACAACTTTTAAGTTTGTTTTTAGTCTTCGTATTGGGTGTGTTGACTCCGGCTTGAGTCCCACCCTCAAAAAGCAACAAAAAAAGCGCTGATGGCCTTTCCTCACTGTGTCAGAAAGATTATTTGGCTTTTGTTCAGCTTTTGTGGCAGCAGCCTAGGTTTGAGCTTTTTCCTGAGAGAGTTGTCTTCAGCACCTTCTAGGCCAGGACATATGCCCACACTGTGCCTGTGAGTCTCTGCGGCTTTCGCTCCAAGGATGCCTGTTAACATTACTCCTCTGAAGACAGAGAGAAGTTGCTCTCTGGGATCAGTCCTGGGAAAAGTGTTTTTTACTAAACAAATGGATAGTTTTTCTCTTCCAGGCATACTCAATTATGCGGCTGATTTTCTTTTTTTAAATCAGCTGCTAGGAAGCTTAGAGCCAAGTGTATACAAAAACAGCACTCCTGGCTTCATCTTTTATATTCAGGTCCCTATGCTCTTATTTCTTCACCTCCTTTGTTTTACTTCTAGATTATGTGTATTTTCTAAGCAGCCTAAAATTTTTCTGGAACAAGGCCCAGAAAACAAATAATTACACAGTCGTGGCAAAATACAACGGGGCAGATCTGAGCGAATTACACACTACAATGGGTTTCGTCTGATCATTAACAAGGTCTTTATCACTGTCAGGCCAAAAACAAAAGTATATTATTCAGAAGAACATGGTATAGATGTTCTCAGTGAGATAAAATACTTAGATCCTATGTTTACTTTAAGAAAGTTAATATTAATGTATCAATTTTACCATAAGGACCAGAATGACAGATTTTTACTGAGCACAATTTATGGTCAATGTCTGAATTAATTCAGTTATTAAAATAAGAAAGGTCCCCTGGAATAAGTGGTACACAGTCATAGCAGCACACACTGGCAGGCTGTGAGATATGGCGCTTTGCATTCAGAGGCACTATTCTTAGCACTGGGAAATACTAAAGAACGAGTAATGTTACTCGTTCAGTGTTTTTCACTAGTGAATAGCAGCAGAAGTGACTTGGCCAAGCCGTTCAGGGCAGGGCCCTATCACAGCTCTCACAGCAGAGAGTTCAGTGGCAAGTCAAACCCTCTTCTGGAATATTTTTTCTAAGAGGGCTGGTACAGAGAGGCAGGGAGACTTCGTGTGGCTGACTGCTGTATTAAGACCTGCGGTGTCCTACTATGTCCTGGGAAATGTCAGGAATACCAAGTTGTAAAGAAAGTAGTACAGCTATGTGTACATATGCTGAAGAAACAATCCAATGATTTTCCTCAGTAATATTTCCTGGAGTTGAATTTGAGGTTCACTCTTAACAGGAAATAGGATGTACCTCCTGGGGGTTACAGGTCAATGAAGAGACTTGGAAAGAAGAGCACAGTTCAGATGATTTCCATTTGTAGGAAACTTGGCATGGGGGTCTCAAATCCTGTGTTGCTTTCTGTTTTGTAAGTGTGAAAGGCGTGGTTCAAAATAGGATTTCCCCCTTTAATATATTCGTTGGCCATAAAACACATGTATTAGTATGAGAATTTGGAAATACCTGTCAACTGTAAATGTTAATCCTCTGATCCAGCGTTTGTGTTACATAAGATCTTGGAAGTATTCATATAGGAGCCTAAGATTTATGTTTAGAGATTTGATTGCAGTGTTACAGAAATTAGTGAAAAAATAGGGAAACCAAACTTTCTGCAGATCTTGAAAATAGCTCCTTCGGATACAACAAAATAATTGTCAGGTAAAGATGAAGGACTTGTGTGACGGTTTTTCTTGCCAACTTTTGTATGACATGGTTATTTTATTCTCACAGCAGAAACAAACATTGAGACTCTAAGTTATAAAGTACCTTAAACACGCATTAAGACGGGTGTGTGCAAATGAGACAACAAACATGTTGCTGTCGGATCCCTATTCTGTTGGAGCATCATCTTTTTTTTGGTGTGTGATTCAGTTAAACTATTCTTAAAGTTTCTTTAAGTTTTTTTTGAGGCATAATTGACATACAGCATTGGTTTTAGGAGTACAACATAATGATTTGATATTTGTCGCTATTGCAAAATGATCACAAGAAGTCAACATCCATTACCATAGTGATTTTTTTTCCTTGTGATAAGAACTTGTAAGATCCCTCCTAACCTTCAGATATGCAGTATAGTATTAACTATAGTCATCAAGCTATATATTATATTCCTGTGACTTATTATATAACTGGAAGTTTGTGCCATTTGACCCCCATTACATCATTCTTAATCTTTAGTTATACCTTTTCTTCAAAATAAGGCATTTTCCTTTTAAAGATTTTTTATTTATTTATTTGACAGGCAGAGATCACAAGTAGGCAGAGGCAGGCAGAGAGAGAGAGGTGGAAGAAGGCTCCCCGCCGAGCAGAGAGCCCGATGCGGGGCTCGATCCCAGGACCCTGGGATCATGACCTGAGCCGAAGTTAGAGGCTTAACCCACTGAGCCACCAGGTGCCCCAAGGCATTTTTTTTTTTTTTAAGTAGTCTCCACACCTAATGTGGGACTTGAACTCACACCTGAGATCAAGACCTGAGATTGAGTTGGATGCTGTGCCAACTGAGCCCTCCAGTGCCCCCAAATAAATTAATTTTAACAGACTACCTCTGATGCCATTTTTTGCACATTGATGATCCAAGGCTTAAGCTTTTGCCAACGATATGTGGGAAATTTCTTTTGCCTGAGAAGTCCTACCAAGGTAGATAGAAGAGTGATAGCGCCAGGGAAGGCAGCACTCCTCACCTGGGAGTTCTGTTGGGCTGTTACATGGGTTCTTTTTTTGGTTTTGTTTTGGGATTTTTTGGTTTTTGTGGTTTTTTGGTCTGTTTGTTTTGAGAGAGAACGAGCTCCAGGGGGTAAGGGGAGAGGAAGAAGGACAAGCAGACTGCCTGATGAGCAGAGAACCCCATGTAGGCCTCGATCCCAAGACCCTGAGTTTATGACCTGAGCTGAAGTGACTTGCTTAAGTGACTGAGCCACCCAGGTGCCCCTGGGCTGTTCTTAGGAATCACTTCTGCATCTCTGTATTATAAAGCATATACATACCTATTGGAAGCAGGATATGTCCTTTTTTTTGTTTTAAATAAGGCTTAAGAGAGAGAGATGTCCAGTTCTGAACGCTGGCTGCACCACCAGTCAGTATATGACCATGTATAAGTCCCTTACTCTATTTCTTCCAGTTTTCTCTTTTATAAGATGGAAATGTTGTTTCTCTTGGTTGTATGGGTTGTGAGATGTAGATGAGGTGATGCACCTCACAGAGAAAACACAAACTCTCACCACACAGGACTCCTGTATACCACTGCTCCCCAATCATAGGTACCTCCTCCTTAAACCTGAATTTTGACCTCAGCATGCTTTTTACCCATCTCTCACTATGCTGAACACAAAGGTAGCACCCACATGTTCCATGAATGTCTCAACTAGGATTCCACCATTCTGTGTGAACAGAGTAGGAAACTTTTTGTATAACTTGATGATTATTAATTTTAAACGTTCAGAATCTTTGACTCAAGCAGTTTTACTAAGAATTTATATAGTAGAGGTACTTGTACAAGGGCACAATTTTTGTGTAAAGATTTGATGGCAGCATTACGTGAATTAGTTGAAAACTGTTAAACACACACACGCATGCATGGAGAGGAGACAGCAGTGGTGAGTCTAGCTGGAGGAATGCCGTTTAATGGGATGAGGCAGGGCCACATGAATGAAATTGGGAAGAGATCTAAGCTGTATCGTTACAGTTAAAAAAAAAAAATTAGACCATATTTGTAGCATGTTACCACTCCTTTACTGTTTTGGTTTATTAAATCCATTTCCCCCCATGAAATAGGTCTGCCTGTCCTTACCTAGATTCTTTTCCACTGGGTTTGGTAATTCTTATTGAGCATTTTGCCTGGAAGAATTATACTTATTTGGGCCTGGTGCTTTATTTAGGAGATTAGTTGATTGTAGAGGTAACAGTTGCTTAGGTCAATGTAAATTTTTCTGATTGATTTTTGGTAACTCCTACTAGACAGATTTTTGACACTTTTAGATTTATTGACATATGTTTTTGTATTTCCCTTTTCTCATTTCAATTTATCTGTTACATAGACAAAAAAGTTTTCCTTTAAAGAACCAGCCCAGCGTTTTTGTTACTTCCTTTAGTTACTTCCAGAATGTTTACTAATTCATTTTTTTTAAAAAAATCTTTGCTTCAGAGGAAGGAAACTATAGACTATTAAGAAAAATTCCTACCAGATAGTGTGAGTAATCAGTGTTCTGTGGTGGAATGGCCTTCTGGTAAGTGCGTGTTGCGGGGCAAGTGGAATGGCCGATTCATCCAGACTTGGGTTTCTGCTGTCGCAGCGTGTTCCCCACAGATCCGTGGTACCAAGTCGTCTGTGTTCTCTGCTTGCTCTGTGGGCTTAACGGGGAGAAGATGGAGCTGCTAATGCCCCTGGGAATTTGTGTGTTGTAAGAGTGGTGGTCATTTGGTGGACCAACATTAGGTAGCACAAAGTTTGTTTTCATATGCAATAAAAATGAATGAGCCCAGTGCTGCTGTTTCTTTTGACTAAGATTTTCAGAAACTGCTTAAAATGATCATATTCTCATTTTCCTAGTTCCTGGGATGCTTGAAAGCAAAACTGTTGACATGTTTGAGACTTTACAAATTTGTAGAGATTGGCAAATGAGAAATTAGACTGAAGCTGTTTCATGGCTCTGTGTGAACAGACTACAGTACTTGAGGGACCAACTTGAGTACTTGGAATTTACAGTGTCCTCCGTAACAGGAATGTAAGGCTCAAGAGAGAATTCCATGAAGTGTTTCTTACCAAGTAGTTAATGTGTACATTTCTGACTGCAGTATATTTTCTGATATCTCTATAAATCTTAATTGGTAGGTATACTTAAAAAAAAAAAACACAACTGCATATTAAGTTAGTGTATTCAATTGTAGTTCACCTTAAAATATTTCTTGGCATATATGGGAAATCTGTACCTGCCTCTCAATTTTGCTGTAAGCCTAAAATTGCTCTTAAAAAAAAAGTCTTAGAGGGGCGCCTGGGTGGCTTAGTTGGTTGGGCGACTGCCTTCAGCTCAGGTCATGATCCTGGAGTCCTGGGATCGAGTCCCGCATCGGGCTCCCTGCTCAGGAGTCTACTTCTCCCACTGACCTCTATCCTCTCATGTTCTCTCTCTCTCTCTCAAGTAAATAAATAAAATCATTAAAAAATTTTAAAAAAAAAGTCTTAGAAAATGAAAAATATTTCTTGGAATAAATTTCTTAGAATTGACTTCTCCTTGGATACATGTTTTTTTTTTTTAAGTTGTTAGAAATGAAGCAAGTATTGGGGTCCTGGGTAGCTCAGTCAGTTAAGCATCTAACTTCTGATTTCAGCTCGGGTTTGATCTCAGGGTTGTAAGTATGGGCCCCACATTGGGCTCCACAGTAGACAAGGAGCCTACTTAAAAAGTAAGCAAGTATTAATGTATGAACATGTGAACTGCTTCTGCATTTTAGAACCTATAGCTCACCGGTAAGATCACTGAATCTTGGTTTAGCCTTTTTCTTCTTCTTCTTTTTTAACCCAGTGTTCTCTGGTGTGTGTCTGTTGGCCCAATGGGAGTGACCATTTAAAGGGAGATGACTCAGGAAGGACACAGTTGGCTTGAAGTGGGAAGTTGAGAAGTGAAGTATACAGATAAAATCCATTTTTGAAAAATCTTTGAGTTAGCCTTCAAAATGTTTTCCAATTTTTCCGTGTGTTAACTGGCAAAGGAAGGGCAGAGATGGGAGGAATAATGAACTATATAGGAAGGGCAGAGATGGGAGGAATAATGAACTATATGGGAAAGAATCCCAGGGCATTTTGCCACTAAAGTGGTATATCATCCCGTCCTTTGCTTGGGTGTGGTTGTGTACTGAACGGTGACAGTAAGGTTTTACACGATTCGGTCATATATAATGAGAGACTCAGGAATTCTTCCTTTTGAGGAGTTCATCAGGTGCTTACAAAGCAAAACCTACATGGCTATGGTGTAGACTTGTGTCCTCCGATGCACTGTTTGTTGATGTGTAGCCCACAACTCCATTTGCTTTCAGGAATCTAAACTTTGTGACTTTGACTTACCTTTTGAATCTGTAGATCAGTGACCTCCTAAGGTCAAAGAAAACTGGTGTAGAGAAAAGTGACCTTTTAAAGTCAGATGTCTTCAGAAGGAACAGATGTTCTCAATTTCAGGTTAACTCTTACCAACGAACTCTTGTCAGCTTCCTAATATTCCTACTGTATGAGTGCCCCCATCCCTCTGCCAATGATAACAGCCTACTTTTACCGAATACACGTATGTCCTGTCTTTCCAACAGCAATCAGAAACGGAGACTGTCCATCTGTTTATCCCAGCCCTATCTGTTGGTGCTATTATCGGCAAGCAAGGACAGCACATCAAGCAGCTCTCTCGCTTTGCAGGAGCGTCTATTAAGGTACTGTTCTGCCGACTGTGGCTCTTAGTGCTTACTGACAGTAAGTTACAGGAACATGAGTCGTCCTGCCACTTCATAATCGAACCGAATATGGCACTCTATACTGGGGCTACATAGGGTGTGGCTATGATAGAAAGCCCCAAACTACAGCTTCAACAAAGTTGACTTTCAGAAAAAAGTATTCTGGAGGTAAACAATGCAGTGCTGGTGTGGTAGTTTTGGTCAACTAAGTCCCTGGACCTATGTTCTAGCTCATTTTCCCCAGGCATGGCTTTGGTCCCTCCTGGTCCCACATGACAGTGTTCGGTGCTCTCACAAGTCTGTGGTCCAGCCAGCTGGAGGACATTAAGAATCTTCCTCTTACAGAGTTTTCTTATTAGCTGCCATAGAATATTTTTATCTCTATTTCAATGCTCAGAAACTGCATCACAATGCCAGACATAGTTGAAAGAGCCAAGAGGGAAATGTTGGAGCTAAATACTTTTATTATTATGGAAAGTGGGATAACAAATATCAGAGGCCAGCAACTGGATAACTGTACTCTGAAGATTCTGTATTTTCATATGCTGAGAAGCAATTTAGTAAGACAGTGCATTGTGTTTTAAGCTATGTATAAATTGATAATGGCTCAATACAATGACAGCTTTCTTTAGGAAAGCATCAGTTCAGTGGGGGTGGTTTTTTGGTTGTTAATATTTCATAAAATTTTTTATTTAAAGGAATACAGTATGGGGCCCCTGGGTGGCTCAGTCCATTGAGCTTCTGACTCTTGATTTTAGCTCAGGTCATGGTCTCAGGATCCTGGGATGGAGCCATGTGTAGGATTCCATGTTTAGTGGGGAGTCTGGTTCTCTCCTCTACATGTGCACTTTCTCTCATAAATAAATGAATCTCTAAATAAAATCCTAAAAAAAATAGTACATAAAAAAGTTGCACGCGAATGTTTATAGTTTTTTATTTCCAGCTGTCCCCCAATGGGAAGCAGCACATATGGGCAATGGGCAAATAAATAAACTGTGGTCCCTCTATACAGAAGATATTAAGAACAAACTATTGATAGATACAAGTTGGTCGGATCTCGTGTTGCATGCTAAGGGAAAGAAATCAGACCCAAAGGCCATATACTCTTTGATCCATTTGTTTAAAATCTGAAGGCAGAAATATAGGGATAGAAAAAACATTCAGTAGTTGCTAGGAATTAGAGGTGGAGAGGCTTGAATTGAATACAAAGACATAGCAGGAAGAATTGTGGACAGTGACTGAACTACTGTTATTTTGATTGTGGTAGTGGTTATCTGCCTATGCATCTGTTACCAAAGAGTGAATGCTACTGTATGTAAATTAGTTAATAAAGATGCAAAACACAGAAATAGCCCTCATATGGTCTCTTGTAGCAAAAGATAACAAAACACAAGAACAGGAAATACAGCCAAGATAAACAGGTAAAGGAAAAAGAGACAGTAAAAGACAGAAGGGTGAACCAACTTTACGGTCCTGCAAGCTTCCTGATTGAGTTAAAAATAAGTCTTTGACACATGCATAAAGAACTTCATAGACTGGCTTTGGAAAAACTGCAGTGAACATTTCATGAATGAGAACTGAGTATTTGGGTATTCAGTTCTCTTGCTTTCAGGCTTCATGGAGATTTTATAATGAGGGCAAAACGTTTCCAAAAGAGTCTGAAACACGCATAATCTGAAAGATGCACCACCACTCTTGAAACTTGGCTGGATTTACATATCCATAAATTTCGTATATGTACTTAATGGGCATATATTTGGTATTTGCTAATTATTTGTGTTCACTTATTGGACATTTAGACTGTTCCTAACTTATTCTGCACAAAAAATGCAGTGATGGACAGAGTTCTTCTAGCCAAATTTTTATATACAGCCTTATTCTTTAAGGTAAGTCTATAAAATAGATTTGGTGAGTTGTGTGTTTTCAGGCTTTTCAGAGACTAGAGCAATTTTTACTCTTAAACTCCGTGTACGAGTGCCCTTAGCCCCAGCCCTCCCTCACCAGTATTGACAAATCTAGTCAGAAAGATAAAGAACGGTATCTTTGTTCCAGGGGTTTCCTGTGAATAATTCTAAGGGCTTAGACTAAACGGAAGTAATTATTTGCTTGTTTTATAGACTCAAAATTAGTGAGTCTACAAAGTAGGAATAGTAAGAATAATAGTATTAGCATGGCTCTAGGTGACAGAGGGAAGGAGAAAAGATGACTCTCACATTTGTTGACTGTAAACGTGTGGGTAGAGCTCTAGTAGACTATTTAGTAACTGACAGGGATTATAATGAATGGTAGAATTTGGGGAAGTTTTTATCATATTTTTTGCTTCCCATTCTTACATAATAATAAATTTGGTAAATAATAAGAATTTGCTTCTTACACAGCATATGTCTTAGCAGATTTTTTTCTTTTAAAACAACAACTACCAGCTGGGTCCCCAAGTCCTATGACTATGGAAGAATGCTGGGTTCTTCTCCCTTCAGTAGCCTCTGGAACATTTCCCTTGGCCCATGCTTTTTGTGTGATTTCATATACTCTGCAAAAATAGGAAAGCCGTTTACTTTCCTTCTGCCAAATTAATGTTAGTTTACTTCACGTTACTCTACTGAACATACTTCTGGGGAATTTACCAATAGTCTTAGATCTGTGAACATAGCAGTTTCTTGCACATACAGACCTGGGGGTTCTGATGCATATGGGCCAAAGGACCACACTTTGAGCACCACTGGTGTAGTGATGAGGAACATGGGCAGTGGAGACAGACCCAGCTCTCCCTCCAGTTGGATTAGCTGTGTGATCATGGATGGGCCACGTAACTCAGCTTCTTCAGCCTTCGGTTTGCCCCCTGTAAAGAACACGTACCACCTCATTGGAACCCAGCGAGGATTCACTGAGATCGCATGTGGACCTTCACATCAGGGCCTGGCACAGTGTAAGCGTACAGTTCATGGCAGGAGCCAGGACTAATGAACCCATGTTAGTCACTGCTGCTCT
This sequence comes from Martes martes, assembly GCF_963455335.1. NCBI lineage: Eukaryota > Metazoa > Chordata > Mammalia > Carnivora > Mustelidae > Martes > Martes martes. Next base: position 56,523,913 of record NC_137899.1, on the reverse strand, counting down.
GTAACTTCCTTCCAAAGGCTTCCATTCTACATTTCAGTAAGTTGTGCACAAATGTCAGGCTGGTGTGTGGAAGGTTTCTATCAGTGGCACCTGAAAGTGTCATCCCCCTTGATGTGCCTGTTACAGATTGCTCCAGCTGAAGCCCCAGATGCTAAAGTGAGGATGGTGATTATCACCGGGCCACCAGAGGCTCAGTTCAAGGTATGTGTTCTGGAGTGTGAGCACTCAAAGAATGGAGTGTGGACTCAAAGAATGTTAATGCCTTCTCTTCAGGAACTCCATAACCTGGCTTCTCCCTTAAATACATCTAAAACCCAGTAAAAAGGATCTCCCAACAGAAAATCATAAGACTAAAAATAGAGTAGAAACATAACCAAAGTTACATTTCAAAAATAAAGCTAACTTTGTTTTCAACTTTGAGAGTTTTGTAATGGTTGCTGGGTTTACCTATCTCCCAAAGGAGAATTTGTTCAGTGCCTTGTTACTATGCGAAGGTGAGACCTTTAAGACAAATTTACAAACCTGTCCAGTTATTAATTGCCATGGAAAACTTGTTCCCTAATTTTTCCTCTTGGCCTTGAGAGGCCTTAACCTTGAATTAAAATGTCCCCCTTTCCTCTTACCCTTGTAATTAACTAACTCTGAGCCCTTGTCCATAGTCTGACCACAAATCACTCTAATCCTTCCAATTTTAGAAGTAGAAATGGTAGGAACTCTTCTGGCATTTGTCCTGGTGTGAACCATTGTTAGGGACCTTTGCAGCTGAAATGCCCTTCCCAGTATACTGAGAGTTGATGAAGAGTAGAGACTGAGCATCTGTGCTGCCGGTTCAAATCCTAGTTCTGTCATTTATCTTCTGTGTGACCGTGGGCAAATTACTTAACCTTTTTCTGGCTACTCAGCTATAAAATGAGGATTAGAACACCCACAAGGTTGAAACAAGATTATAAGGTATAAAGAATATATAAAGTGCTTAGAATATTGCTTGCCACATAGGAAGCACAATATAAATAAGCTGGTGGTGGTTTTCAGCAAACTTAGGGTGAATCAGATGGACTCTGCCAAATTCTCAAACACATACTTTCAAGTACATGATTTCTCCCATAAAATGTAGTGCAAGTGTAAAAGTAACTACTGCATTAGAATGTAACTAATTCATCCCAAACCCATGTCTTACTCTTACCACCTGTGTAACTGGACAACTCTTGAACCTTAAGTTCCCTTAGCCCTAAAATGTAGCTAGTAACAGTGCCTACTTCTCCCCAATCCCCCCCCCCTTTAAAATACCACTTAGATCTCTCTTTTCTGTGGCACGTTTTTTAGTAAAAATCCAAAGCTTTTTTCACTTAATTTACAGGAAGAACAGGAAACAAAAGGAGATGCTTTGAAAGGTGGGTGCAGTTTGGCTAGGCTGAAACTTAGGTGCAGAAATTTAGTCTCTCACACCAGCCTTCTGGGCCAGGCAGTTGAAGTCCTAACTCAGAAATGTTGCAACTGATTCCTATCCCAAACCTACGGGGTCAGTCACTTTTAGTTTGAAACCTTAAAAAATGAACATGGACATCAATTATTTTATGTTTCTTCTTGGTGCTGGGCTCCTACATTTTTATAAATGGAATTACTATCTTGTAATTCCTGTAATTGTATGTTGGGAAATTCAGTTTGTTTCCCTGTGTTCTTCAGTGCCCATGTGGGATGGTATGGTCCTCTTAAATGGAATTACTTAAGAAAAGCTGTAATGCTTAAATATTTATGTGATCAGTAATAGTTACAAGTGAATTATTTTAGAGATCCAAGGAGTGGTAAACCTCCTAACCCATATTTCTTCTGATGAATTTGAGAGCTGGTTTTTTTTGTTTTGTTTTGTTTTTGTTTTTGCGAAGAGAGATGTATATCCCTGTGTCCTTTGTGTTAATACCTAGATCTGTGGCTTTAGACTTTGAGAATGAATGGAATGTAGGGTACCAAGATGGATTTTGTTTTTCCTGTAACCCCCTATAATGAACTTACCATTTCTGCACCAGTGAAAATTTAAAATGTTTTGGGTACTTTTGTTTTTAGGGTTTACCCTCGTAGCTTGTCAGATTAAACCAACTCTGACTTCTTTATCCTTTGGTATATACTAGAGCAAATTAATGGTTGTACATAATAAGAGAAGTTTAAGTATAATGTCTAGTTGTATGCAGCAGGTATCAAGATGTGTCGACTACTAATATCATAAGTATGTGTTAACCTGATCTTGTCACCTCATTATTTAGAGTAGAAGCCACTTGGCTAAGATGAAGAAACCTGTTTGAACACAAAATGTCCTTTCACGTGTAAGCTTACCATCTCTTATCCTCAAGAAAAACACAATTACTTTCTTACTGAAAGTAGGAAAGGTTTTACCTTTTAGGATTGGAGGGCAAATGGCTATTTGCCCACAACAATGATTTATTTTTAGTTAAGCTGAGTACTAATTGCCTTTAGCTCTTTTTGTTCAAAGAATAAATCGTATTCTTCAGTCATTCAGCTGCCACCTCTCTGGTGCCTGGTTGTTACTGTGGGAACCTTCTTAACTTTGCCTCTTAGGCCATCTGCAACAGTCTATCACCTGCAGATGTGTCCCTGCCAAGGGCCATTCCAGTGGACTGGGGCCATCTCTGAAGTTAACGGACCTTCTTTCCCTTCATGAATGACGCTGATAGGATATGTTCTCATCTGTAGGCTCAGGGAAGAATTTATGGAAAAATTAAAGAAGAAAACTTTGTTAGTCCTAAAGAAGAGGTGAAACTTGAAGCTCATATCAGAGTGCCATCCTTTGCTGCTGGCAGAGTTATTGGAAAAGGAGGCAAAACGGCAAGTACTTCAGCAAAACCTGTGCAGTGGTATGAAAGGGAAAGCGTTGAAAGGTACTTAGGAGTTCCAAGTCCCTGAATTTGGGCTAATTTATAAAAAGCAGGATCATCTGGGCCAAGGTTTGGAGAACACTGCCTTTTGTTCTTCCTGAGTGTTGGTGTCAGCCACTAGTGAAAGTAATGTCTCGCTTTCAGACCACTTTATGTGAGAGGAGTGTCTCATGTACAGGGGCATTTAGCATTTTTGGTTGCTGTGACTTCAGCTTTTTACTTTGGCACAGCTGATGGAAAGAAAACTTTTTAAAATGTCCTCTACCTTTATAACTTACCTCTTTAACAAAAAAGCAAGTGGTTTCCAGTTTCTCTTTAGCACATGTAACTTCTTTCAAAACTATTTACAATTTTGAATTGAGAGCATCTACTTTGGAATCAGACTTTCAGGGATTCAGTCTGGTTCTGCCATTCACTTGTGTAACTGGTCAAATCGTTTTTTGGGGGTAAGTCTTAGTTTACTATCATCTTGTAATGGGCACAGAACTGATAACCTGATAGAATTATCAGTGGATTAGATGAAATTTATAAAGCCACAAAGTAAGTGCTCAGCAAACGGTAATTTTTTTAAAACCTCAATTTAACATGATCTCTGCTTATCTTGTTCAGGTGAATGAGCTCCAGAATTTGTCAAGTGCAGAAGTAGTTGTCCCTCGTGACCAGACACCTGATGAGAATGACCAAGTGGTTGTGAAAATAACTGGTCACTTCTATGCTTGCCAGGCAAGTGGGATCTCATGTCCTAAGCAAGCTCTTTTGCTTCTTTCCCAAACAGAAGCAATTCTCCTGTGGGTGTGCCCCCACCCCCACATAGAGATTTAATGTTATTTGGTGCTTAACAGGATAAGTCCTTTTTAGCAGGTAATTTCAGACTCTACTAGCAAACTTAAACTAGCATGTATCTTTAACCTTCAAATCTGAAGTTGAAATGGAGGAGTAAAATAACTTTTAGTAACCTCTGATTAGGTAGAAATTTCAAATCTCTCTCCTTTTGCAGGTTGCCCAGAGAAAAATTCAGGAAATTTTGACTCAGGTAAAACAGCACCAACAGCAGAAAGCTCTGCAAAGTGGACCACCTCAGTCAAGACGGAAGTAAAGGCTCAGGAACCAGCCCACCACAGAGGCAGATGCCAAACCAAAGACAGATTGCTTAACCAACAGACGGGCACTGAACCCCTAATATCCAGAGTTACGTGCACAAGTTTTTACCTAGCCAGTTGTTTCTGAGGACCAGGCAACTTTTGAACTCCTGTCTCTGTGAGAATGTATACTTTATGCTCTCTAAAATGTATGACACCCAGCTTTAAAAAAAAAAAAGGGGGGGGGGAGGGAGGGAAAAAGAGGAACTCTGCACTTCCCTTTTGTTGTATTCTCAGTGTAAAAAATATTCTAATTTTTCTTACTATACCCTCCTAATGCCAGAAAATTGGTGTAATGATGCAGTCACTAAATTAATAAAATATAGATTGCTCCCAAATCCAGTTGTTAAAATTGGATCAGAATAGAATGATTATAGGAACTTAAATGTTAAACTATTAGCATAGAAAAACTGTTGTCAGTTTTATTTTTAATGTAACACTAACATGAATAACCTAAGGGAAGTGCTGAATGGTGTTGGCAGGGGTATTAAACGTGCATTTTTACTCAACTACCTCAGGTATTCAGTAATGCAATGAAAGCAAAATTGTTTTTGTTTTTGTTCTGAAATTTTATATTCTTTATAAAGATAAAAGTCCAACAGTTTTTTAAAAAACTTTAATTAGCTAACAGGAGAATAACAGAAAATTTTTACTTCTGGTTAGTGACCGTAAAGCTGGAAAATTAATTTCAGGTTTTTTGAGGCTTTTGACACCATTAGTTGGAAAATCTAATAAATGTTCAGTGATATGGAGCAGTGCCTATATTTGGAGAGCAGCAATACCATTTAATTTTTTGTTTATGGTAGGGAACTTTTTCAATGGTACTAACAGAGCAAAGTGGTTGCAGGAGGTTTTGGAACGGCTAGTTTAAATGGCTTCAGAAGACTTCAGTTGTTTTGTTTGGCTGTGTGATTAAATGCATAAAAATGCTTTGTGCTTTAGACTATCACTACCTAATGAAGAGATGCAGCCCTTGTGGACTTGAAACTGACTGGCCAAAAGCAAGCTTTCAGCTTGTCTTACAGGATGCTTAGTTTGCCAACACGCTTCAGACCAGTCGGTCTACATGTTGAGCAGACCCCAACAGGACTGCTTTGTGAAGACCAATGGGGTATTCAGATGGTGGGGCAGTGTTTAAAGGCAATATCAAGGCTACATCTCCATGTGCCAGGCACTGTCATGAGCCTCACTAAGCTATTTTGAAGATTTTTAAATAATGATAAATCAAGAAAAATATAAGGCCACCTAAAACATTACATAAACTACAGCAGGATTTCTGTATTCTCTGCAACCAATTATCTGAAAATAAGTCAAAAAGTAGAGGATACCAGAAAATAATTTTGGGGATATAATTTGAATGACTGAGAACACATTTGACCTTTGATACAGATACTGAATTCATATGCCCATTCCTTAACTTGATGGCAAAGCCCGGTATGTACAATTATGTGGGTGTGGGTGGTCTCCCAAGGCTACACTGCTCTCAGAAATGTTTTTTGCTTTTGTTCATTGAATGATCAGTCATCTTATTACACTGATCTGAAGAGCATATATAATAAGCCTTTGAAAAATATGGCCTCCTTTGTATTTCAGGATGAATTTCTACAGACTAGATAAGTTTTTCTGAAGATCACTGTTATCAATTAGACATTTTGAAGTGACTTGAAATGTTTTCCTAAATGTTTTCAGAAAACCAGTTTATTTTGTAGTTTTAGCCAAAAAGTGCCCTTTGTCATACAATTAATTCACTTAGCATTCATAATTTTTTCATATGATGAATTGCAAAAATAAAATCATAGACTGGCTTTCTGGTTGGATTTCAGGTGAGATGTGCTTAGGCCAGAGCTCTTCCTCAGTGTTTGATTTTTCCCATATTTGTTGTTTTTTATATATATATATATACAGGTAGGTGCTGCATTTTATCTGCTGGTTTAAAATTCTGTCATATTTCACTTCTAGCCTTTTAATGTGGCAAATCATGTTTTACTTTTAATTAAGCAATGGTAATGGAGTATCTAATTCTGTAATTGAGTTTTGTACTCACCGCACATGGATCATTCCTCATCTGTAATGTGCCCCAAATGCAGCTTCATTTTCCAGATACCTTGATGCAGAATAAAGTTTTTCATCATTAGGTGCAGCCTGGCGTATGGCATGTTTTATTTCTGGTTTTTCAAATAAATGTTCAAATTTAATCGAAATATAAACTTAAATATATTTTTAGTAATACTATGTCAATCTTAATTTACCACTCGATATTGGTGCTTACCTTATTTTCTCGATTCTGTAGTACTTACTGTGGATCCTGATACTATTGGTGCCGCTTCTGAAGTAAGAACTGTACGTTTTAAGTAATAAGACCAGTGGGGTGGTAATGTGCTGTTTGCTTTATTTTTTTTTTAAATGGCTATTCCATCTACAGAATAAGATTTACACTGAGGCAAAATTAAACTGTGAGCAGAGCTCAAGGGCCAATATTAACTCTGTGAAATCCTGCTGGGATATCAGGAATAAAAACAATGTACTAAAACTTTAGTTTAAATATACTGTTTCTTGGTGTAAGAATCAGCTCACTTACCCACAATTTCCACACACATTTAGCATGCATGCCCACAGATAAGGCTTTAGACAACAACCTGTCCAATCAGGTGGGGTTTCAGAGCTGTATTTTTAGGAAGTAACTCAATCCAAATCTGATGACTAAAATAATTCATATTATTTTATTCTTATTTGAACTCCACTGGAGTCAGGGATGAAGTATCATCTTCTATTCCAAGAATGAAGTCTTCAGGTAATGTCTCAGATGCTATCTGTGCTAACTGGTCATCGTAAGAACGTAGGGTCCATAATTTCTCTAATTCATAGGTTTCTCTGGTTTCTGGAAGCATCAAATGAATCACCATGCTGCCTATCAAGGACAGATAAGAATTAAAATTAAAGAAGCAGTTCATTAGCTTTTGTTCTTGTGCTCTCACAAACCTCTGAGATAGAATAGTGGTTGTCAAAGAATGGATCCATATCCAAATTAGGATTACCTGGCAATTTACTAGAAATGCAAATTATGGATACCTTTCCTACAGAAATGCCATAGAAATGATGTTCTGCTTTTCTCAGTGCTTTATATGAGAGAGGGACATGGTATCAATATGTAACATTTCTGGTGATTACTTCACTCTCAGTGGATATCACATTTCTGCATATACTCTGAGCAAAGCATGGATTGCCTTTTCTTCTAGACTATCTTTTCAAGGCTGTGTGTGAACAGTCTCAGAAAGAGGCCATGTCCCTCCAGAGCAAAGGACAGGTTTACTTATAGCAGTGGATCTCAGGACATTTTTTATTTTTACAAATGAGGCTGGAGAGAAGGGAGACTGCTAAACATCCTACAATGCACAGGATTTATCTCCCCACTCCCACCTGAATCATGTGATCCAAAATGTTACGAGTGACCAAGCAGAGAAACCCTGGCCTAACAGCCTTAGCAGAGAAAATCGTCCTTCACAGCAAATGTGGGTTTACTTCCTGCCCATTATAAAAGATGTGCTAGCCTAATCTCAGCGTTCCTCTCTCAGAACTTTGTCTGCAGATGTCATCTAACCCGGTGATTCTCTACCTATAGAATATGGGCTCAGGGAAGCTGATGCAAAAAAAAAAACACCAAAAAACCAAAACAAATGCTGCTGCTGGCTACTGTTACTGTGATGAGTAATAAAACTGTCCATTTCTAACCCAGGAATAGCCTTGCGTCTTTCACCAGTGCCCATGAAACTGGGAAGCTAACTTGTTAGTTATCTCAGACCCTTCACAGTTCTTGACAATTACTGTTTTTCATCCTTTATAATACATATCTTGTAAAATACTTATATGTATATATTAATACCCAAATTTGTTAGGTCTTTTCAAAATTCCAGTCCTCTGCTCTTGTCCTTCTCAGTACCTGAAATGCCCTTGACCTTCACCTCATCTGAGTCATTCTGGGCCAACGTTATGCATACCCCAAGCCTTCTATCACCACTAAGAGATCTCTCCCACCTCTACCACGCTATCCACTCTGTTCTCCACCATCTTTCTGACCTGCGTGGCTAGTTATATACTTACACATTAGGTGAGGTTTTCACATGTTAATAAGACCTCCTGGGTTATAATTAAAACTTTAAACAAGTATCAAAAATATCACATGAAAAAAAGCAATCTGATCTCAATCCTTTTACAACTGAAAATAGTTCAAGATTAGGACAAAATATATACTTATCTGTAAAATATGTCAAAATAACTTACCAAAGTCCACACAGAGCCAGTCATCAGTGTCCTTCCCTTCAATCTTAACATGAGGCTCACTTTTACATTTCAGGTATTTATACTGAAACAAGCCAGATTATATATTAGAAGAGAGGTGGAGGAAGTCTCTTCTCACTGAGGATGGTCTGTGGGGTTATTTTTCTTGATCATAAGAGGAATGAGTAGGCTAGTTCCTAAGTTAACTATACTCCATAATAAGTTGAGGAAACTATTCCTCCCCCACCACCCAAATCCTACCTACCCTCCTATACCTCTTCTCTACTGAATACCTACTGCCCAAACCCTTCTGAAAGGGCCATTCTACTCATATCCACCAAGGTGTCTCTGAGGCAAAGAGGACCAAGCTCACTCAACATCTGGTCCTCACCTACATCACCTTCAGGACAATGTTCATGCGATTTTACCATCCCATGGCTCTATTCTCAATAGGTCTTATGAATGGTCCAAAACAATTGATACAATTGTCCATCAGACAAACAAACAGATTTTAAATCAAAAACTATTACAAGAGACAAGGATACTAATACAGTGATAAAAGGGTTCAATACTCCAGATGATTTAGCAATTATAAACATGCACCAAAAATCAGAACTCCTGAACATACAGAAACAAACATTGATAGAACTAAAGGGAGAAACAGGACAACACAATAATATGGAAGACTTAATGCTCCACTTTTTAAAAAAAGATTTTATTCATTTATTTGACAGAGACAGAGAGAGGGAACACAAGAAAGGGGAGTGGGAGAGGGAGAAGCAGGCTTCCTGCTGAGCAGGGAGCCGGATGTGAGGTTCCATCCCAGGACCCTGGGATCATTACCTGAGCTGAAGGCAGACACTTAACGACTCAGCCACCCAGGTGCCCCAATACTCCATTTTCAATAATGGATTTTAAAAAAAGATCAATAAGAAAATAGATGACTTGGACAACACTACACGCTAACTGGACCTAACAGACATTAACAGAACATTTCATCCAAAATAGAAAACACATTTTTCTAAAGTGCACATGTAACATTCTCCAGGATAGATATGGTAGGCTACAAAACAACTCAATTAATCTAAAAAGCCTGAAATCACAAAGTATATTTTCTCATCACAATGAAATGAAACCAGAAAGCAACAGAAGGAAAAACAGAAAAGCCATAAAAACAGTAAGTCAAAGAAGGTATCACAAGGGAAATTAGAAAATATCTTGAGACAAATGAGATTAAAATACAACATACCAAAACTTAATGGGATACAGTAAAAGTAATGTGAAGAGGGAAATTTATAGTTATAAATGCTTCCATGAAAAAAAGAAAGTTCCCAAATCAACAACCTAAATTTACACCTTAAAGAACTAGGAAGTAAAGAAATTAAACTTAAAGCTAGCAGAAGGAAGGAAACAATGATTAGAGAAAACCAAAACTGACAAATATCCATGAAACCAAGATTTGGGCCTTGAAAAAGATAAAACTGACAAATCTTTAGGCTAAGAGAAAACAGAAGATCCAAATAACTAAAATCCAAGGGGATATTACTTCTTAAAAAAGGCATGATGAGTAATATGAACAACTATATATCAGCAAATTGAATAATTTAGACAAAATGGACAAATTCCTATAAACTCAACTTACCAAGACTGAATTGGGATTGAATCAGTAATTGAAAACCTCCAAACATGAAAGGGGAACCCTACTACACTGTTGGTGGGAATGCAAGCTGGTGCAGCCACTCTGGAAAACAGTATGGAGTTTCCTCAAAAAGTTGAAAATAGAGCTACCCTATGACCCAGCAATTGCACTACTGGGTATTTACCCTAAAGATACAAATGTAGGGAGCCGAAGTGGCACGTGCACCCGAATGTTTATAGCAGCAATGTCCACAATAGCCAAACTATGGAAAGAACCCAGATGCCCATCAACAGATGAATGGATAAAGATGTGTGTGTGTGTGTGTGTGTGTGTGTGTGAGTGTAAAATATATATAATGGAATACTATGCAGCCATCAAAAAGAAATCTTGCCATTTGCAACAACATGAATGGAACTAGAAGGTATTATGCTAAGCAAAGTAAGTCAATAAGAGAAAGACAATTATAGTTCTCTGATATGAAGAATTTGAGAGGCAGGGTTGGGGGGGTTGTGGGGGCTAGGGAGGGAAAAAATGAAACAAGATTGGATTGGGAGGGAGACAAACCATAAGAGACTTTTAATCTCAGGAAACAAACAGGGTTGCTGGGGGTGGGGTGTAGGGATGGGATGGCTGGGTTATAGACATTGGGGAGGGTATGTGCTATGGTTAGTGCTGTGAACTGTGTGAGCCTGATGATTCAGAGACCTGTACCCCTGGGGCAAATAATACATTATATGTTAATTTAAAAAAAAAAAAAGAAAACCTCCAAACACTATTATATCTCAGTTAAAAGAAAGAAAGAACGAACGAACAAGACAAGATTGAACAAACAACCTCCCAACAAAGTAAAGCCCTGACCAAATGGTTTCACAGATGAATTCTACCATTTAAACAAAAGCTGAAAACAAATGAATGAATGAATAAATAAAAGCTAACACAAATTCTTCTCAAACTCTTCTAAAAAAACTGAAAAGGGAATCCTTTGTAACTCATTCTATGCAACTACCATTACCCTGAAACCAAGGCCAAAGACACTACCAAAAAAACAAAACTACAGACCAATATTCTTGATGAACACTGATGCAAAAATCCTCAATAAATTATGTGCAAGCCCAATTCAACAGTATATTAAAAGGATATACAACAAGACTGAGTGAAATTTATTCTTGGAATGGAAGGACAATTCCATAATCAATCAATATAATAAACCACATTAACAAAATGAAAAACAAAAGCCACAGGATCATCTCAAATTTATGCAGAAAGCATTTCACAAAATTCAACACCCTTTCATGACAAAAATACTCAAAGACAAAAATACTAAAAGATAATAAAGATCATACATGAAAAGCCCACAGCTATTGTCCTACTCAATGGTGAAACACTGTAAGTTTTTCTTCTAAGATCAGGAACAAGACAAGAACGCCCATTTTTGCCACTTCTATTCAACATAGTGCTAGAAGTTCTGGCCAAAGAAATTAGAGCAAGGGAGGAAAAAAAAAGGTAATCAAATTAGAAATGAAATAATGAAATTATCATGGTTTACAGACAACATGACTTATATACATAAAACCCTAAAGATTCCACAAAATCACATGTTAAAATAAATGAATTCAGCAAAGTTGTAGGATACAAAATTAACATACCCAATCAGCTTTGTTTCTATACACTACCTAATCAATAACCTGAAAAGGAAACTAGGAATTCCATTTACAATGGAATCATAAATAAAATACTTACCGATAAATTTAACCATGGAGACAAAAGACTTGTACACTGAAAACTAAGATGTTGCTAAAGAAATTAAAGAAGACATCAATAAACAGACACTGTGTTCATGAACTAGAAAACTTAAATTGTTTAGATTCAGTACTAGCCAAAGCTATCTACACATTCAATGCAATCCCTACCAAAATCCCAGTGACTTTTTTTTTTTGGCAGAAATAGAAAATTCCATCCTAAAATTTATATGTAATTTAAAAGGACCCCAAATAGCCAAGAACAGTCTTGTAAGGGAAGAACACAGTTGGAGCTCTCAACTTACTGTTATCAAAACTAACTACAAAGCTACAGTAATCAAAACAGTGAGCAAGCAGGACACCTGGGTGACTCAAGTCAGTTAAGCATCTAACTCTTGGTTTCAGCTCAGGTCATGATCACAGAGTTGTGAGATTGTGCCATGGGATAGGCTATGCACTCAGTGCAGTCGGCTTGAGATTCCCTCTGCCCACCCACCCGTGTATTATCTCTCTAATAAATAAAAATCTTTAAAAAGGGTGCGGCACCTAGGTGGCTCAGTCCCTTAAGTACCTGCTTTAGGCTCAAGTCATGATCCTGGGGTCCTGGTATCAAGCCCCACCTCAGGCTCCCTGTTCAGTGAGGAGCCTGTTTCTTCCTCTGCCCCACCTCCAACCCTGCTTATGCTCTAATAAATAGATAAAATCTTGAAAACAGTGAGCAAGGGAGACCAATGGAATAAAAGAAAGAGCCCACACAATCAAGCGATTTTCAACAGGGGTACCAAGTTCATTCAGTGGGGAAAGGGCAGTCTTTTTAACAAATGGAGCAGGGAAAACTACACATCCACGTGCAAGAGAACAAAGCTGGACCCTTACTTTACAACATCTACAAAAACTAAAAACCGATCAAAGACCTAAACATAGGACCCAATATTTTTTAGAAGAAAACACAGTGGAAAGGCTTCCTGACACATGACACTGAATTTGGCAATGACTGCTTGGAGGCCAGTAACAAGTACATAGATGCTCAACATCACTAATCATTAAGGAAGTGCAAATCAAAACCACAATGAGATGCCACTTCACACCCATTAGGATTACTATGATCCTAAACCCAGAAAATAAGAAGTGTTGGTAAAGATATAGAGAAACTGGAACACTTCTGAACTGCTGGTGGGAATGTAAAGTGGTGCAGCCACTAAAGAAAAGAACATGGTGGCTCCTCAAAAAACTGAAAGCAGAATTACCATGATCCAGCAATTCCGCTCCTGAAATTAAAAGCAGGGACATGAATAAACATTTCTACACTCATGTTTATGGCAGCAATATTCATAATCTCCATAAGGTGGAAGCAAACCAAATGAAAATCAACAGATGAATAGATAAAATGTGATCTATACATACAGTAACATAAACAGCCTTAAAAAGATGAAATTCCAACACAAGCCACCACATGGATGAACCCTGAAAACATTTTGCTAAGTGAAATAAGCCAGTCATAAGTGGACAAACAGGGTATGATTTCACTCACTTCGTTGAATTCAGAAAGAAAGAATGGTGGTTGCCAGGGTACAGAGGGAGAATGGGAAATTACTGCTTAATGTACAGAGTTTCAGTTTTGCAAGATGAAAAACATTCTGGGAATGGATGGTGGTAAATGACTGCACACTGATGTGAATGTAACCACTGCCACTTAACTGCACATCTTAAAAAATGGTAAAATGCTTAAAATGTAAAACCTCTCACTCCTTTTATATCTCCAAGTACAGTGGTCACTTCTAAGTCTTCATCTTCCTCTGTCCCATCAGAACATCTAACAGATCTCTAACAGAGATCCTGGGACCCTGTCTTGTAACTCTTCCCTATGCCCTCTTGGTTCTCTTTCTTATCTCTCCAACTACTACTTCTTTGGCATCTCCTTTTGCTTTGCCATATTGCAGCAAGGTTCTGTTTTCAGTCCCCTTCTTATTTTACCACCCTTCTCTAGAAAACCTAACTTTGTTTTGGTCTTAACCATCCCTTTTATGACCAATTTTCACCAAGCTGAGAGAGGTTATGTTCCCCTGTAGAGTATTATCAGAATCAACTAAAGGTCTCCAAGTATATTCCTCACTCTGATTCCTGTTCAGTCTAATAAGAAAATGAACTGCCTTCCCTTTCCTCAATTAGACCTATGAATTCAGAGGGTGAGGACTAGATTTTTTCATCCTTCCAATACCCACCACAGAGCCTGGAAACACTGGACACATTCAAACATTTGAATTAAACCACAGGCCAACATGGTCCAATAGAACTTTTTGCAATTATGGAAACATTTTATAGTTGTGCTGTACAATATGGTAGCCATTAACCACATGTGGCCACCAAGTACCTGAAATATGGCTAGTACAGCTGAAGAACTGAAGTTTTTTTTTTGTTTTGTTTTGTTTTAAATTTTATTTATTTATTTGACAGACAGAGATCACAAGTAGACAGAGAGGCAGGCAGAGAGAGAGGAGGAAGCAGGCTCCCCGCTGAGCAGAGAGCCCGACGCGGGGCTCGATCCCAGGACCCTGAGATCATGACCCAAGCCGAAGGCAGAGGCCCAACCCACTGAGCCACCCAGGCACCCCGAGGAACTGAAGTTTTAATTTATAATTAGTCACATGTGGCTAGTGGCTACCATAATGAACAGTGCTACTCTAGAAATTCCTCTGGGTTATACTGTCTTCTAGCCTGCCTCAAACTGTTTTATATTTTTTATATTTTTTTACTCATTCATTCATCCATTCATTCAATAACCACAAGAGACAAGAATTTGACTCATTTGTCCCCTGTCACTATCCTTGTCATTAATAAGGAACATCAAACATTCAGGCAAATACTGAGAATGTGGACTTCTTACATCACCTCATGATGGATGTACTTTTAAGTGTTGCTCCTCAGCATGATGCCCTGACACTCTTCCATTAAGTTAATGATTCCAAAGAGAAAAGAAAGCATCCTACCATTTTGACAATGTAGTAGGCCATCGCATGCAAGTGTCGGGTGGAAGTTCCACTACCAATCACAAAGTAATCTGTATATTTTAATTCTGGAGGAACCTTGATCACACAAATGTCTCTTGCATTTTCTTGCCTCAGAAGCGAAACCAGCATATCGATGTCAAACTTGGGACCAGTATGATCTGAAATGCACAAAGATTCACTTGTGTCAGGTGGCCAAACAGAAGATCCTGTATGCATCCAGATGCAGCAGCTAACAATGAAACTGTTCCTCCATGACGGTGTTCAGATCTAAAATGTTTTGAAAGACAGCAACGTCCAGGCCTCCTGGAAGCTAACCCTGGGCGGTGGTTTCATACAGCATCGCTCAACTTTTATGGTAAGAGTGAATGTTCAGGTTACACAGAGCCACCATACATTCTTCGATATTATCACATGCAAGTAAAACTGAACATCCACAACAAATGGCTTTCTGTTCACTAATACTTGAGGAAACGAGGAACACACCTCAAACATACACAGCTGAGCTGAAAAGCCTCTTAGGTAGTAGCATCTGTTCCACAATCTTAACACATGAGAGATGAAGAAAATGAGGCCTAGCAGAATAAACGAACGCGCCCCAGGCCAACCAATGAGGGCTAAAAACTTAACACTGATCTTCATTTTGAAGCCTCAATTTTCTTATTAAAGCCATCTGGATTATGTAGCAACTGTTATCTGTGAAAACTTAACTTTCTTTTTTCTGTAGAGATTTGCATATTCTGTTCTTTACCTTGGGAGTATTAGAACCTGTAAATTTAAAGCTCTCTTACTTACAGTTCTAAAGCTGACTCCCAAGAACCTGGTGGCTAAGTCCACCAAGACCCCTCCCTCTCACACCCCAACCTTTCACAGATGAGATCTGTTTACAGTCTCGTCTCTCAAATTTCTAAAAACTTGCAATAATTAGAGGACCTTCAACTGGCGCCGTCCCCTATTAGCGCTTCTTAGGCACCTTTCAGGCCCCAGACTCAGCCCTTCCTCAGAATCCTCACGCCCCAACACTTTTGGCAAGTCCGCTTCTCGGGACTCCAGGAAGAGTGAAGGCAGCTGAGGACAGTGAGGTTGTGATACCAAGGGTCCGGTGCGGCCACTCGGACGTCTGGGGTTTTGGAGACGTCGGTTTCTCTCTCGCCGCGTTAAACGCAAAGCTGGTGCCAACATCTCTGAACATCTTTCCAGCTCTGGAAAAAAGATCTTTCCCTTCTCCAAGGGAAAGGCATAAACAGGAGAACTCAGAGGCTCCTCGGCCGAGACCCAGCTCCCGGCTGCCGGCAGGGGCCCCCGCCGCCCTCCTCCAGGCCGGTACCTGCTGTGCCTGTCTCCGGGCGCTTCTGGCCAGCAGCCCCCTCCGCCCGCTCCTCTAAGCCCGGTCCGCCGTGCAGGCCGCGCGCGCGGTCGGGGCTCAGGCAGGCCAGGCCCAACGCCGGTCCCGCCTTAAGCCGCCCCGCGGCCAGCAGACTAAGCCGCGGCGCCCAGCCCGCCGAGAGCCCCGCTCCCGGGGATAGGGCCCTGCGCCGCAGCAGCGACCCGAACCGCCGCGCCACACAGCTTACGGAGCCCATCCGCTTTCCTGAGCGACGACTCACCGGGCGGGCCTTAATGGAGTCCGAGCAGGTCGGCTTTTCATTGGCTAGACCAATGCGTCAAGGCCTCGGAAATTGACGTAAGGTGAGTGGGCGGGGCCAGAGCCCGGAGGTGGGCGGAGTCCGAAGGCCTGTGGGCCCGGGGGTGACCCGGAAGGGCTGATTTGGGGGTTAGGTTTTGCGGGAGTGGAAGGGCTAGTTATTTGACTGCCCACCCCTTGCTTTCCCTACGTTGTAGTGCAATGCGCTACGGTGTCCGCTGTCTCTTTTTAAAAAATGTCTTCCTCCACAGGAATGTAAGCCGCACGAAAGCAAAAATGTTTGTTTTGACGTGGTCTCCGCAGAACCTAAAACAGCTGGTGCTGAATGTATGGAAGTTGCTACTGTTGACTATGGTGAGGGACAGAAGCAAAGAATGTTTCCCTTTAGCCCAAAAGGCTGGCCTATATATAGCCTTCATAGTTCCTATAAGGATCAAATACTAATTGCTACATTCTTAAAGCGTCTCATCACTGCCTATACTTCTCACCAGTAGTTAGTATCTAGTTGAATGATAAGCAACAAAGAAATCTTATGAAAGTAATGTTTATAAGCAGAAGTTCGAAGAAGACATTTATGATCAATTAGTCCCTGCACATCCCCTTCCGCCCCTCCCCCTTGAGCATCGATGCGTAGAAGGACCAGCTTCATACAGCAAAAGTGCGGCTCTTTCTGCCCACCAGTCCCGTCCCCATGCTACTTAAATAAACTTAGTAAGTTGCACTGTAAAATGTCTCGAATTCTTTCTTGACCATTATGCTTATAAATCCTGCAATAATTACTGGAATTAGGACATAAAACTTCCTACTCATTGCCCATTACCAAGAAAATTATCAAGATTCCCTTGCAAACTTGAAATCCCATGAAGAAAATCTGTTATTCTGGGCTGGGGCGAGGTGGGAGGCAGAGGTGTAAAGGACCATTTGGAAAACTTCCTTATCAGATCAGTCCTTCCTGTACATTCTCTGCGGTGTTGTTTAGGCCAAGAGCAAATACAGTTTTCCAGATAAAATTTAAGTCTTATCCTCTTCACCGCCACTTCCCAGCACATATGCTTGGATTTGGTGCTCCTCCTAACTTTTGCCATCAGCTCCATGTTACTACCCTTTTCTCTGAACATCCCAAACCTGATTTGCCATCTGTATTTGCCATCTTATTTAATGGATCATCATTCCCATATCCTAAACTCTGGGTTACATTCACTCCAGGATCTCCTGGCAATAACTAGTCCATTGTCAAAGCTGTTTATGCTACCTCCAAAGGTTTGTTGGTTTTGTTGTTTTTTTTTAATTCAACTTCTTGTCTTCATTCCCACCTCCTCAGTCTGAGCTCCCATCAGCTCTGTCACCAATTCATCTCTACTTTTTCCTCCCTTCATGCTGCTATGCCGTCTACTAGAATTATTTTAGCCTCATCTTCTTTTTGCTGTTTTCCAAATATGCCATAACCTTTCAATGCCAAGCTTTGTACATGCTATTCCATTTTTAGAGTGCCCTGCCTCCACCTTTTCACAAGATGAACTCAGACTCACCCTGTGGGACCTACCTTAAACATTAAGGTGTCTCCCCTCCTCTCTCAGATGGTCCTTCAAGGGAGAAGCCCGTGGCATTGTTCTCGGATGCCCTGAAACCATAGGTTCAGTGCTTCATCTTATTCAGGTTGGACTCCCCATCCTTAATGGCATGAAGAGTATGCCAGACAGAGCAACACAAAACATCTGAGAAAGCATGCAACACAGACCATGTGCTCCATGGGGAGCTCGGGGTGAAGAAAGATGGTGCCTTACCCCTACATTTATAAAATAATGAGTCTTTGTTGCTCCTCTTCTAACACTTAAATATGACAAACCAAAGGGAATTGGGTGGGAAGAGGCAAGAGAGGAAAGGCACTGGAGTTTCTTGGGAAGGAAGGGGTCCCCCGTGTCCCTATGGCCATTAATGAATGGGCTTGAGGTCTGGGATATGAAGCTTTGTTTGCAGTGACACAGCTCCTTGTAGACCTGCTGATGAAGTTTGGACATGTCCTGCTGGATGAAGCTGAATGACTGAGACAGTGCCAGGTGCCTGCAGTACTGGGTGTTAACAAAGCAGACCATGAGAACCACCCACTGAGCATCGCCCCCAAGTCAGGACCCGTGCTACACATGTCACAGGAGCCAGATCCCTCTCTGCTCCTCTTCTCTTCAAAAGGATTTAACCCTCTTCTGATTAGGAGGTTTGCAAAACAGGACCAAAGAATTTTTAAATAGAAATATACGTAGAGTATCTGTAACCAATGGGACCTATAAGGGAGGCAATTTTAATCTCAGCCCTTCTCTCTGTGTGGTCTCCTGAGGGCAGAAACAGTAGAAATCTGGGGAAAAGAATGAAACTTAAATGACAGAAGAACATTAGCTGAGGCTGGAAAGTGGTGGTCCCAACCTTTTTTATTTTAATGAGGTTTTGTTTTAAAAATTGTGGTTCTTTCCACACATGACAAAAAGCTGCTGTGAGCTAAGCCATGCTTTTATTTTATTTTATTTTATTTTAAGATTTTATTTATTTATTTGACAGAGAGAGATCACAAGTAGGCAGAGAGGCAGGCAGAGAGAGAGGAAGGGAAGCAGGCTCCCCAGTGAGCAGAGAGCCCGATTCAGGGCTCGATCCCAGGGATCCCAGGACCCTGGGATCATGACCTGAGCTGAAGGCAGAGGCTTTAACCCACTGAGCCACGCAGGCGCCCCTAAGCCATGCTTTTAAATACAATTACATTGAATTATGTTTAGCATCTACATCCATTCTCTGTGGGAGATGTGTTTATTCTGTCAAAGACAATGTTTGATCCATATATGGATATGAGGATCCTTTGCAACCAAAAAGAGGTTCATGGGTTTGAAGATTAGGACACACAAGCCTGCTAAGGAACTGATGCACAGACTCAGCGGAGGTTGGACTCCATAAACTTCTCAGTCCCCAAACTATATGAATTCAGTCATTAATTTATTAAACAATCATATGCCAGACGTGATGTTAAGTGCCCCATGGTCAAGTGTGGGTACATCAGGGAAGCTTGCTCTGCTTTTCTCTAGTTTAACCCCTGGGCTCTGCTCTGTCCCAACCTGCTCTGTTCTTCACCCCCGCCCCCCACCCGTGTATTTTCTTTGAAGCAGGTCCCTGAGGCCCCTCTGGTGTTATCTCCCCCAGTAACACCATTATCCTCTTCCCAGTCACTGGAGCTCGCTGCAGAGGACATCTCTGTGACTGCAGCTTCCTACCTGCCTAGCTTCCCATGAAGCCCCAGGAAACAAGTGTGGGAGCCTTCTGACTGCTACAAACAGGAGGCTCCTGAATGAACACACCAGGGAGGTTATTAGGGTTCATAATCTTAGGAAGTCTTTTTAGTCATGGACCCTGGTTAACTCATAATTCCCAAATCCTTCAGTAAGTTGCTTCAAACCCTCCGTTCTCAGCACCCCAAAGGTAGAGATTATCAAACCGTCATCCCCTTCTGATTTTGCCTTTTAAAAAGCAACCATGGGGACACCTGGGTGGCTCAGTGGGTTAGGTTAAGGCCTCTGCCTTGGGCTCAGGTCGTGATCTCAGGGTCCTGGGATCGCGCCCCGCATCGGGCTCTCCACTCAGTGGGGAGCCTGCTTCCTCCTCTCTCTCAGCCTGCCTCTCTGCCTACTTGTGATCTCTGTCTGTCAAATAAGTAAATAAAATCTTTAAAAATAAAAATAAAAATAATAAAAAGCAACCACGGACAGAAAACAAAATCCAAGCCTAAGAGCAAATGGCTCCATTCTCAAATGGGGGACATTTTGGTTTTCTGTGGACCCCGCTAATGGGTAACATCCCCCCCACCACCAGGCAGGAAGGAAAATCTGTAAAAACAAATGAACAAAACCGAAGAACTTCTGTTAATTACCATGAAGGACACAGTGCTGATAAACCTTGTCTCTGAAATCATAGATGAGAAATTGCTGCTGGGAATTATTTTGATGAGAATGGAACATCTCACTCTTGCCTGAAGCATCAGAACCACACGGTCATTTCACCCCGAGAAGCAGTTTGGATAACTCTCCCCCCCACCCCCAAAACCCCAAAAACACTTCAGAGAAAGGGGTTTCAGATACAACTCTCCACATTTATCTCAACTTTGTCTTTCTAAGGCGCAAGGCCCCTGAGTCTGCATTTTAGCTCGACCGTTGTCAGACGCGCGTCCCTAATGGCACCTACAACAATGGTACTAACGGGACATGTTTCTCCCCAGGCCCACACCCCTTCTGACGAGTTGAAGCCCAGCTCCGTGAGCTTTCTCCTGTGGCGTTACGTAATGATTGTGAAACTCCATGGTCCTTCTGACCCAAAAGGCAAACCAGAGCTCCACTCCCCGACGATACCGTGGGCCGTTTTCTTTCCATCACAGCCTGATTTCTGACTAGCCTCCGATTTCTTCTGTTCTGCTGTGTTGATGATAAAGTAAAGGTTCTGTTTGCTTTTCCTTTTTATAAGCCCAGGTTTATGAATTTCCTCTATTTCCAAGAGCCGAGTAATTCCGAAGAGCCCACGGGCGTAAGCCCTGACGGCCGAACTCCAGCAGGCTGCTTCAGGGCAAACCAGCGGCCTCCTCAGCTGCATCTCCCACCACTTTCAGGTCCCACTGTGGCTCATTTCCAGCCCGGTGTCAGGTCACCCACCACCTTAGGAGGGTGCCCCTGAGGTGGTGAGTGGCCAAGTTTGAACCTGGGATCTCCTCTTTACAATGGCACAGTTTGGGGCCACCCCTAAGGAAAGCAAGTGACAACAGACATTCAGGCCCACAGTGGTGGCACATCCATTCTCCTCTTTTCCTGGGGGCTTCCCAGATCCACACCAAATAGAAATTCTGAGAAATATTATATATAAAACTATAAGGAGCAACACAGGCTGGTCTGTTCAAGCTTCTTAAAGTACAGAGAGGCTTTCTTAGCTCCCTGGGGAAAGGTCCGAGGCCCAGGCTAGCCATGATATGAGTGGCTTCTGGGGAGATGGCGTTTCCTCCAGGCTCTTTCCGCCATTTCCTGCTTCTGACTCACAAAGCTGCTGTCTGGAAAAAGGTGATAACATCAAAGGCACAGCTACTTTCAGCATCAACAACGTTGGTAGCATTTGATGCTTTTATTATAAAGGCAAACCTCATGTTATTGTGCTTCCCTTCGCTGCACTTCGCAGATCCTGCCTTTTTTAGATTCGGGGTTTGTGGCAACCCTGAGTTGAGTAAATCTATCAGCACCATTTTCCCAACGGTGTTTGCTTGCTTCACGTCTCTGGGTCACATTTTGGTATCCTCAATATGTGTCAGACTTTTTCATTATTATTACACTTGTTATGGTGATCTGTGATCAGCAATCTTTGATGTTACTATTGTACTTTTTTAGGTGCCACAGAAAGCATCCATACACGGTGGCAAACTTACTAAATGTTGTGTGTTCTGAGGGCTCCACTGACTGGTGGTGCCCCACCCCCACCCCTCTCCCAAGGAGAGGGCCTACCTACACCCTGACAAACAACAACATGGAAATTAGGCCAGTTAGTAACCCTACAATGGCCTCCAAGTGTTCAAGTGAAAGGAAGAGTTACACGTCTCTCACTTTAAGTAAGAGACTAGAAATTATTATGCTGAGTGGGGAAGGCGTGCGAAAAGCTGGGTTTGGCTGGAAGCTAGGTCTCTTGGGCTCGTTAGCCAAGTTGTGAATGCAACAGAAGAGTTCCTAGAAGAAATTAAAGGTGCTATTCCAGTGAACACGGGAATGATAAGAAAGCAAAATAGCCTTATCGCTAATGTGGAGAAAGTTCTAGTTAGATATAGTTAGAAACAAGATCACACCAGCCACAACATTCCCTTAAACCAAAGCCTCACCCAGAGAAAGGTCCGAAGTCTCCTCAATTCTGTGAAGGCTGAGAGAGAGGAGGAAGCGGCACAAGAAGAGTCTGCAGCTGGAAGAGGTTGGCTCCAGAGAGAAGACAGTGCCCGGCTTCAAAGCGTCAGAGGACAGACTGACTCTCTCGTTGGGGGCTAAGGCAGCGGGTGACTTGAAAGACGTTGAAGCCGGCGCTCATCTACCGTTCTGAAGTCCTCAGGCCCTTCAGAGTTACGCTGCCTCTACTCCCCCTGTGCTCTCTCAGTGAAAAAACAAAGCCTGGCTGGGAGCACAACTGTTCACAGCATGGTTTCCTGAATATTTGAAGCTGTTGTGACCAACTGCTCAGGAAAAGAGATTCCTTGTTTTAAAGTTTTTATTTAAATTCCAGTTAGTTAACACAGTGCGGTATTAGTTTCAGGTGTACAAAATAGTGATTCAGCACTTCCACACAACACCTGGTGCTCATGGTAACAAGGGCCCTCCTTAACCCCCATCACCCATGTCTCCCACCCCTGGCCCCAGCATCAAGTCTGGTAACCATCAGTTTGCTCTCTATTGTTAAGATTCTGATTCTTGATTTCTCTCTCTCTCTTTTTTCCCCCTCTCTGCTCATTTGTTTCTTAAATTCTACCTATGAGTGAAATCATACGGGATGTCTTTCTTTGACTGACTTATTCCACTTAGCATAATACTCTTTAGCTCCACCCATTTCATTGCAAATGGCAAAATTTCATGCTTGTTCATGGCTGAATAATATTCATATATATATACACATATATATGTGTGTGTATATATATATGTGTATATATATATATATAAGATGTGCCATATACATATGGCACATCTTCTTTATGCATTCATCAATCAATGGACAATTGGGCTGCTTTCATAATGTGCTACTGTAGACAATGCTGCTATAAACGATGGGGTACAGGTATCCCTTTGAATTAGTATTTTTTGTAGTAAAAGATTCCTTTCAAGATATTACTTCTCACTGCTAATACACATGGTCACCCAAGAGCTCTGATGTGGATAGACACTGAGGTTAATGTTTTCATGACTACTCATACAATGTCCATTTTGCAGCTTATGGATCGAGGAGTAATTTTGACTTCCAAATATTATTATTGAAAAAATATATTTTGGGGGCACCTGGGTGGCTCAGTCAGTTAAGCATCTGCCTTCAATTAAGATCATGATCCTGGGGGCACCTGGGTGGCTCAGTGGGTTAAAGCCTCTGCCTTCGGCTCAGGTCATGATCCCAGGGTCCTGGGATCTAGTCCCACATCGTGCTCTCTGCTCAGCAGGGAGTCTGCTTCTCCCTCTCCCCCTCCCTCTCTACTCTCCCCTCCTCTCTCTAATAAATAAAATCTTAAAAATATATTTTGTAAGGTTCCAGCTGCCATAGATAGTGACTCCTCTGATGGATCTGAGCAAAGCAAATGGAAAACCTCCTGGAAAGGATTCACCATTCTAGATGCCATTGAAAACATTTGTAGTTCATTGAAAGTGGACAAAATTATTAACATGAACAGGAATTTGGAAGAAGTTGATTCCAGCCCTCATGGAGGACTTAGAGTTCAAGACTTCAGGGGAGGAAGTAACCGCAGATGTGGTAGAAATAGCAAGAGAACTAGAACTAAATTCTAGCTGGAACTGAATTGCTGCAACCTCATGATCAGACTTTAATGGATGAGGAACTGCTTAGGGACGAGCAAAGAAAGTGGTTTCTCAAGATGGAATGTACGTACTCTCGCTAAAGATGCTGTGAAGATTGTTGAAATGACAAGAAAGGATTTAGAATATTCCATAAACTTAATTGATAAAGCAGCAGCAGGGTTTGAGGGGACTGACTCCAATTCTGAAAGAAGTTCTGTGGGTAAAATGCTGTCAGTCTTGCACTTCATGGAAGGAAGAGTTCATCTGGGAGGCATGCTTCATTGCTGTCTTTTTTTTTTTTTTAAAGATTTTATTTATTTGACAGAGATCACAAGTAGGCAGAGAGGCAGGCAGAGAGAGAGAGGAAGGGAAGCAGGCTCCCTGCTGAGCAGAGAGCCTGATGCGGGGCTCCATCCCAGGACCCTGAGATCATGACCCGAGCCGAAGGCCAGAGGCTTTAACCCACTGAGCCACTCAGGCACCCTGTCTTTTTTTTTTTTTTTTTTAAGATTTTATTTATTTGACAGACAAGAAATCACAAGTAGGCAGAGAGGCAGGCAGAGAGAGAGAAAGGGAAGCAGGCTCCCTGCTGAGCAGAGAGCTCAATGCCGGGCTCTATCCCAGGACCCTGAGATCATGACCTGAGGCCGAAGGCAGAGGCTTTAACCCACTGAGCCACCCAGGCGCCCCCGCTGTCTTATTTTAAGAAATCCACACAGCTACTCCAACTTTCAGCAACCACCACCCTGACCAGTCGGCACCCATCAACATCCGGGCAGGACCCTCCACCAGGAAAAGATTCCTCAAAAAATCGCTGAAAGCTTGGATGATGGTTTGCACTTTTTAGCAACAAAGTACTTTTAATTAAGGTATGCACATAGACATGAGGCTATTGCACACTTAATAGACTATACTATTGTGTAAACACAACTTTTAGATGTGCTGGGAAACCCAAACATTCATTTGATTCACTTTATTGCCATCATCTGGAACTGAACCTGCGGTATCTCTGAGGTGTGCCTGTGTGAGGGCAAGGGGAGGTAATTTTTTGGAGTAGCCACCCAAAAATGTGGACCCAATAAGAAATAATGTCTTTAAGTTGGAGGGTAGGTTTTGTAGGAAAAAGCAAAGAGGGCAGCGTTTTGAGTTTCAAACTCTAGACAATTTTGAATAGAAATGGCTTAAATTTCATTTCTATAAGGTTGTCCAGACCACACATGTGGAATGAAAAGATTGTTAATAATTCATTCTTTTAAAAAGCTATAATGCTATATTTCAAACCTTTAGAAGAGTGGAGATAAAAACAAATGAGCTACCAAGGTTTATCAGGTCTTCATTTTGCTCTCTTTCAGATCTTCCCTCTCCTCCTTTTTAAAAAAATATTTGTCAGAAAGAGAAGGAGAGAGAGAGAGAGACAGAGCACAAGCGGGGCGGGGGAGGGGGCGCGGCAGGCAGAGAGAGAAACAGGCTCTCCACTGAGTAGGGAGCCCAATGCAGGACTTATTCCCAGGACCCCAGGATCATGACCTGAGCTGAAGGCAGATACCTAACCGACTGAGCCACCAAGGTGCCCCCTCCTTTCCCTTTTAGACACGTTACATGAATCTACATGTAACTCACGTAGATTTACATGAATCTACATGATTCATGTAGAGCATGAAAGAGCTCAAGCCCCTTCACACCCCTCCCTAGTCCCATGTCTCCCTCCCCATCATTAGAGACAACTGCCACCCTGAACTTTTTTTTTTTTAAAGATTTATTTATTTGACACAGAGAGATCACAAGTAGGCAGAGAGGCAGGCAGAGAGAGAGGAGGAAGCAGGCTCCCCAGTGAGCAGAGAGCCCAATGCGGGACTCGATCCCAGGACCCGGAGATCATGACCTGAGCTGAAGGCAGAGGATTAACCCACTGAGCCACCCAGGAGCCTCACCCTGAACTTTTTAAAAAGATTTTTATTTATTTATTTGACAGAGAGCACAAGCAGGGTAAGCGGCAGGCAGAAGCAGAGGGAGCCCAATCAAGAGGGGCTTGATCCCAGGACCCTGAGATCATGAAGCAAGCCAAAGACAGCTGCTTAACTGACTGAGCCACCCAGGCACCCCTCTCCTGACTTTGCTGTGTGCCTTTCCCATGCATCCTTCTGTTCTTTATCTCTGTATGTATCCATACAGAATTTACAGTATTGTTTTAAATATTTTAAAATTTTACCCGAGTATTATCATACCCTACTAATGGTTTGTTGTTGTTCTACTTTTCTTCTTTTCAGTGGCATTTCCCCCATCTCTGGTGTGGCTGAACATCTTTCCATGTGTGTATTGGTATTTGGATTTCTTCTTGTGGACTGTCTGCTCCTGAGCCTATTTTTTTCTACTAAGTTGTCTTTATCTTCAAATTACTTTTAGAAGTTATTTTATTCCACTTGAAAACATTTGCAAACTACTAAAGAATACACAGGACATACAGAGAAAATATAACAGATAATAATAAAACAAACCTGTTGTCAGCCCAACTACTAAAACACGGCTAGTGCTACTGAAGCTCCGAGTACTGCTCCCAATAGCACCTTGTTCCTCCTCCCCAGGGACAATCACGGGGCTCAGTTTCATAGAATAATGATTTTACTTTTTTCCTATAGCTTTAGGACATATCTTTATGCTTTAGTTTTATAGTTTAGTTTTCCTTGCTCTTGGAAACTTTAAGGACACGGTGTCATGTTGCATGTATTCTTTTGCAACTTGCTCTTTTCTGTCACGATTTTGTTGGTAAGTCTTTCTTCTTGGTGTTTATAGCTGTAGCTTCGTTCATCTCTACTGGTGATTAGTCTTCGTTGCACATCACAACTGCTGGATGCATTCTCCTGTTGAGGAACATTTGGGTTGTTCCTCATGCTGCTCTCAATGTCCTTGTCTTGTCCCCAGGAACACATGGCAAGAGTTTCTCTGGAACATTCTATACCTAGGAGTGAGGGGGCTGGGTCACAGATATGTGCATCTTCAACTTCACCAGATAATGCCAGATGGTTTCCAAAGATCAGTGTTTCCCATTTAATCTCCCAGCAGCAAAGCCTAAGTGTTCTGGTGTATGCTCTTGCCAACACTTGGCTTCATCAGATTTTTTCATCTTTGCCAATCTACTGGGTGTGAAAGGATGTCTCACTGGTGTGATGCCTACTGGGTGTGAAATGATGATTTGCATTCCCCTAACAGTTCTTTATGTAAACCTGGGTACTAATCTTTTATCGGTTTACATGTATTGCAAACATAGTCTTCTAGTCTGTATCTTTCCATTTTTTATCAACTTCACTGTGGTACAGTTATATAAAACACACATAACCAAGCCTACAATTTGATATTTGAGAAATGTATACAGTTATATAATTACTACTATTTTGGTTTAAAAAGTGTCCCTTGTCCCAAAAGTTCCTTTGTGCCCCCGGTTAATCTCCTCACTCTCCCCAGTCCCAGGCAAGCATGACCTGCTCTCGGTCACTATAGTGTTGCCTTTTCCTCAAAATCGTATCAACAGTCTCATTCAGTATGTCTGGCTTCTTTTCTTTAGCATAATGCTTTGAGATTTATCCATGTTATTCCATCTATCAATACTCATTTTTTAAAAAATTAATTTATTTGACAGAGAAGGAGAGACAGCAAGAGGGGGAACACAAGCAGGGGGGGTGGGAGAGGGAGAAGCAGGCTCCCCGCCGAGCAGGGAGCCCGATGAGGGGCTTGATTCCAGGACCCTGGGATCATGACCTGAGCCAAAGGCAAACACTTAATGACTGAGCCACCCAGGGGCCCCAGTTTACTCATTTTTAAGTAGTGTTCCGTGGTATGGCCATAACGTATCTGCTTATCTATTTCACCAACTGATGGAAATGCAGGCTGTTATAAATAACATTATGAGCATTTCAGTACAAGTTGTTGTGCGAACGTGTCTTAATTTCTCTTGGGTAAATACCTAGGAGTACAAGGGCTAAGTCATATGGTACGTGTATATTTAACTTCATAAGAAACTGCCAAACTGTTTTTTCCAAACAGCTGAATTCTTTTCCATCTGGCACTTTGACCAACAATGTAGGAGAATTCTGTGTGTGTGTGTGTGTGTGTGTGTGTGTGTGTGTGTGTGTGGTTTTTTTTTTTGTGTGTGTGTGTGTGTGTGTGTGTGTGTTTTAAGCAAGAAGTTTATGGTGTCTTTTTCATATAGAACTTTAAAATTAGAACAATTTCCAATATAGCAATCTTTTCCTTTATGGCTGGTACTTCTGGGGATTTATGGAATCCTTCTTCACTTGGTTCTTTATGTTGTGATTTTCCTATTTGAAATTTCTCCTGAGAGAATTATTAGGAATTTTTTTCCAGAAAGATCTATTCTGACATTTCCCCACCGTGGCTCATAGACAAGGTACACTTAACTTACTGTGTCTGATAATACAGCATTTGTTGTCATTACAGAATAATGTGATATGAAATTGAGAGTAAGAGCTCAAAGTCTTCAGTTAAGAAAATTACATTTCATGTAACTGAAATTCTCTGAAGAATTCTTGTTTTTCAATTGAGTTCAGAAAGGAGTTGAACAATGCTTTAAAAACAAAGATTAGTAAACTTTTTTTCTATAATGGACTAAGTAGTAAATATTTTAGGCTGTGCAGACCATAGATCTCTGTCCCAGCTACTCAGATCTGTTGTTTTCATGCAAGAGCAGTTGCTGACAGTATATAAATGAATGAGTGTGGCTGTGTTCCAATAAAACTTTATTTAGAGACACAGAAATTTGAACTTCATGTAATTCTTAAGTGGCACCAAATAATATTACTTTTGACCTTTCCTGAACATTAAAAAATATAAAAACCAAGTTTTGCTTATGGGCCACAGAAGAACAGAGAGCCAGATTTGTTCCATAAGCCGTGTGTGCTGACCCTTGATTTAGAATACAATCCTCCTGGGGCGCTTGGGTGGCTCAGTGGGTTAAGCCTCTACCTTCAGCGCAGGTCATGATCTCAGGGTCGTGGGATCGAGCCCCGTATCGGGCTCTCTGCTCAGCGGGGAGCCTGCTTCCCCCTCTCTCTCTGCCTGCCTCTCTGCCTACTTGTCATCTCTCTCTCTCAAATAAAAATAAAATTAAAAAAAAATAAATTAGAATACAATCCTCCTGCCACCAGTGTAAGGAAACTGGGTAATATCATCCTTCCCTTTTGCCCAGTAGAGCGTTAGAGACCCAAAGACTTTAGAGTTCACCCAGTTTAGTTTCCCACCCTTCCCTTTTATAGTTGAGGAGGTTCTGGTGCAGAGAGAAAATCACTGGCCTCAGGGCGCGTAGCCAGTGAGTGACGAGGCCAGGCTGAAGCTCAGGTGTGTCCACTGAAGCCCTACCTACCTTCCTCAACTCAGTTCCAAAAGCTACAACCTAAACCTAGATCCACAGCCACAAAATCCTTCTGCCACTTCTCAACAGCAGTTAAGCTTTTTTCTTTTTTATCCCAAAGGAATTTATTCTAATAAACACCTTAAAATTAAGGACTTATCAAACTCCAGCCCCGGTATTTAATTTGCACCATTTAAACCTATACAGTGCAAGTAACAGTGACAACTGAATTAGAAATTTTTTTAAAAGATTTTATTTATTTGATAGACAGAGATCACAAGTAGGCAGAGAGACAAGGCAGAGAGAGAGGAGGAAACAGGCTCCCCGTGGAGCAGAGAGCCCGATGTGGGGCTCGATCCCAGGACCCTGGGATCATGACCTGGGCCGAAGGCAGAAGCTTTAACCCACTGAGCCACCCAGGCACCCTGAATTAGAAATTTTGATTAGGGAGATGACATGATGTTATCTGTGGGAAAATCATACAGAGATTTAAAAGTGGTTAAATTCTAAAGTACCACTAAGACACCAAAATTCTGAAGGGCCTATGGAAGTTGTCCAAAGCAAATTTTATTCCAGAATTTCAAAAAGGAATGGCAGTTCAGCTCTAAGTCACAGAGGACTAGCCTCTGCAGATTAGACTGAAGCCAATGAGGGACTGGCCAGGCTGTGGGAGGGGGATTCTGCCCAGAGATTAGGGCTTTCATTTCAGTGAACATCTGGAACCCAAGCTCCAAGACAGCAGAGACCTTGTCTCTGGTTCATAGCGGTGTCTCCTCCAGCCCAGAGACTGGGACATACTGGGGATCAGTAAATGATGGTTGAAGGATCAAAATCAGTCTGCAAAGAAGGATTCCTGGGAACTGACCCTTGACTTTTAAGGGTATGTAATCTAGCAGCTTTGGGATGCTTCTTTGTAAAAAACCTTAAATGATTCCTCCCCACCAGGATCCCCATGGGAAGGTGGTCACCTTCATCCCCTGGAGGACTGTCTTCTCATCTGCTCTTTGCCTGTCACTTAGGTCTGGAGCTAACCATTCGGGATGTAATGAAGGCATTGAAAGTATTGCCCTCTAAACTCTAAAACAATTGGAAATTCAACAGTGGCAACCAGTGTTTATGAATGAGTGGGAAGTGTTCAAAGGGCAGACATTTATAAAAAATCCTAGAAATACGAAATTCCCAGAATAATTTATTACCTACACACTTCAATCTTCTTTGGAAGTTCTAATTCTCAGCAAACATTAATCAAGTCATCCCACTATCTTTCAGGTTGCGTCCCCCATTTCACAGAGAGCGATTCGGCCAAAGTTAAATGACTTGTTACCAAGGTCACATGGAGAATATAAATCTAAGTAAGCCACGATTTTGGCGCTCTCTCCTGCCATTTGTTAGACTAGAATGGAGGGAAGTTGGATGGGGATTTCCACTGGCTTCCAAGGTGACGGTGGATTTGCTGCTCTCTGCTACCCCCTGTTGATAGGATAAGGGAAGAGCGGATCTCAAGACCAGTATTTCTCAGGTCCTGGACCAGCAGTATCCACATCACCTGGGAACTGGTGAGAAAAATCCAGACTATAGGTCCCCACCCCGGAACTCTGGATTAGAAGCTCTAGGGGTGGGGTTCAGCCGACCTGTAACAACCTACAAGTGATTCTGCTGAAACTTGATATTATATTTTTGCTTTAGGAACTAACATCCTGGTCTCCCCATCATCACAAAAATGACTAAGCCCCTTCACCTTGCTCCTGTCCTTGGGCCTCACACAGAGAATATACCACTATTGCCATATACAAAGTGCAGTCAAGTCCATTCGTTCTTTCAGGTGGACTGGTAGCAGCCCGATGAAGTATGCCAGGGAAGGACTGCATACCCACTTTACGGATGAGGAGACTAGGGCTCAGGAAAGGCCAGGAAACTTGTCTGGGGGCTACTCAGCTTCAAATGGGAGGGCAGGGGGCACCTGGGTGGCTCAGTCGTTGGGCGGCTGCCTTCAGCTTTGGTCATGATCCCGAGGTCCTGGGATGGAGCCCTGCATCGGGCTCCCTGCTAGGTGAGAAGCCTGTTTCTCCCTCTCCCACTCCCCCTGCTTGTGTTCCCTCTCTTGTTGTGCCTCTGTCAAATAAATAAATAAAACCTTTAAAAAAAATGACAGGGCAGGAGTCAAATCCACATCTTCTTTCTTTATATCCATGTCCTGGACCTTTTCATTTAGTCCACAACAGGGTTTCTGACATTTGGGGTCACATAACATGGGGTGCTTTGTTGTGGGGTGCTGTTCTGTAGACTGTAGGCCATTTAGCAGCACCCCGGCCTCTGCCCGCTAGACCAGCAGCACTCACACCCTAATGATGGCAACCAAAAATGTCTCCTAATATTGCCAATGCACCCAAGGGGCAAGTGACCTGTGCTGAGAACCACTGACCTACAGCCAGCACATAATTAGGGAGAAATTTCAATTATTTGTGTTCTGCCAACTTTGCACTCTTTGGAGACGATTTCAGGAAAAAAAAAAAAAAAAAAAAGCTTATTTTTGGCCTCCAGTACATCTGTGAAGTAAAGGAACTAGGTTAAATGTTGGTGTCCACCCACTGCTTAAGAAAATCTTGACTACTCCTTAAGAAAATTCACAATTCTCTCATATCATCTAGTATCCAGTGTGTATTCAAATTTCCCTCAGTTGTCACAAGAATACATTTCACAGCAGTTTTTGTTTTTTTAATGCTAACAGGCAAGCTTGCTTATTTATTTATGTTTTAAAGATTTTATTTATTTATGATAGAGAGATAGTAAGAGAGGGAAGCATAGAGGGGTGGGAGAGGGACAAGCAGGCTCCCAGCCCATCAGGGAGCCCGATGTGGGGTATAACCAGAGCCGAAGGCAGATGCTTAACCAACTGAGCCACCCAGGCACCCTCTTTGGCCTTTTTTAGTTTCGAACACTAGTCAACAAACTGTGGCCCATGGGCCCAATCTGGCCTACTACCTTTCTTTGTAAATGTGCTTTCACCAGAACACAGCACGCTCTTTCATTTACATATATGGTTGCTTTCGTGCTATAATAGCAGAGGTGAATAGTTACAACAGAAACTATATGGCCCATGAAGCCTAAAATATTGACTCCCAGGGTGCCTGGGTGGCTCAGTGGGTTAAAGCCTCTGCCTTCGGCTCAGGTCACGATCCCAGGGTCCTGGGATTGAGTCCCACATCAGGCTCTCTGCTCAGAGGGGAGCCTGCTTCCCCCCCTCTCTCTGCCTGTCTCTCTGCCTACTTGTGATCTCTGTCTCAAATAAATAAATAAAATCTAAAAAAAAAAAAAAATTGACTCCCTAGCCCATGACAGAAAAAAGCTTGCTGATCTCTGATCCAGAACGCTCCTCTTGCCTTTATTTTTAATATAATACTAACAGTTCAAAGAGTCCAGAACATTTACTCACAGAAACTTTTTTTAGATGATCTGA
Source organism: Martes martes (assembly GCF_963455335.1). NCBI lineage: Eukaryota > Metazoa > Chordata > Mammalia > Carnivora > Mustelidae > Martes > Martes martes. Next base: position 56,491,223 of record NC_137899.1, on the reverse strand, counting down.
TTAATATACATTTATTAAAACTGAACATACTATATTTTAAAATATAAAATCCTTGTGAAATTATCAGTGCTCCACAGGGCAGCGTCAAACAACTCTTTATGTGTCCAAACTATAAACACAATAGAAAGGCAAACAGTAAATTGGAAAAATAATTACAATTCCAAGATCTTATCTCTTTTCATACTTTATTTTTCAGGAAGGAGGAAAAAAAAGCATGTCCTGTCTGACATCTGGTAGAGAGTTTTGATTACAAATGGAGGCCTTAACTGATCAAGTCCCTGTATCATTTAAATAGAGAAACCAGTAAGAAAAGCAGGGGTCTCCTTCTTCAAAAAATCGTAACATATAATTTCAAACACATGTCCCCGAGTGTACAGAAATTGAGATATATACACAAGACTGTCAGCACCCGGAGTGTAGGGCTGGGTCCCTAGCATGCCTGATACACAGAAAGTAGTCAATGAAGGTCCATGGAATAAAGAAATGAGTAGCATTCCTTTACACATCTGGGCAGGGTAGGTTGTCATGAAAATATTCACACCCATGTATTAGACTAGTCAATACATATTTTTTTTTAGCATAAGAAGCATGCACATCAGACTAAATGTCTGGCCTGTTACTGTTTTGCTAGGAGCTCCCACGTGTTCACCTGAAGTAGCATTCAGTTAGCTTGGAACACGGAGAGCCAGAAAGCGTCTGGCCTCCCCTTCCAGTGAACCGAGGCCAAACTCTAATGAATAGTAACTTTTCCCCTTACTCTTTGGACACAGTGTGTCTATCCCACTAACCACCTAAGACATTATAAGTGAAACATAAATCATAACGAAAGAAAGCTCTGCTAACTGGTTTTATCAGTTCAATAATGAGACTGAGGCCACGCACAGTGTGATTCCTCCCCACTTCTCTGAGATGTCATTTAGCCTATATAAAAAGCCCTTTGGACCTCCCTAAGCCACGGTATATATTTTAACAGTAATCTTTAGGAATAGAAGTTAATAGCCATCAACTCTGGCACAGATCACATAAATGGCCCTGAAGAGTGAGCTGTTGATCACAAATAAGGCCGAAGATTTAAACAGTTCCTGGTTGATGCTTGAGCAAAGGATCTCTTTCTTGGTTCCCAAGGCAGAATATGGCCTTTGCATGGTTGAGGAGGGCATTCAGGCCCTGGCCTTTGAGCACGATCCCAGTACTGTTGCCTACCAGTTTGTACTCCTTGTGTTTTCTGAAAACAACGTGTTCGACAGATTAACAAAAGATCTCCACCTGGACTATGTTACTTTCTATAATCTCTTACCTGCCAAGTACAAGAGGGTTAATTCCATTTAACCCAATCCACAGCTTCTAAGACATTGATGTCTTATGAAAGTATAGTTTTTTCTCTTCTTCATGGAAGAAATGTGCCTGCCTATTCTAATTTGTGATTATATGGTAAATAAACTGACACAGTTTTGTAAAGTTACTGGTATCCAGTAGCATTTTTAGGACTAAAAAAAAACCACACACAGCAAAATTAATAGTCTAGTTCGATATTCATCATTCACTGGAAGATTTTTCTCCCCTACCCAAACTGTTTAAAAGCAAAAAAGGGAAAATGGCCCATTTATGCAGAAACATGCAACTTATTTTTGACAATATACTATAGCAATTTAAAGTGTTAAAAGAAGCAACCTACTTGTATACGAAAAGGGTGATCACAGTGACAAATACGGCTAAGCAGCCCACAGAGACCAGGGCACCATTTGCCATTCTTGAAGGGGAAGCTGGGTCTTAAAACAGAAGCAAGACAGTATTAGTGACATCCTCCGCCTAAGGGACATGCTACTTGTAATGCAATTAAATAAATGAGGAAGGGAGCTATCCGAAGATATATGGCTCCCTCTGGGTTTTCAGTAATCTTTTCCATTAAATAATACATAGTCTTTGGGTCAGCTTATCTTCCATTTAGAGAATGAGTTAGCATGTCTGGAACACTGTGTTAAGGGCTCAGAAGAGAGATGTCATGTCCTGGAGACACCTGCTCAGGTCTCAGCTGACCCCGCAGCGCCCACACAGTAAAGGGCTCCATGACCCTCCCCACTGCTCCTCTGGCCCCATCTCCCACTACCTACCTTCCAGCTGTGCTAAAAATCCTGGAGTGGCCTACCCTTCCCCTGCTCTTTCAAATCTCCATGCCCTCTGCCAGGAACGTCCTTCCCTTGGGCTCATTTCAAGTGTTCACCCCTACGGGGTGACTTCTGGACATTCATGAGGGCTGAGGGCTCCGGGTCATGACATCTGCCCGTGTCACTCCTCTACTTGCCTCTCTTCCTCTGCCTCGATCACACTATGTGGCAATTACTGCTTTATACACATGCTTCTTTCCTTCTCCCAGACTGTGGGATTGTGTCTTCTCTGTATTCCCAGAAACCAGCAAATTAACTTGTTTTGTCCCTATTGTCAAAGAGGAACTGGAGTTGATCTCTTTTTTTCTCCATCCCTTCCACCACTGAGCAGTTCCAGCCACCAGCCTCCCCCCGCCACTCAAAAGGACATCTTGTCTACCTGTTTCCACTCTCACCTTCCTGTGATCTTTGCTTCCCTTGGTAGTCCAAATGATCTTTAAAGGCATCTATCAGAGCATGTTTCAAACCTGCTGGAGGCTCCTTATACAGAATAAAACTCAAGCCCTACCCGTGGTCTACAACCATCTAAATGGACTGCTCATTCCTGAAAGTCAGGCTTCAGTTCAGAGGAGGCTTTTCACAAGCAGATGCTGCTGGGTAGGCAGGACTGTCATTGACCTCCCCAATCTGGAGAGCCAACCTCTGTCCCCTCACTCCCCCATGCTTGTCACTCTCCATGCCGGGACATTCTTCACAATGTCATCTTATGTGTGATCTCTTTCAGCCCACAAAAGCAAGGCTCACAAAAGCCCATAAAAGCCTTCTTCCTCTTGTTCCCTACTCTGTCTGGAACTGTGTATCTCAGGCCTACAGCTCTGCTGGGCATGGAGTAGATGCTCAATGAATATTTGTTGAAAGAACTGCAGATGCTTCATGAACATTCATGGAATCAATGAGTAAAAGTCATTCCTCCTAAAAGTCTATTGGTTTGCTTTTGATCAAAGATCAGTTTCTGAAATTCTGATTTTGAAGCCCAAGCCATTAAGTTACAATCCCCCATGGATTGAAAGCTCTCTTTCTGTGCTTCCTTTATTTGGATTTTGAAAATTGCTCAGGTCACCTAAAGTTCTCACTCACTGTAAGAAGAAGGAAAGGAAAGCCAATATCTAAACATCTAATCTGGGAAGAGAGCAGTGGTTTGCCAGCTCCTAGGAGGCTTCATAGAATAGGGTATGACCCTGAAAGGCTGTTCTAAGAACTCCCCACAGCTGCGCAAGAGTAACCCCAGCAGCTCCTGGAGGTGACAGCTCGAAGACCAGCACTCGCTGACGCCCACTGGGTCCCAGTGCTCCAACCTGCCTCCTTCCTCCCCACCCTCCCAGCTCCCCACCAGGGGTCCCAGCATAAGCAGCCTTGGCGGAAGCAGGGCACCTTTGTCTCCTGGTTTTGTTTTTAAATCAGTGCCTTAGATCTCACCAACTATAAGCCCTCATATACATAATGCTATGTATGGTTACTTAAGCTTTTCTTTCAATGAGGTTAAAGCTGCCTTTTATACAGTTAATGAGTAAATCTCTGTTTCAGTACATTTTACCTTATGAGACAGGCTCCAAATCCAAAGGAGTTGTGAGTTAGTCATGAGGTCGTACGGGACAATACTCAAATCAAGCAGCAACAGTAAGTGTTGTCATGTGCGCACAATTTAATCTCGTTCCCATTTCAGCCCAAAGTGTTTCTTCTAAAACAGTGTCTTACAACAAAGTCAACTGCAAGTGAAATTCAGCGAGGGTCACCAGGTGGAGTCCTAATTTGGTGACTGGGAAAATTGGAAGCCACCAGTAAATGACAATTTCTCAGTGAAGTTCTTTAGTCCACTCTGCCAGCATTTCACCTCCCCAGGCACCAGCAGGGGAAAGAGTAGATTTTCTGGTGAATACTGACAAGGCAAGTTGGTTTGTTACTGTTTCAGGATAATGACTGGTAGACTTTGAGAAGGGAAAGAGAGGACACATGGCAAGTTAGAAAGGAACCAGCAGTCCACCTGCTTTCTCATTTCTCTTCTTGGCTTCATGTCTTTTCCTAGGTGGATTCTTATGACAATAGGGTACCAGTCTCCCCGTTTTATAATTTAATTGGAGAACATTGTTATTTTTTGATGTTAGGCTTCATACTTTTCCCTTGACATATAAATCTCTTCGAGCACACAGTGATCATATCCCATTATTACTGGTCCATGATCACAGCTGATTTTTTTCATCAAAAGACTTATCTTTGGTCATTTCACTGGGTCTCTCTCTCTCATCCCTTCCCTAAGTAGATTTGCTGTGGGACTTTCATGCCAGTTGTCAAATCCACATTAACGACAGTTCAGTGATTTTTGCAATGAAATAAAATTAAACACTGATAGAGAAGCCTTGAAGGGCTTTAGCACAGGACACACACGGTACCTGTGATATGAAATGTTCGTACAACCACAAAACAACACTTACCTCTTGCAGAGACAGAGACGAGGGTGCTCGTGAGGGCCAGACTTGTATTATCACTGAGGGTCAGGTTCATACAGTATGTCCCAGACCCACTGAAGGCTCTTCTCACAGTCAGCAAGCAAGTGTCATCTGTGTCCACATCTACAGGGTCACAGACCGTGTTGTAGCTGATCCGGCAGGTAGGGTCAGAAACTATGGTACAGACCTCTGTGGGTATGCTGAGGGGACAGACAGCACCAGGGGAGGGAGATATAATATCAGTTTAAAAGGGACAATCATAATCATTACCTGTCCATAAAATTGACTAGAATTCCATTTGAATTCCACTAGAATTAATTTGGATACTTATTCTTTAATTCTTGCATACGATGTAAGAATATCAAACCATTTGATATCAAATTGTCACATATAATTTACTCCTAAACAAGCCTGGGTATGAGCTACTATTTCCCCTGTGTCCTCAGTAAGATGTGGCTCTGGGGGTGGAGGAGGAAGAAATTATGACTCCCCCCTGTCCAACGGCAAGGGGCTGTTGGAAACGGTGTGAAGCCCAAGTCATTCCTCCCTAGAATGCCTGCAGGTGTGGTCCGCTGAGGTGTCGGGCAAAGATACTATTAAATGCCAGAACTGGCCCACCTGGGTCCCCACAGAGGTCGAACAGTGACAGCCACAGGGGTGGTTGAGTTGGGATTTACTACGTGCAAGACACAAAGCTGTAGATGTGTGACATGGCCTTGATTATTCCTCTCATAGGAAGATGAGGCAAGCCTAGTGTAGCAGGCGACAAACCAGCTTGGTGAGGGGGAGACAACTGGGAGACTAACACGAGCCGTTAGGGGTGGAGCTGGGACTTGAATAAGTGAGGCTGGACGACCATGAGGTGACGTGGCCACGCATTACTGTCATCAGCACTGTTTCCCTTGTGGGTGGACCTCCTGGATGGAGAGACCTTGCTCTGATGCTTGGTCTGGTGAGGCATGGGGTGCACGGAGGACACCCGTTATTCTCAGCTGGCCTCGTTCCTCCATCGGCTTTTCCTCAATTTTCTATCATCGTCACCCCTCACCTCTCCCTAAGATGGAGAGCTTCTTAGCTATCCCTTTTTTATCAAATAAGGCCACATTTTTATACCATCTCATTCCCTTCATTAATTTATACATTTACATACATACATTTTAATTACTTAATTTATCCATTACACATATATTTGTGAATGCTTTAGCTTACTCAGTTAATTAATGTTGTATTTATTAACTTATATTTAGTCTATTAACTTCTATTAGTCTATTATATAGTTCTAACCAAACCGTAGGAGGTCAAATTATATAATGCATTAGAAAAAGCTTTGTAGGGGCACCAGGTGGCTCAGCTGGTAAGTGTCTGCCTTGGCTCAGGTCCTGATCTCAGAGTCCTGGGATTGCGCTGGGCTCCCTGCAGGGCAGGGAGTCAGCTCCTCCTTCTCCCTCCGCCTGCCTTGTGCTCGCTCTCTCTCTCTCGGCCTCATGCTCTCTCTCTCTCTCTCTCTCTCTAAAATAAATAAAATCTTTTTAAAAAGACTAAAATATAAAACTTAAAAAAAAAAAGAGAAAGCTTTGTAAAGTTTAGAGATACAGGATTATTGGGCACTGCTGTTAATTCATGCTAGGACATGGCCATTCCACACTGGCTTCCCACCACGTGGAGGGGCCTCAAGGAGCCTAGGATCTGGGCTCTGAGACAGACCACAGACTGTGAACCATGCTCTGTGGGTACCCACCATCTATGGGGCAAGTTCTGTAATCACCGTGTGCCTCAGTGGACCCACCTGTAAAACGAGGAGACTCAGGATTGGGTAAGGATTCAATAGGAGAACCGATGTAAAATGTTAAGAACATAGTAAGTGTTCAATCACTAATTACTCTTCAATTTCATCAGCAATTTAAAGGTAATGAGCATTGTTCAATCTAGCAAAACGAGTGCTTCTGAGCCCCTCCCGGGACCCTTCCTGGTTGTGGCTGGCTGATGAGCTGGGAATCTAGATCAGCTTTGAAGGGGAGCTGGTGTGACGGCCTCTGCTCAGGCCTTGGCCTGATCCTCTGACTGAGATGTACTCACATCCCTTGACAGGTCACAACAAAATCCATCAGCAACTTGTCAGGCTGTGGCACGGGTGTCACAACGTCTGTCATCTGGATGATGTTGACCTCCAGAATTCCATCTAACAAAACACCCACCCAGAAAAACACATCAAAATACAGCAAAAACCAGACCAAATTATTCCTCCACAAATCAGAAAGCCACACAAAACAGAGACACGGCATTCTTGCATGGATCTGGGAGTCTACCCTGCAGTGTGGATATGTGGATACGCGTCTATGGGGCACCTGGGTGGCTCAGTCATTAAGTGTCTTCCTTCGGCTCAGGTCATGATCCCAGGGTCCTGGAATCGACCCCCTCATCGGGCTCCCTGCTCAGCGGGAAGCCTTCTTCTCCCTCTCCCACTCCCCCTGCTTGTGTTCTCTTTCTCGCTGTGTCTCTGTCAAATAAAAAAATAAAATCTTAAAAAAAAAAAAATGGATACGCGTCTATGTAGCACATTCAAAGTCAAACCAAATTGCTCCTCATTCCAACCTGGCCCTTGGTTTCTGGAGCCTGTGAATGTGTTAGAAGGCTGCACTCCTTCCGGGCAAGAATTTCAGAGAAAGGTAACCCCTGGGGAAGACGCAGGCCTCAGGCTCTGGCCCAGCTGGCTTCCCTCAGACCCGGGGTGCAGAGTCGGGGATTTATCCCCAACTCCAGAACTGGGGTGCCTTGGCTGGGCTTCAGCCGCCACCTGTCTTCTCTGTGGGGTGTCTGTGGGCAGTGCCCACAATACACAGCCATCTGTGGTAGCCCCGCTCATCCCTGTTCCTTACACACTAGGCGGGAGGTTTTGTGAAATCAAAGAGAGGAAGGAAGTGGCAGTTGTGGGAACTTGCTACTGGCCTTTCTTCAAAGGCAAGTTCCTTCAGATTTCTGGAATGCGCAGGGTGGGGGATGTAGGTCTGGAGCAGACTCATTAGTAGGTGGGCCTCACACTGGGCTCGTTCCCACCAGAATGTCTAAGGAAGACTGGCGTAGGCCAGTCAGAATCTAGAAACTGGTGACGTCCTGGCTTTGTGACCACATGGCATCACCTTGAACAGAGAACGAGGGCCCCTGCTCCCACCCCTCCAGAGTCAAGAGGGTGAGAGGGTGGCCCAGGGTAGATCCCAACATCCTTCCCCTGCTGCTCTTACCTACAATCGTGATGGTGGCTTTAAAGTAACCGTATCTATTAATATGGCAGGTTTCCTCAGGAGTCGCCCTCAGCTCCGGGAGGCGGTCACCCGGTGATGCTGGAGAGTTGGATTAATAAGATTTTAGAGGAGTTGCTGAGAATGTAAAAGATTTACATAATACATGATAACCCCAAATCTAAACAGGTACTTGATAACCAACAATCTGAACATCTACCTGACCTTTAGAAAAACATCAAGAGTTCTGAACTATTAAATTACTACAGAAATTTGAAGTGAATATGAATGATTCACAGAGATGTGAGAACTAGCAGGCGTTATAATTGTTATATTATGTTAAATTATGTAAGTGAACACAATCCTGTATCTTCTTTAAACACGGGAATCAAATGAAAGGTAGAAGCCATATTAAAATGTATGATACAACAATCATGATGAAATCAAGCAGGGTGTGACAGATAAAATCATATGTTGGGGCATCTGGGTGGCTCAGTCGGTTAAGCGTCTGCCTTTGGCTCAGGTCATCATCCCTGGAGTCCTAGGGTCAAGCCCCTCATCTGCTTGTGCGCTCTCTCTCTCTCTCTCTCTCACACGCTCTCTCAAATAAAATCTTTAAAAAAATAAAATAGACTAATGTTAAATAAACTAACATTCAACCTTTACCATTTAGGAATTTTTAGACAGTTCTAGATATTACAGGAATCTACAATTTATTTTGAATTTTACATCTGGTCTCCTTATTTGTAAAGAAGACCATTGATACTTATAGAAAAAGAAATTCTCCTACAGAAATATCAGAATGAAGCTGTATGATTAAGTTGTGCAGTGCAGTTATATTTGTAACTGGAATTAGGATTAACTTAATCAACCATCAATAAAAGAACGGTTAAATAAATTATACATTTATACATACAATGTTACTTATATTCTAAGTTTATGCATACTATGAAATACTATGTAGCCATTTAATAATGTGAGTTAAATTTTATGTACTGACAAGGGAAAGATGTCCATGATATTTGTTAAGTGAAGAAAAACAAATTAGAGAACCATATGGATAGCATGAGCCCATTTCCTTAAAAAGCAAAACAACACCTATGTATATTTATAAAATATGTTTGTAAAGGCATAGAAATAGATCGGAAAAGAAACGCTTCCAGCTGTTACTAAGGTTTAACTCTTGGGAGGAGAATGTGAGTAGGGACTTTCACTTTTATTCTAGGCTTCTCTATTGTTAGAATTTTTATTAAGGTACATGCATTAATTTTGTAATTTAAAACATTTCAATGGGGCGCCTGGGTGGCTCAGTGGGTTAAAGCCTCTGCCTTCAGCTCAGGTCATGATCCCAGGGTCCTGGGATCGAGCCCCGCATAGGGCTCTCTGCTCAGCAGGGAGCCTGTTTCCTCCTCTCTCTCTCTCTGCCTGTCTCTCTGCCTACTTGTGATCTCTGTCTGTCCAATAAATAACTAAAAAAAAAAAAAAAAAATTAAAAAAAATAAAACATTTCAAAAAATAATGAATCAACATCAGTAATAACTTAGTGTCTTGATTAGATATTCCAGATTTAATGAGATCTCCTTTTATTAATAACACACTGTTACAACAATTTATGATTTATAACAGGTTTTGGTAAAAACAAGTGCAGCAAGTCTGGACATCAGGTTGGACTATTTACTCTGGGCTTGGTGATGGTGCCCTCTTGTGACCAGTGGGAGGATGGCAGTATATTACCATCCCCTTCAAATTGGGGTGCTGAGTACTCATGGCACAGTGGGGTGGGAGGGGGCATTAGATGGAAGCTAACACTTTCCAAAGTAGACTCTCAGGAACTTTTTTTTTTTTTTAAAGATTTTATTTATTTATTTGACAGATAGATCACAAGTAGGCAAAGAGGCAGGCAGAGAGAGAGAGAGAGAGAGAGAGAGAGAGGAGGAAGCAGGCTCCCCCGCCGAGCAGAGAGCCCGATGCGGGGCTCGATCCCAGGACCCTGAGATCATGATCTGAGCTGAAGGCAGAGGCCTTAACCCACTGAGCCACCCAGGTGCCCCAACTCTCGGGAACTTTTTAAATGGCCTCATATGCTAGTACATATACTATATAGTACATATACTATTAGTAGAGAATGGGATTTAATTTATTATGCCTTATATCCAGAACAATCTTAATGTCTGGAGTCTTTACTCTCAAGGTACATTCTTTCTTGGGCCATTTGGAAATCACTTCCAAGTACAGTTGTTTTGATGGGACACTAGATGGATGTGGGCAGGGGAAGGAGGAGAATGGAAGTGGGGAGAAATGTGGGAGGAGGAAGAAAGACAGTGGGGATGGCCTGAATGTTTAGGAAGGGCGAGATGTATTCTCATAATGAGAAAAAATGGGAGAGAATCAGAGACGTGATGGGGGACACCTGGGTGGCTCAGTTAAGCATCTGCTTTCAGCTCAAGTCAAGATCCCAGGGTCCTGGGATCGAGTCCCGCATTGAGCTCCTTGCTCAGCGGGGAGCCTGATTCTCCCTCTGCCTGCTGCTCCCCTGTTTGTGCTCTCTCCCTCCCAAATAAATAAATAAAATCTTAAAAAAAAAGAAATGTGACGGGCCAGACAGGGAAAGCATTTGTACACATAACAAGGACCAGTACAAATTAGAAAGATCAAAGAATGGCACTTAAGTCATGAAATTCTACTTGCAAAGTGGAATTTAAACATACTCTCCTTTCTTCCATATTCTAACAGCTTAAAATGGTGATAAAGTGGCTCAAGAATGATACATACAGAATTGAATCACAGCAGACTCAGCACACGATCCTTTAAGCTAGGGATCTAATTAGGTAACCTGTGTTATTAGATTTTTTTTTTTAAATAGCTGTTAAGCAACCCCCTCAAAGATCACCCGGAAAACACTTACATAAAGGAGAGGTGGGTTCTGGAGGTTGGGGTGAAGGACAAGGTCCAGGCACTGCAGCTTGCACAGTGAGGTTAAGGCTGAAGGTTCCATTGAGCACATACGTGTGATTCAAAGTTGGGTTGTTGGAAACAAACAGACCAGTATTATCCCCGAAGTTCCACTTGTAGTTGATGGCTGACTCATTGAGGAAGTGACTAGGGTCGTGAATCAGGACACTGAACATAATAGGGAGGTCCCTGAGGAAGGTTTCATCAGATAAATTTCGATCATTCTTCTGGTACATAGTCACAAATACAGGAACGTGATCTAAAAGATATACCCCCAAATAGAAAGAACACACAATTGCTTGATTTTAAGTAGATGACTTCGATAATGCTTTTAGGTTCAAAAATTAAAATTAAAATGAAGGGTGCCTGGGTGGCTCCGTTGTTAAACATTTGCCTTCAGCTCAGGTCATGATCCCAGGGTCCTGGGATCCAGCCCTGCATCAGCTCCCTGCTCAGCGGGAAGCCTGCTTCTTCCCTCCCACTCCCCCTGCTTGTGTTCCCTCTCTCACTGGCTCTCTCTCTCTCTGTCAAATAAATAAATAAATAAAATCTTTAAAAAAAATAGAAACTAAAACTAAAATGAGAGATAATTTAGCATTATTTTCCCTCTTCCTATGCAAGTTTGCTAGGGTTTTTCCAAGTTATTCTGGAAACACAGATGGAGTAAAATATATTTAAATATATAAGCGAGGGAACGAACCCATACAGATTGTAACCTAGCCCAGAACACTTAGCTCTAACTCTTACTTAATCCACTAACATCACCAGAATGAAATGCCTCACCATCAGTTAACTTCAAGTTCACACCACTCACTCACCTGTTACCACGTACACGTCTTTCACTTTTGCAATGGGGACATATACATGGTGGTGTCTTCTATAAACAATTACTTCCATGAGTTGGGGGCCAAGTGTCACATTGGCTGTGTTTATAGAAACTCTTGCTGAACCCCGTCCTAACTTCTGCAAATACTGACCTTTGAGAGGATGGAAATTTTTAGTTATTGGCCACATTACATGATCATTATAGGAAGTTGTTGTTTCTTTATGACTAATGACTGCCACTTAGAGAACGCTGTTGGAAAAGGAAAAACAGGATGGGGATGTAGGTCCTGGCTGCTTCAGAAAGGGAAATGGTGCTCATTTTATACAAAACCTTATAACATAAACCCACTGTTCCATAAATATAATTTATATAGTTGGTTAAAATGGAAAGAGAAGTTTAGTGGGAAAATACTGTTTAGTCCTTAGTTTACAAATAAAAAATGTTTATAAGTAAGACGTCTGGCACTTGAAATACATGTGTTTCCCGGAGAATACCCATTCAATGCAATAGTGAGGTGTCTAAGGGAGCTAAAAAAATTTATCCAATATTGTTGTAACAATATTACCATTTCAGCTGTATCAAGCAGTTTCTTTCTTTCTTCTTTAGGGGACTAGAATCCTCCATTTTCTAATAGAATTTGTATATAATAAAACAAAGTAAGTGGTGAAAAAAGAGGTCGGGTATGGTAGACATAAAAAGTAATGTAGTGGTTCTATTAACACATTTCTAGGACATTCTTGACTCACTCTTTCTCTTTCTCCAGCCCTAACCTAAATCTGATTGCCACCAGCTAGCTAGTAAAAATGATTCCTATCCCTCAGGGCCCGAGGATTTTTCTAATGCTCTTGAGGCACCCAACACAGATGTGTGACTGAACAACAGGGATGCCGAGACGGATGCTTGTGGGGCTGTTTAAAGACCATGTTTAACACACGGTCAAAGATATCAGAAAAATACACTAATCTCAGAGATACGTGATCTGGAATCCCCTTTACCTGGAGCCGCAGAGGCAGTTCTTTTGCAGGTTGTAGGGGAAAGAGGTGTCTCGCAGGGGGCTAGTTACACACGAGGAAAATGTTAGTCCTGGCATGGGGAGACCACAGAAGCAAGTGTTAGTTGGAGGACAGTATCAGTTAACTTCAGATAAGGAAATTCAAAACAGTCTTGTTAGAAAAACAGCAATTTCTGGGCTAAAAACTGGTTTTAATAGATATCTTAACTAAAAAGAGGGGTAACAAGAGACTGGAGTGCTAGTGAGCATACATACTCCATGCAGATGGTCTGGTCAAAGAAATCATGACATTTGGGGAGTTGACTGACTGGGCCATGAAGGCACTGAAACAAAGTCAGCCTTCAACCCCAATTTAACTAGATGGGCATAATATTTGATATATATTTTGTACTTTGTTAAGCTGATGTGTATTGCTAATGTGTTGTTCTGATTTATAAATGAGTTAGCTGGACAAAGAAACTTTCTCTAATTTATGAAAAAAGACAAAACATGTAGAAGTTTGGAGCCTGCATGGTTGGTGACAGTCTTCAAACTGTCAGAGCCAGATGGCAACTGGTGACATATTTAAGAACTTAGCAGCTTTGCTAATTATAACCTAAATTTGCTCCTCCTAAAAATAATCACTTCACCAATAATAAAACAAGAGAGGATACCATTTGTGGTTAAAAAAAAAAAAAGAGGGTAAGCTTTGTCAAAGAAGAACAGGGGTTAGATTATGTTATTTCTTCACAATGGAATATTATACAGTCATTAAAATAATGTACATAAGGAATTTTAATGATACGATCAAGCACTCATGATAACAAGATTGTGTATACATTCTAGTCTTAATCAAGGAATACTAGCAAAAAAAAAAAAACCCATTGTGTTAACAGTGATAATCTCTGGTGTCAATTATGGGTGATTTATTTTTCATTTGTACTCTTCCTGTGTTTTCCGAATTTCCTACAAAGAGCGTAAGTTTCTTTCTTAAAAAATCTTTTGATAATAAAAAATTAAAAAAAAAATCAAATGCCCATCCATGTGCCATTCAAACAAATAATCCTATCTTTCGTATTACTGTTTTAGACAGAAAGAAACTGAATAGTTTTAAGAAAGAAAAATGAATTATTTTTTTTCCCTTCTTCTAATTCCTTAGTGTTCTGAAGATTTGCCAAAGCTAAACAAGATTTTCTTTTTTATCCCTCGTGCTCCACCCCCGCTAAGGAAAGTTCACAGAGTAACTGTTGTTAAACTCTTAAGTGTTAGCATTCTTGCTTACAGAATAAGAAAAGTGGAAAAAAATGTTAAAATTTGAAGGGCAGGTAAAGAAGCAGCTAAGGGGGTTTTGTAAAAAGTCCAACCAAGTGTGTGAAAGACGTAGACAAAACTGCATCTCCTCCATCCAGGGTGGTGAGGGAAAGGCTTTCCATCAGGGAACATGTGGTGATGGTGTTGGCTGTGGTCATTTCCCCAACCACCTTCCTCGGTCCAGTTGTAAACGTACAGATCGGGAGATGGATCAGTTTCTAAACAGAGAAAGAAACAAGCCAGGCTTGTCATCTGGGCTCAGAATGCCCAATGCTCATCACTGAATTAAACACCTTTTCATATGTTCATAAATATAAACATAGTTGGACAAAACCCTAATTTTGAGAATTCATCTAGTGGTGTGTATTTATGACCTGTCCCTTTTCTGCCTATAGGCTGCATTTCAGTAAAATTTCATATAAAGCAATTATTCAGGAAGAGCCAATCTAGAAATACCAGAATATATTTATTTTTAATACTGGATCTCACACCACAACTGTACTCAAACCAAAATGAGGGATGCTTTATCTTTTTATGTTGATACTGCTATCTGTAGTTGTTTGTTTGTTTTTTAACCCTGAGTCGTTTGGCATCAAACAACTCTCAACTCCTACTAGAGATTTTGGCACACTCCTAAAAATAAGGACATTAACCTACATAACTACAGTATCATTACCACTCTTCCTATAGTCTGATCAAGGGTCACATATTATATTTGGCTATTTTGTCTCTTCAAATGATTTGGGAAAAAAGATAGAAGTAAATATGGCAAAATGTTAAAATTGTTGAGTCTAGGTAGGAGGTTTTGGTGTACCCGGATTTCAACTTTTTTGTATGTATGACAATTTCTTTTTAAGTAATCTCTACACCCAACATGGGGCTCGAACTCACAACGCCACGATTGAGAGCTGCTCACTCTCCTGATTGAGCCAGCCAGGCGCCCCAACATATTTCATTGTAAATAAGTCATGACCCAAATCTTTTCATCTAGACCAGTACCCTCACCCTCTTGGTTTTTTTATGTCATTGACATTTTTGAAGAATCTTTTTATTTATCAATGTATTAGAGCCATTTTTTTATTTTATTCTTAAATTGTCCCAAATAGCCAAGGGGAGTCCCTGCAAGCTGGCTTCTGTGTCCTTGTGATGCATCTCTCTTAGTCCGTGAGTATTTACTTACTTGGGCACACTAAGATGTGCCAGACTCACTTGGTACTTTCCCTGCCCTAGACCTGCAATCAGTATTTAATTCAAAGGTCCCTGATTCCTTTTTGTGATGACAGGTATTACATAAAAATTTTCCTTAGACACAGGGATTCCTTCATATAAAAATGCTCAGAGGGCTAAAATGCCATTTGAAACATTCATAAGAATTAGCATTTTTAGAAAGAGAAAAATTACTACTGATTTTAGACACTTGACACTTCAAAAATATCAAGCCCTTTTTATATAGGACATAATGTTTTCCTAATAGAACAATGATAAATTAATAAGGAATGAACACAGACAGTTTAATAGAAGTTCTAAGTCATAAAATCAGATCGTAAGTGTATTTAACAGTCTTGTCACTGATTGAAGAATCTCAGTTATTAGCTCCGAGTTTGGGGGAATGTGCAGTTCTCGAGACAATTTCCTTTGATGCATCTGTGTTTCTTTGTGCTCTTTAACATGTACAAAGAGCTTACCTGCCTTAAGGGCAAAGCGAAACTACAACTTACACATCTTAGCATTGGCACCAGCCACACAACACTGGGTTAAGCAATAATAGTAAGCAGAAATCAGTCTGATCAGCAAATGTTTGTCAGATCAGCTATTCTTTGAGTATCCAAAAGAATTTCGAGTAACCAAACCAAAATCTGAGAATCAACAAGGTATTCTCTGGATAATCAACTAGACCCTAAGAAAAAGCCGAGCATGATGACGTCCCTCTTGAAGAAGGTTCCAAGTGGCAGAAAGCCACCAGTTTGCTCAAGTGGGTTTGGCTAATGTTGATACAGGAACTGGATGGAGCAACATGTCCCTGTCATCCAATTTGAGGAGGGGGTGACATGGGGTGATAGCAAAGCACCTGTGAGCCTTTAGGTTTATGAGATGGGTCTCCAGTAGTTAGGAAAACTAGCCAATTCCTGTGGCACGGGTAACATTCCTTACCATTTCTGCAGTTCTTCTCATAGACTATGTTGCCACTGACATCTTCATTTTGGCATCTGGGGAACACCAGGTCTACCACAAATGTGATCGTTGAGCCCACAAGTGCTGGTGAATCACTGGTCAGAATTGCCTGCACGTGGCCTCCTAGCACATAGAAAAGAGCAGTTTAGTGATCAAGCATCTTTTTCCTTTCGTTGACAAATAAAGTAGAGTTGAATCCACCAATAAGGACCAGAGCATCCCAACGTCTCTCTTTTTTTTTTTTTTAAGTGAACACTATGCCCAGCGTGGGGCTTGAACTCATGATCCAGAGATCAAGAGTCACATGCTCTACTGACAGCCCTCCCATCCTTATGCCTCTTAGCAATAAATTATTTTCTGGATTCCTAACTTTTGCTTTCAGAGTACAACATTCTACAAGGGGGAAAAAAAGGAGGTCAGACCAATTAAAGAAGTCTTTGATCATAGAAAAAACATTTACTTAAGATAAAAAAGAATCTGCTCAACTGGATTGAAGAAACAAGTTTTAAAGGTTTGTATTTCTTAGACTCAAAACCAATGACTAAAGGACTCACTCTTTCATGCAAATGGGAAGATACTCACTTTCTGATAAACCACACTTCTGATATGGTCAAAACTGCTTGAGTGTCTCAGCTCTTCTGAAGAGAACCATTCCCATATCATGTAAAGAGGTTCAGGGCGAAATCTGTTTGCTATCCAAAATCTTCCAAGAACTACAAACTTGTCAATTTCTAAGTGGATTAAAGTTGAGTGTGTGTGACTTAGAAAGTGACAATGTTGAGATAAAAAAAGATTGCCAAATCCAGGTGCCTCCCACTTGGTAACTAGAGTACAGTCATTAGAAGCAACATAAGCCATGTGATCTACAAGTCCACAATGTAAGAGACTAAATCAAATAGGAAATGACAGTTGTTTATCTTGAATATGAGATTTACCTTTCCAGGAGTTTTTCCACCTTGGGTCTTCCTTTCTCCATACTGGGTAGAGTTTTTCATTCCATTCATTCTCATCTGATGACCAACCAGTTAGTTGGCTGTGCTCCCTCGTATAATCAGAAGTTCTTTCATTGCTCAGCACGTCATGAAATCCTAGATCAGTATTTGAAAAACAAATTATTTTGCTTACTCCTTTCCTCATTTAGTACTTAACAGTACCTAAGTAGTCAAAGCAACTTCTCATTTCATAAGTTTGGAAAATCGTACTTAATATTTTCAGTAAGTCAAACAAATAGATTTTTATTGGAATGTCTCCTGAACATAATTTAAATACAACTATTCAGACCCTCTTTATGTATTTTTTTTTTTAGAAGATTTTATTTGACAGACAGACATCACAAGTAGGCAGAGGCAGGCAGAGAGAGGGAAGCAGTCTCCCTGTGGAGCAGAGCACCTGATGTGGGGCTCAATCCCAGGACTCTGAGATCACAACCTGAGCCGAAGGCAGAGGCTTAACCCACTGAGCCACCCAGGCGACCTCTTTATGTACTTTAAATAGTCAAGGAGGGGCACCTGGGTGGCACAGGTGGTTAAGCATCTGACACTTGGCTTCTGCTCCGGTCCTAATCTCCGAGTCATGAGATGGAGCCCCATGTTGGCTCTGAGCTCAGTGCAGTCTGCCTAAGACTGTCTCTCCCTTTCCCTTTGCCTCCTCCTCCCCCATGCTTGCTTTCTCTAAAATAAATCTTTTTTAAAAAGTAATTTACTTATTTGACAGAGAGAGAGAGAGAGAGCACCCAAGCACAGCAGGGGGAACAGCAGGCGGAGGGAGAAGCCGACTCCCCAAGGAGCAGGGAGCCTGACACGGGACTTGATCCCAGGACCACGACCTGAGCCGAAGGCAGACGCTTTTATTGACTGAGCCACCCAGGCATCCCATAAACAAATATTTTAAAAAATTAAATGAGTCAAGGAAAATTTCTGAAAGTTGGTATTTCTATTATTTAATTTCTCAATACATATTCTCTGATTATTTGACTGATATGCTAGAATTAGGAAAACACTGATGCCAATGATATTCAGATCAGTTTTGGCATCTTTTCCCATTCTTATCTGTTCTTTTGGCTAAAAGAATGTCAGGCTCAGGAATGCCTCCAGGTTTCCAAGAGATGCAAACCAGTACTGGAAAGCCCACTGTTGAACAATCTAACTTTTTTACGGCCCAGTATATGGTCTGAATTGGTGAATGTCCCATATGTACTATGTAATTTACAGTGCTTTTTAAAATATTATGTTAAGAGCTGGTTGGTAATGTTTTGAGACTTCTATGTTCCTGCTGATTTTCTATTTGTTATTTCAATTACTGAGAGAGGAATGTTGAAATCTTCAATTATAATTATGGATTTGCCAATTTGCCAATTTCTTCTTACAGTTCTGTCAGTTAATGTATTTTGAAGCTCTGTTTAGAATTGCCAAGTCTTCTTCATGAATTGATCCTCTTGCCATTAGGAATTGACTTATCTTTATTAATAGTCCTTGTTCTTAGGGATACTTTGATAGTAATGTTTAGTGGTTAATAGGTACATCTTTTTCTATCTTATTTTTAATGGATATTTATTTCTATATTTGAAGTGGGTTTCCTATAGACAGTATATTTCTTACGGACAGTATATTGGTCTTTTTTTAGTGTAGCCTAACAATCTCTAACAATCTCTACCTTTCATTCAGAGTGTTTAGGTAATTTCTATTTACTGTATTTATTAATACCGGGGGATTTAAGTCTACCATCTTGTTATTTTTCTATCTGTCCCATTTGTTCATTCCTTTTTCTTCTTTTCCTGTACTTTTCGGGGTTATTTCTGGAGTCTATATTAGCTCCACTTCTGGCTTATTAGCTGTATCTTTTTGTTTTGTGTGGTTGCTCCAGGGTTTATAAAATTCTAGTTCTTCTGAAATTCTAATCTCAAGTTGATGTCTTTTTACCTTGCCTGACAACTCCAGTGGTCACATGGTCTCTCCTCTCTTTGAGGATTGTACAGACTGGCTGGCTGCCTACCTAACAGGCATTTCCAGGCTACACCCCTACGCTTTTTTACCCCTTGTCACAGAGCCTCTACTATAACCGCTCAAAATTCCAACCGCTGACTTTCCTAGATGGGCAGAAGCAGCTGATTAGAACCTGGCCAGTCAGAACTGAAAGGAAGTCTTCTGAGGGCTTCTGTGTTTTCCTATCATCTATCCATATACACACACATACACACACGTATATAACAAACTCCATTTTGTTCACATCAGAAGTGATTTTGGGGACAGTAATGTAGTGACGTGAAGCTCAGAGCTGGGACAGCCATACTTAACCATGAGGGCACAAATCTGAAGAGGCAAGCCAACACACTAAGGAGGTCAGAGTGGATGGAAGAAAAGAAAGAGTTCTCAATGTTGTCCAGTTCTTGCTCTAGCTTTTCCTGCCTCTGGACTGGTTAAGGTAAAAAATGTCTTGCTCAACCTATTTGAGTATCATTACAGCCAAGAAGTCAATTGTCTAGAACCCACAGCTAGTCCCTAACCATATATTATGATAAACTGTCCCCTCATGTGGTCTTGTGTCGTCTGAACCCATAGTGCCAGAAATACAGTCTTCTCCTGAATACTGGAGGAGGACTGCCACAAGGTGTGGTATTTGGCAGGTGCTCAGAGAAGCCATTTTGAATGGATGCCACCAACCTCTATCTTCTATTTATCCTTTTTTGTAGAAGGAGGCAAACGCCTGTTGTTTCCTTCTTATAAGGGAGACAGATGGAATGGGAAAGAATATTGAAATGAATATTGAACAATGTGGATGTCTTACAATGGATGACTATTACAAGACTTGGTTTCTTGACTTTGTTGCTAAACAGGCTGTGTTGACCTCAGATCATGTTTTCTCTGGGCCTCCACATCAGACAAAAATCAAGTAAGACAAAAACCAAATGTCTTATGATTCTGTAAGATTATTTTTATTTGGAAACAGTTACTAAGTGAGGGTAGGAAATGTAGGTTTATCAATAAATGTTTATAACTGGATATTCATTCAAATTGAGTCATGGAGTGGTAGAATATTCAATTTGGAAAAAAACAGTTCAAATCACTTCATTTTACAGATGAAGAAATTCAGGCCTAGAGAAGTGACAGAATTCACTTGGGGTCAGTTTTAATGGAGTGGAAATGAAGATTTACATCTTTGAATTCCCAGGACTAATTTTTTTCCACTGTTCTGAAGAGCCTTTCTCTTCCACAGATCCTGAGAGAAAGTGAGTGGTTCCAGGAACAATCAAAACATGGGTTTCTCCTCTGATTATAGATGTCAGAAGTCAAGGAACGTCAAGGAAAAACAAACTTAAAAGAGGGACAAGGAATAGATACATGGATCCAGGGAACAGAATGGAGAATGTCGAAATAGACCCACACAAATATGCCTTACTGATTTTTGACAGAGATGCAAGTACAACCCAATGGAATTTCAAAAAAGACAGCACCATTTATTGAAAAGGCTATCACAAAGTAAAAAGCATAGGAGACATTTTCAGGCTCTAGGCTAGGCAAGAATTCTTTGACTTGACACCAAAGACACGATCCATAAAAGGAAAAAATGATAAATTAGACCTCATTAAGATAAAAAAACATTCGTTCTGTGAAATAGCATGTGAAGAAGATGAAAAGGCATATTACAAACTGGGACAGAATATTTGCAAACCACATTTCCAGTAAGGGACTGCTATCTAGAATATACAAAGAATTTTCAAAACTCATTAAAAAAATCCAATTAAAAAAATGGATAAAAGACCTGAATAAACATTACATTGAAGAGGATACACAGATGGCAAAAAGATACATGAGATGATGTCCAGTTTCATTAACCAGTGGAGAAATTCACATTAAAACCACAGTGGGGTATCACTCTACACCTATCAGAATGACTAAAAAAATAAAAATAAAAAAATAACAGTGATATATCAAACGTAGGCAAGAATGTGTGAAGACACTGGATCACTCGTACACTGCTGGTGGGAACAAAACATGGTACAGCTACCCTGGAAAACATTTAACAGTTTCCTGAAAAACTAAACATACAACCAAAACATTGTACTCTTGGGCATTTGTCCCAAAGAAATGAAAACTTATGGTCACCCAAAAACCTATACACGAATGTTCATAGCAACTTTATTCATAGTAGTGCAAACTGGAACAATTCAGATGTCTCAAAATGGGTGAATGTTTAAACAAACCGTGGTATATACATATTGTGGAATCTACCCAGCAATAAAGAACTATTCATACATGCAACACTTCAATAAATTATGTTGCATAAAAAAAGCCAATGCCCCTAAATTCCATATATTAATGATTCTATGGACAACATTCCTGAAGTAACAAAATGATAAAATGATAAAAAGGGGAGAATGGATCAGTGGTTGCCAGGGCAAGGGGGTGTGGTGGGAAGGGGAAGTTGGTTTGGCTACAAAGGGTTTGAGGGACCCTTGTCGTGATGGAACGGTTTGGTATTCTGACTGTAACAGTGTCAATATCCTGGCTGTGATATTGTGCAATAATTCTTTAAGAGGTTACCATTGGGAGAAACTGGGTAAGGTTTACAGGGGAATTGCTTTGCATTTTTTCTTAAGCTGCATGTGAATCTACAATGACCTCAAAAAGCTAAAGTTAAAAAATAGGACAAAAGACACCCAAGAATAAGCAGGTTTTAAAAGAAAAAACGGTGTGGGGTAGGGGGAGTTAGACGTGAAGGGAAATGGAGTCACAGCCGGCACCAATGTGGCTTTTCTCTCTCCATTCTAGAATCTCACCCCAGCGAAGGGGTGGTGGCCAGGTTGCTTGTTAACTGCTCCGTCAACACCTGCAGGCCTGCTCTCCCTCTGACCACCCCCCTTCATGCTCTCTCTCTCAAATAAGTAAATAAATTAAAATTAAAGAGTTGGATGCTTAACCCACTAAACCACTCAGGTGACCCACAAGAGGATCTTTTGAAACAAGGAGGCTCCAACCTGACCTCCCCAAGGGTCTGCTTTCATCAGTCTGGGCATCGGTTGTTAGAAAGCCCCCAACCTCAAATGTGAGACTAGAACAGAGCCCTTGGGGCCTTGGCTCTTCTCTCAGTAACCTCACCCGAGGGGCAGCAAGCTCCTGGAGGTCTGTGAAAAAGGTCCCAACAGGACTAGGCACAGCTTCCGGGCGGGGATGATCTGTGAACTTGGTTCTAGATTCAGGGCCCTGTTTCATTTGAGCCCTCTACACTACAGGATAGAAACCAGACGAAGGGGGCGCCTGGGTGGCTCAGTGGGTTGAAGCCTCTGCCTTCGGCTCGGGTCATGATCCCAGGGTTCTGGGATCGAGCCCCGTGTCGGGCTCTCTGCTCCGTGGAGAGCCTGCTTTCTCCTGCCTCTCTGCCTACTGGTGATCTCTGTCAGATGAATAAATAAAATCTTAAAAAAAAAAAAAAAAAGAAAGAAACTAGATGAAGTTTAGTGGGTGGCACTGCTTTGTTTCAGGCCAGGAAGACTATTCCCTCACACCAGCACCCTCCCCTTATCTGGCGAGAGACAAGGTGGCAACTGCAATGGGGGGAAAAAAAGCCCCCCAGAGGGGCACCTGGGTGGCTCAGTGGATTAAACCTCTGCTCAGGTCATGATCTCAGGGTCCTGGGATCGAGCCCCGCATCGGGCTCTCTGCTCAGCGGGGAGCCTGCTTCCCCCTCTCTCAGCCTGCTGCTCTGCCTACTTGTGATCTGTCAAATAAATACAATCTTTAAAAAAAAAATTCCCGAGAGAGGGGCCGGCATGGTTGTTACTTTCCCAGAGCCTGAAGCCAAGAACGAGCGGGAGGCATTCTGCTGTAGGGTCAATGTTCCCAAAGGTTTCAAGCACGGAAGCTTCCTGAGAACCTTCACGAAGCCCACCTTCTGGCGTGGACTGCGAGACCTCAGACAACCCATCACTTCCGCCGACAGACAACGGGTTAAAACACATGCGTGTACTCACGTCTGGCAGCATCAAGCGGCAATCTTGCAGCCAGAAGCAGAAACCCCAGGAAACAGTGGAGACATGCCATGCTGAATTCTCAAAGACCCAGGCAATCAAGGTTTAACTTTTAACTCCCCGGGATCCATCTGCTAAGAACAGCGGCGGCTCCTCTGGCCTTTCCCTGCCCTGCTCCTTGTTTTAATTAAATACAGGGTGCCTCGGGGCAGATCATGTGATGGTATTAAGCAGTCTTGCCTGATCTGGTCTCCCAAGTTCAAGCTCTTAAAAACTCATGTGCTTCTGACTCACTCTTAGCCTCTGTTTTCTCTTTTTACCACTACACTGTTTGTGTTATGATTCCTCATTTCCAGTTAGAGGAACTTCCTTTCCTATGGACCCATTTTCATATCCTTCACCAAATAATATTTTGAACTCCAACCTCATCGATTCAACTTGCTGCAGTTCCTTTACTGATCCATTCACCCCGCTCGTTTAGAGGGCCAGTTCTTCCCAGAGCGAACTAAGACTTGTACGTTCCCTTCTCCCCGGAGGAGACACAACTGGGGCGGGGGGTGGTGGTGGAGTTACAGCTTCGATCACTTGAAATTGGGGATCACATATGAGTAATAGCATATGTGGTGCCAGAGGGTGCTTGAAACACATGCCCAGGCCTCCAGTTGCTAAGAAATGTCCTTATAGGCCCATTTAGGACACCCAAGCAGTTCCATAGAACTTCTGGAACGACCTGCCTGATTTCCGGTCACTGCTCTGCAAGTATTTCCGTGTTGTACCTCCCAGGGCCGATTGCCTAAAACATAGTGTGTTTATTTCATGTCGCAGAAAGCAGGCATTAGATGAAAAACCAAGCTTGCCTAGAACAAATCATTTCTGGTTATACAAAGTGCAGAAAACGTGGCAACATGAACACTGGACAGCCTGGGATCTTTCTGTAAGTCCCAGCCACACGACCACCTTCAGTACACATGGAAGTCCTAATGAGGGGCGGGGAAGGCAGGTTGGAGGCATTAATTTAGGTTTCGGCGGTGCTTACAAGGCATAGGAAGAAAGTCTGTGAAACTGCCGTCGGCCAAGCAGGTGTGGGCAGCTCCCTGCCCAGGGCCACGTGCAGCTCTTTAAA
The DNA here is from genome assembly GCF_963455335.1 of Martes martes. NCBI lineage: Eukaryota > Metazoa > Chordata > Mammalia > Carnivora > Mustelidae > Martes > Martes martes. Next base: position 56,467,039 of record NC_137899.1, on the reverse strand, counting down.
GCTCCTCTTACATACTTTGTAGCACGTATGAAGAGAACAAACAGCACAAAAATAAAGCTATTTTCAAATATGGATGAATAAATGAACAATGGAAGTATTTATTTTATGTAATGTGAATAATCTACATCATTGTGTGTTTTTTTAACAACATGTTTAACATTTTTTTTAAACATTTATTTATTTGACAGAGAGCACAAGTAGGCAGACTGTCAGGCACAGAGAGGGGGGAAGCAGGCTCCCCACCGAGCAGGGAGCCTGATGTGGGACTTAATCCCAGGACCCCTGAGATCATGACCCGAGCCAAATGCAGACGCTTGACCCACTGAGCCACCCAGGTGCCCTGGGAGTTACCATTTTTAACTGTAGAAATTTCCCAGTTCAAACTGGTGTTTTTAAGCAAGATAATACAAATTCAGGTCCTCTTTCCCCCAAATCTTAGAAACAACTGTTGGATTGCCACCATAACAAACTGCAGAAGCTTGGAAGCTTAGAACAACAAATCTATTACCTTACCTTCTGGAAGTCAAAATTCCGGAATGCGTCTCACTGGGCCCAAATCAAAGCTTCAGTAGGGAAGGTCTAGAAGAATCTGTTTTCTTACGTTTTCAGGGTTCTAGAGGCCCCTCCGTATTGCCTGGCTGGCTCGTAACTTGCGTCCATCATTAAAGCCAGCAAGACCTTCTAGTCTTTTCTCCCAGGGAATGATTCTGACCCTGATTCTCCTTCCTTTCTCTCTCATTTATGAGTAAATTTAGGATTACACCAAGTTCACCTGGATTATCCAGTTTAATTGCCTTGTCTTGAAGTCAGTTGATTAGCAACCTTATTCCAGCTGCAATCTTAATCCTACCCTCCACCCCTTTGTCATAGAACCTATTCACAAATTCCAGGGATTAGGATGTAAACATCTTTAGGGGCCGAGATTCTGCTTTATCACGGTTATACAACAGATGACTTAACAAAAATTCTGTTTATGAAGAAGCGTTGGTGATGAGAGCAGTCATGGGAAATACCTCTCAAAGATTACAAGACTTGTTGAAACAAAGGCTTTGATATTTGGCAGACTAGAAAAGCAAGAAGAAACTAAAGATAAAGGAATCAGTTCAGAGAGAGAGAAAGCCCATGTGACTGCCTTGTCCTAATGTGGGGTTTTTAACATGTTATAATCAGAGTCATGGTTTTCAGATTTAAGCATTAACAAAGGACTCGGAGACTTCTGTTTGTGTCTGCTTCTTTCGTCTCTTCTGTCTGGGTGCTCTCCACATGAGTAAGTAATTAAACTCCTTTGTTTCCAGGTTTATTAAGTTTTTAAATTATTCTTCCACCAAAATATTTTTCCTAGCCTTTCAAGGAAAGAAGAGAAAATGAATCACCAAGGTCAATCAATGCATTCTTTTCTGATCACTTCTGAAATCACAAAGCATCAGTGGCTGTTGTATTTTTACCCTGATTTTCTACCTGAAGGAATTGGACACTAGATTTGGTCAAAGGGGTTTCCTCCTCCTCCCCCTCCCCCTCCTCTCTTCCTCTCCTCCTCTCCTCCTCCCCTCCTCCTCCTCCTCCTCCTCCTCCTTTTAAAAGATTTTATTTATTTATTTGACAGAGAGAGAGATCACAAATAGGCAGAGAGGCAGGCAGAGAGAGAGGAAGGGAAGCAGGCTCCCCACTGAGCAGAGAACCCTATGTGGGGCTCAATCCCAGGACCCTGAGATCATGACCTGAGCTGAGGGCAGAGACTTAACCCACTGAGCCACTCAGGCGTCCCATAAAGGGGTTTTCTTCTTGAGCGCTGGCTGCAAACATTCTTTTTTTCAGGGAGGGAGAGGGGGGATGGAAGGGCAGAGGGAGAGGGAGAGGGAGAGAGAGAATCTCAAGCAGGCTCCATGCCCAGTGTAGAGCCTGATCCAGGGCTTGATCTCACGACCCTGAGATCACGACCTGAGCTGAAATCAAGAGTCAGAATGAGCCACCCAGGCACCCCATGCAAATAATTTGTGACATGACTCTTCTTATGGAGTTATTGGCTCCATTTGAAATTAAAAAGAGCAGTAGGTGTAGAAACCTATGGGTTATCACACTATCGAAGTCCTAGTTTCTCTTTTTGGTATGACAGGAACATAAGACATGAAAGTTTGTTGTGTGAATGCAGAAGCAAAGATGAGTATGCCCCTTGGGTGCCCACAGAATAGTGGGACAGAGAAGGGAGAAACAGTATGGGTTTATGAAGAACGAAAGCAAGGAAGGGTCAAAATAGAAATCCAAATGGAAACCTGGCTTCCAGTTTTATGATAATTAGGGATTATCTAGAAATGGTTCCGAATACCGGCGTAAGTGCATTCTGCTTATTCATTGGAGATCAATTGTAAGCCCAGAAAGAAGCTAGAACAGAAACCAAAAGGAATTTTGACTATAGAAGAAAGGTCACGAAGCCAAAGATAGAACAGCATTTTGTATCTTCCCTAAATTCAGTTTCTTCTCAATGAAAATTTTAAACACCTCAGATAGAATTTAATTCAACAAACAAGGGTGGCGTCCACTTTTCTAGGGTAGCCATTACCCACTAAGGCATGAATGACAATCTGTGACCTCAAAGGATCTCACTGGGAGGGTAAGACATTAACCTCAAACGAATAACAGCATGAGATGCTGTTTGAAATTTTTTATTCTGGAAACCTTTAGCATCCACAAAAATAGAATGATACCTCCATGTATAGAATAGAAATCAACCATGTATTGAATAGAAATCAATCAAAAATAGAATCAACCTCCATGTACCCATCACTTGCTTCAATGATCATCAATACCTGACCAAGCTTGTTTCATTCATCCTCCTCCCCACACCGTTATCTGCTGGATTATTTTAGAACCAATCTTAACTATCACCGATGCGTGGCATTTAACTTAAATTATGTAGACAGAGCTAACGGGGTTCAGAGAGGAGGAGAGATGAGGAGAAGCCTCTTGAGAAAGTGTGAGCTGACTTAGTCTTAACTGCTGAGTTAAGCTGGATAAGACCAGCATGGGGATGGCACATTCCAAGGAGGAAGGAATAATATGAATAGAGGAAATATTAAAAAAAAAAAAAAAAGGAAAGAAAGATGTTCTGATGTCTGCTACAGTGTGGAGCTTCCTCGCGAGCATTCTGCGAAGTCAAAGAAAGCGGACACAGAGGGTCACGTATTGCATAATACATCGTTTATACTAAACGTCCCAAAAAGGCACCTCCAGAGAGAGAGCAGACTGCTGGTTACCAGGGGCTGCTGGCAAGAGAGAATGGGGGGAAAACTGCTCAGTGGGTACGGGGTTTGACTGGGGCATGATGAAAATGGCAGGGAACCAGACAGATGCTGTGGTGGCACAACATCGTGAATGTATTAAGTGCCTCTCAGTTGTTTACTTTAAAATGATTGGTGAGGGCGCCTGGGTGGCTCAGTGGGTTAAAGCCTCTGCCTTCGGCTCAGGTCATGATCCTAGGGTCCTGGGATTGAGCCCCGCATAAGGCTCTCTGCTCAGCAGGGACCCTGCTTCCCTTCCTCTCTCTCTGCCTGCCTCTCTGTCTACTTGTGATCTGTCAAATAAATAAATAAAATCTTTAAAAAATAAAAATAAAAAAAATAAAATGGTTGGTAGTATGTTATGTGAATTTTACCTTGATTTTAAAATTTTTAGTGATTAACTCCTCAGTGGCCTCTACCAGGTGTACCAGGGATAGATACAAAGAAGAATAGGGAACCTGGCTTTCTGGGGCTTACAGTCCCATCAGAGGCAGCAGCCTAGGGAGGAAGCTTGGGTAGGTGCCAAGAGGAGGAATTCTTTAGGGTGCGTATGGCAAGGTCACAAAAGACGGGCTGTTCTGTTCCACCTGGGTAGCACAATTCCATACAAATATTATGTGAGCCACATATGTAATTTAAAATTTCCTACTAGACGCATTAAAAAAGTAAGGAGAAACTGACAAAATTATTTTAATACTATGCACTATTTAACTCAATATACCTAAAACATCATTTCAGCATGTAATCCATGTATAGCATTACTTTTTTAACAGCCTTATTTTTATTTATTTGACAGAGAGAAAGGACGAGCAGGGGGTGGGGTGGAGGGAGAGGGAGAAGCAGACTCCCTGCTGCGCACGGAGCCCAACACAGGACTGGATCCCAGGACCCCAAAATCATAACCTGAGTAGAAGGCAGATGCCAAACTGACTGAGCCACCGGGCGCCCCAATGTATTACACTATTAGCAGGATCTTTTACCTTCTTTTTTCCCTGCAGTCTTTGAAATCCAGTGTTCACACTTACCACACGCGTGTCACCGAGGCCAGCACATTGCGGAGCTCACTGGCCCCCGCGCGGGTGGCTGGTGTAAGGGACAGCACCGCCAGGGAGGGAAGAAGCTTCTCCACGGGGTGCGGCAGGGCCCGGGGCTTGTGCGGCTCCAGGCAGAGCAAGTTGTGGGGGGCGACGGCCCGAGGGGAGCAGGGCCCAGAGGAGTGCGTGGTCCACGGGCTGTGAGGGTGACACGCAGCCAGGGTGGCGGGTCCAGCCCGATTTTGATGGAAATTGAGTATTGTAGTGAGTATATTTTAATGTACATGTGGTATTTTTTTTTTCCTGACTGATTTCCCAGGAGAGGACATAAAGAAGAGTTCGAGCTATCATCACAAATAATTGATTTAATGACTATTCCCCGCCCCCAAAGCCCCGACTATCCGACTCCCCGTCTCCAGCTTTCTTTTCAAAGTCGAAATAAATCTTGCAAACCTTGGTTGTAAAACTTGTTCATCTCAACTTAATCATCAGTGTCTTGCTCAAGATAATGTTTCAGTGTTAACCAAGATCTGAATCTCTCAAGGCAAGGGATTTCAGAAGTGTAAGGTACCCATCAACTTTTTTTAAACTTTAATTTCATTTCAAAATAATTGCAAACACAGGGAGGAGTTACAAGAAGAGTACAACTCCCATATACTCCTTACCCAGATTTACCGGCTTTAACATTCTGCCACATGTGCGTGCAAACTTACATATACTTGTGTGTATAGGCATCTGCATACACATTTCTTCGTGTTACTATTTTTTTGTGAAACAAATTGCAGACATTATGCTCCTTTACCCTTCTTCTCTTCAGCTGGTATTTCCTGAAATCAAGGGCAGTCTGTTAACAATAAGTACAGTGCAATTACCAAAATCAGGAAATCTAACATGAACATAATATATACTAATTCCTAGTTTATTTTCAAATCTTTCCTGTTATTCCAATAACGTCCTTTAGAGCAATTCCTCCCCCTCCCGCCCTCCCCCATTCCAGATCCAATCCAGGATCATGCCCTGTATTTAGTTGTCACATCTCTTCAGTCTCACTTAATCTGGAACATTCCCTCAGGCCTTTTCATCTTTCACATCATTAGTATTTGGGAAGACTATTGGCCAATTTTTTTATGGAGCACCCCTCCCTTTGGAGTTGTCCTATGCTTCCTCGTGCTTATGTTCAAGTAATGCATTTTGAGCAGGAATACCACATAAGTGATAGCACTCCCTTTCCTGCGCATCTCACCTTCTGGTAACTGTTGATCACTTTTGAGTTCTTGAAACTGGAGAGGATATGATTTATCCAGAAATACATCCAATCTCTTAGCACAGGGCAAGGCATGGGGCAGGCTCTGGAACATCGCTGATTGAGGTTTGGAGGCCTTATGTCAGGAAGAGAGGCCAGTCCAATTGTCACATGAAATTTATAAACAAATTAAAGTTTCATTCACCTTAAAAGCAACAAGCTTGTTCTGATTTTAGCATATATGAGAAAATCCTGAACATGTTTCGAATGTGATGTCACTGAAAATATTTACATAGATGTAAGGAGACATAGCTCACACACACAAGAGCCCTCTCTTTCTTGTTAGAGCAGGTCAGGTTTTTTTTTTTTTTTTTTTAAAGATTTTGTTTATTTATTTGACAGACAGAGATCACAAGTAGGCAGAGGGGCAGGGAGGAAGCAGGCTCCCCGCCGAGCAGAGAGCCCGATGCAGGGCTCGATCCCAGGACCCTGAGATCATGACCTGAGCTGAAGGCAGAGGCTTAACCCACTGAGCCACCCAGACGCCCCAGAGCAGGTCAGTTTTTACAAGAGGCTATGTTGCAGAAGTTTCCCAGCTCACCCTCTTTACCTTCAGCATTTTCTTAGTTCACTGGGTTTGGACAGTAACAGCCTTGCGTCTACTTACCATTCATTCTTTCATTCATTCAGCCTGAGGGGATGGGGTGGGTGGAGGGAGATGGAGAGAGAATCTTAAGGAGGCTCCATGCCTAGCACGGAGCCCACCAGGGGGTTCAGTCTCAGGACCCTGAAATGATGACCAGAGCCAAAACCGAGAGTTGGACACCCAATGGACTGAGCCACCCAGGCGCCCACCCCTTTCTTTTATTAATCCTGTGAACTGTAAAGCTTTTTTAGCTTTGTTGCTAAATGGTGTATATTCACTCATCCTTTATAAAATGAAAGAGGGGGTTTTGCTCAATACCTCTAAATATGGAAATGCAAAAGTAACACAGCTCAGTGCAGAGGCCCAGCTGTATGAAATAAAGCAGGATGGTGTTCCAGAGCCTAAGACCTCTGAGCAGAATCAGATTCAAGGCCCAGCATGACCACAGTCTCACCCTCACCTCTTCTGGGATCCATGGATCCCCCGGAGCATTACAGTCGCCAATGTTTTAAACATTTAAATATGTTTTATTGTTCTTTTGACTAATTCCTCACTACCCTCTGACATTAAGAGACATGTACTAAGTCAGGACTAGGCACCGGACTGGTCAAGGCAGCCGCCTTGATGAAACAAAGTGTTTTATTTGCTGTGTTTAACTGTGTAATTTCTCATCACACCCCATCCCTCCAGGTTTCTGTGGGGAAGACTGTGTGGGTGGACCTCCTTACTCCTTATGGATCTAAGGCCGGTGGGGCTGTTTGTTGGCATAGGACAGGGAGAGGGTGTGGGGACAGACCCCACCAAAGTCACAGACTGAACAGAAGCTGGGGGACAGTGATATGGAGTCAGCAGAGCAGCCAAATATTTTTAAAAGTATATAAAACCCATGAGATCAGAACTCTCTCTCCATGGAGTTGGCATTTCAGGGCTTCTATCTTTCTTTATTCTTTAAAGACCAATTCTGTTTTATAGTTTTTGAAGATTTTATTTTTTTATTTGACAAAGATTGAGACAGCACAAGCAAGGGGAGCGGCAGGCAGAGGGAGAGGGAGAAGCAGGCTCCCCGCCCATCAGGGAGCCCGATGCGGACTGATCCCAGGCTTAACGGATGAACCACCCAGGTGCCCCAGGGTTCCTAGCTTTAAAAGTTGTATTACTTTCGTTGTGAGTCCTTGTTGGACGGTGCCCTCACTTGCCCATCTGCAGGATGGAGCACAAACGGAATGTGTAGTTCAGGAGTCCGGAGAATCCCAGGAGCCCTCTGTCGGGGCATGCTCCCGGCACCCCAGATCACAGGCTGGGCCCTAGCTCCTGCCTCCTCCAAGCCTGTGTGTTCACGCTCAGGTCTTTCTTTAACGCACATGGCGGCAAACTTTGGCTACAAGTCATTACTTAACACTTGCACGTTGTGGTTCTGTTTGATGGCTGTTTCACCATTGCAGACGATGAATCCAGTGATCCTGATGAGCCAGCCGTTAGGAATATGAGGGTTTTGAGCCCAGGAAGTCTGCGGGACACTATTGAACCCACGAGTATGAAGTGGCAGAAGGGTCCTGAGAGGGGAACATTGAATTTGAAGAGAAAAGGCCAATCAGAAGGGTGGTTGGGTGGTGCAGTTGGTTGGGCATCTGACTCTTAGTTTTGGCTTGGGTCCTATCTCAGGGTTGTGAGAGCCAGCTTTGTGTCCACCGCCCACCCGCTCTGCTGGTATGCTCTCTCCCCCTCTCAAATAAATAAATCTCAAAAAAGGAAAAGAAAAGAGAAAAAAGAAAAAAGGAAAGAAAAAAAAAGAAGTAAAGAAAAGAACAGAACAGAACAAGCAGAGCTTGTAAAAGCTACTCAGCTGACTTCGGCCCTTCTCTGGTTTGAAAACCATCTGAAACTATTTGGGAAAGTTATGCTATTTTAAAACAAGTTATAGTCTCAGGAAAGATTGGAATTAAGCTACTGCTTGGTTCTGCTCACAAGAAATCATTCACATTTCTGGGTTGCCTTGCCAAGGTAAAAAAAATCAGCGTCCCCATGAGCCTTGGGGCAGACGCTATTTATTGCCTACCCTAAAGCCATTCTCTGATTCCACCTTCCCTGATGCTGTCTGAGTTCTGGGGTGATCTCTAGTTCTCCAAGACCAGGGGGTCAACCCCCGTGATCGGCTTCTGGCTCAGACCATGAGGGGACATCTGCCGGGGAGCCTCAGGGACTATTTTCTTCTCCTGTAAGTGAAGGGCATCCTAGGTTGGTTCTTTGTTTGCGGACACTGAAATTTGTATTTTGCCTATTGTTCAAGTGTCACAGAATATTCTTTTTTTCCTCAACCATTTAAAGATATAAAAACCTTTCTTAGCAGGCTGTACTAAACTAGAAGACAGGCTGGATTTGGCCCATGGGCCATAGATTACTGATCCCTGTGCTGTGCAAAGGGGGTGCCTACAAAAGAGAAATATTTTTATTTTCAGGAAGGGAAAACTAAAAGTAGGGAAAAGACCGGCTTTAAAGGTTTGTTGTTCTTCCGGTTTTGTCCTGACACAAAAGAAAACCTCTGGGCAGTTGCGAAGGGCTAAGCGATAGGAGAGGACTGAGTAGAAGAAATGTTCAAGGACTTTTATGTTCTTGAGCTGTGGTTAAAGAAGGTCTCCCCAGGACCCTGCCACTGAGATATTTACCCACACCTTCTTTTACTAATCCCGTTGTTTCAGCTTTTGGATTTTGGTCTTTAATAGTGCTACAGTTCACTTCGTATGCAGTGTTAGGTGATTCCATTTTTTTTTTTTAATCCGTGTAGTAGCAAGATTTCCCAAGACCACCTTTGGAGAAACCCCCTTTTTCCCCATATTGTTGTGGAGGATGGTTGGGGGCAGCCTGGCTTTCTGTCCCCCGAGGAAGGGGAGCATCAAGTATCAGGGTACACACCCAGTGTACCAGGCAGCTCTGAGAAGCCTTGAAGTCCTCCTAGCCACAGGAATCTTAAGACTCTTGGGAAAACGTACGGGCAACACGTCACGTAACGGAAGGACACGTGCATTCACCAGCACACCTCCTTTACCAAACACCGGGAAACCAAGAGTCACCTTAAACACAGAACAGTTGGTTGGGGGATATAGTAGTGAGGAAAGTGAACAAGAGAATACAGAAATAACTAAATAAAGCAAGGGAACAGACATGTGGAGATTAACGCTAAGCGTATACCTCAAAAGGAGGGATAAAATTAACTCTATTTATATAGGTTAATGAGCATCTTGAGAAACCAGATCTGGTTCATGTTGTGACCTGGAGTTTCCTGATCATGCCTGCCTTGCAAGTGAAAGTTTGCTAATCTGTCATGCTACAGCAAGGCAGCTTCCTCCTCGGTGGAGTGGCGGCCACCTGATGAACGAAAAAATGCCAGAGGTTTTTTTGTGAGGCAAGGGTAGGTATTAGGAAGCAACAGTGTGGGGAAGGATTGGAGAAGTGCTACAGGAGGACATCCTGGCAGGGCTGTGAGGCCAGAGAGAGAGACAGAGAGTGATCATTGACATCAGTGACAATGCTGACTGCTTTTCATACACTAGGCCGAAATCTAAGTATTTTACATCCTCATAGCAACCTGCCTGGGGTAGGTTTTTGGTTTTGTTTTGTTTTTTTTTTTAAGAGAGGGAAGGGGGAATGGGGTAGAGGGAGAGATAGAGAGGGAGGGCATCTCCAGCAGACTCCCCGCTGAGCACGGAGCCTGATGCGGGGCTAGATCTTAAAATTCTGAGATCACGACCTGAGCCGAAATCACAAGTCCACCCAGGCACCCCTGGAGTAGGTACTTTGAGTGTTCTGATTTTTCAGGGAGAAGACTAGGGCGCAGAGAGGTGAAGCGATTGGTCCAAGATCGCACAGCTAGTAAGTACTGGAACTGGAATTTGAACCCTCGCCGTCTGATTCCAGAATCTGTCACTGAATCCTCTCTCTGCCCTGAGGGTTTCACTCTATCACCTGCAGAACTTACGCTGTTGGTATTAGCAGATTAATTATAAAAGGCTTAACTTGTTGAAAAATATGGAGGCAGTCAGTATTACAAGGGACAATATACAGATATTTTTTTTGCTTTAACTCTTTCTTCAAAAAGACTTGTTCTGTGGTTTTACTTTTCAATAAATTAATATACCAAGTAAAAAAATAGAGAGGGCCATGTTCTCTGCTGGTGCCACAAAGATACTGTGACGTGTCCCTACCTGGTCCTGGATATTGAGAATGAGGATGGTGAGAGGAGTCCTTTTTGATGGAGTTACAAATTTGACAAGTTAACAGGTTAGCTGGAGCTTTTAATCTTGAATTGTATCATTTATAACTTAGTCCTGGAAAAGATCTTGCATGTCTTCATTACTCTTGAAAATAAATGATTGCATTTTACACAAGCAAACAGATAAAAATACTGCCAGTGAGCAGAATAAAATGTAGAGGAAAAAAAAAAAAAACGATTAGAATAATGCCAGGGAGCTGTATACAAGGGAAAGTTAAAGATTCTTGTGTTCAGGGCTCTCCAGCGTTAAATTGATCTTTCAGGCCAATGTTTTGGAGTGTGTTCAAACCCAGAAAAAAGAGCGACATTCTTCATTAGCTGGAGATAACAAGAGGCATTTTCAGTGGGATTTAATGCTGGGGAGAGACTGCAGCAAGCGTGGAAATAATTGGGAGTCTGAACTCATTGAACTGATTTGTGCTGTTTACTGGTGTTCAAAAATAAAAAGACCCCATTGATTCAAGTTCTCTGCCCCTGAATCCTTTCATCAAGTGTGCAAGGAATTGGCATGACACTCAAGGCCAAAAAGAGTGACACCATGAGAAAGAGACGCGTAAAGGAAGTGGACTTTTCTGGCAGGAACACCTCCGAGCCTGTGAAAGGGAACAGTGAGCGTCTGTGGGGCCAGGCCAGGGGCCACAGCTGTCAGATGGGTCCTGAGTGGAACACGTGGCTTCTGCCGAAGGAATGGGGTTTCTGAGAAAGAATGAAGGCCCCGGCCGAGGTGGCGGAGGAGAGCTCAGAATGGTGAAAAAGACAGCTGGGGTTGGCACCAGGAGAGGACCCCAGCCTCCTGAAAGGCGGCCCTACTTCGAATAAGGGCCGTTGTTCCAGGACACTTCAGCCCCAGAGCCTCGAGCAGACCTGCTGCGGAGGTGCCTGTCCCTCTGGGTCAGCTCTCACCAGACTCCGAGACATGCAGGGCTGCAGTTTAAAGCTTAATCGCACTTTTAAGAGGAGAGAATGATGAAAATATTATTTATTTATTTATTTGAGAGAGAGAGAGAGAAAGCTCGAGTGAGAGGCAGATTTAGAAAGGGAGAAGGAGACTCCCCGCTGAACAGGGAGCCCGATGCGGGACTCAATCCCAGGACCCCAAGATCATGACCTGAGCCAAAGGCAGACCCTTAACCAACGGAGCCACCGAGGCGCCCCTGAAAATATTTAATAGGTACATCCTTCAGAAAGACGGCAGGACAAAGTGCGACACCTTCGTAAGTGAGACAAATTAAAGCGACAATTAGGAAACAACATGAAGGAGGAGGAGGAGGGGAAGAGGGAGGGGAAGGGAGATTTAAGACTGAACTCTTTCTCTCTAAGCACACGTATCTATATGAAATATGCTTACGCTCTATTATGAAAAATTTCAGACTCCAGTGACTTCTTCCAAGCTCATGTGGTCACTAGCAGAACTTAGTCCCTGCAGTTACAGGACTGAGGTTCTCGGGCTTGCTGGCCAGCTGCTGTCCCAGTTCTCTGCAGCTCTTGGTAGCACAGCTCCTGAAAAGCACGTACAAATTCAATGCATCCACCACCTCTCCTCCCATTCTGAAACCATCCACCACCTCTTCCTCCCTTCTGAAACCACTTCGCTCAGGGTTTTTACCCCACCATTGTGTTGGAACAGCTCTTATCGAGGTCACCATGACCTCCATATTGTCAAATCCAATGGTCCATTCTGAGTTTTCATCTTATTTTACATAACAGCATCATCAAACACAACAGATCCCCTTCCTCCTCTATGTGCCATCTTCCCTTGGATTCCAGGACCCCACACTCTCCTGTCCTCTCCCTCCTTCACAATCTTTTTTGCTGGTTCCTTCCCAGCTCCTTGACCCCTAGCTGTCACAGAGCTTCAATCCTCTGCTTGTGTGTACCCTTGGTTGAGCCCATCTACTCCCTTGGCTTTTTTTTTTTTTTTCAAGATTTTAATTTATTTATTTGACAGAGAGAGACAGAGAGAGAGGGCATAAGCAGGGGGAGCAGCAGAGGGAGAGGGAGAAGGAGACTCCTCACTGAGCAGGGAGCCTGATGCGAGACTTGATCCTAGGGCCCTGAGACCATGACCTGAGTCTAAGGCAGCCACTTAACCGACTGAGCCACCCAGGTGCCCCCACTCCCATGGCTTTAAAGGCCTGCTGCATGTTGATGACTCCAAACGATCTCCAGCCTGGTCCTTTGTGCTAAACTTCCGACACATAAATAACAATAACAATAATAGTAATAGTAATAGTAATAGTAATACTAACAATAAAAACAGCAACAACAAAAAAACTAATAACATAAACAGTGTATTGTGTATTTGCATTTGCTATATTATTCATTAAAATGATAATTAGGAATTAAAATAATAATTCTTATATAGCAAAAGCAAACACATATACAGTGCTTATTTTGTGACAGGTACTGTTTTAAACACTTTATAAATATTAACTCATTTACTGTGCCCTCATCATTTTCTCCAGGTTTTCACAAGGATGTCCATCCTGCCCAGGGCGGACTTCATAGGTGTGTGACTCGGGCAGTCCCACAGGCTCCACCCCTACAAGGGCCCTGTGGTTGCTTTACTGCTCTGCTGTTGCCATCTTGAAAGTCTTAATATTTAAACAAGGGGTCTTGTGTTTTCGTTTTCCATTCGGCCCACACATGATGTAGCCAGTCCTCATCCTGCCCCCAGCCAGGGAGCACACAGCACTGTGGTCTGGAAGAGCCACATCCTAGGCTGGTTCAGGGAGGCCTTCACTGAACCTGTTGATGCTGAAAGGTTTGCAGAACTGGCTGAGAGATCGTGGCTCTACAGGTGCTATCTCACCGCTGCACCAGGCCCTCCAAAACCCACGCAGGGATTAAGCTAACCAGCTGACATGTGTTCCCAAAGAGCGTAGTTTTGGTTCCCTGTAGCACTGGTTTCCAATGCTCGCTTTGGCCTGAGGCCCCCTCTGATTATGGATGTGGTACAAAACAGCCCTGTGAGGCTGCTACGGGGCATCCCAGACAAATTATTGAGGACCCCATTGGCCGCATCACACGTACACCAAAAACTTCTTTTTGGTCTCAGCGCATGGGATGGTTAGCCTTCTCCTGCGCAGTGGTTTGTGTTCTATTTTTAGAAAAAATGGTAGGGTCACCATGGACCACATATGTCACTGTTGCCTTCACTGTCCTGCTGCAAGGAAGCTGAGCCACCCACCCAGCTACCACCGCTCTACATTGTAATGACAGTCCTCTTTCTTGGCTTTACTTTATCTTTCCCGCCCCTGCATTCCTTTGGGCCCATTTCCCTCATCTATAGAAGTTTTATCTTACTGTATGTATTTTTATAAGTCATTTCATACCCTTTCTAGGAAAAAGTTATAACTCAATAAATTAAATGACAACTGTTGAGATAAATCAAATCCTATAAGATCAAGTGCCCTCTTCTCATAAAATTTCTTGAAGCTAAAAAGATTTTTCTGGACTTGCTCACTTAAGCAGTATCATTCACAAGAACATTCTGGCACAACAGTGACCTGGGTAGTCCCATGGAGTCATGGGATTTGCTGTGTGCGGGCCTGAGCCTGGAGCTGAAAGGCTGCCAGGCCAAGAAGCCCGTGACACTGAGTCAGCTGTTCGGGGCTCTTGGGGAGAAGATCACTACCACCCTCTTCCTCTTTCTCAAAAGTAAAACAAATCCAAATCAGCTCACTGGCCACTGACCGGATAAATGTCTGATGGCTTTCTCTGAGCCCCAGACACATTTAGTGCAGCAGGTGGGTTCTGCCTTGCCGCAGCAGCCATGCAGGAAGGTGGTGCACAGAAAGCCAGCCACCGGGCTAACAGACCTGGCCTCCGGGAGCTTATTCACACTATCCCTGGAGGAAGGACAGATGAGGGTCAGGCATCACATTAGTGAGCTCTGACGAAACACACGATGTTTTAGGCAGCATGAGGCAGAGCAGGGTCCTCAGTTTCATTCCTGTATCACTTTCGTGGATTTTCTCATATCTGTGTACTTTATTAAAAAAATATATTTTATTTACTTTTTTGAGAGAGAGCACGCACAAGCAGGGGGAGTGGCAGGAGAAGTAGGCTCCCCGCTGAGCAGGGAACCAACACTGGGCTTGATCCCAGGACCCCGGGATCATGACCTGAGCTGCAGGCAGACACTTAACCAACTGAGCCACCTGGGTGCCCTATATATGTGTACTTTTTATTACAGTTTTTACTTGATATTTATCTTTGAATCTACATCAATACTTTAATCTCCTCCTAAGCAATAGTACTCCAAATGTCGGAGTTTGATATTCTAGTTCTGTTTTTTCTATCTATAGAAAGACAATCTACTGTTATCTATTATAAAATAAATATTGGGGCGCCTGGGTAGCTCAGTGGGTTAAAGCCTCTGCCTTCGGCTCAGGTCATGATCTCAGGGTCCTGGGATCGAGCCCTGCATTGGGCTCTCTGCTCAGCAAGGGAGCCTGCTCCCCCACCTCACCCCGCCTGCCTCTCTGCCTACTTGTGATCTCTGTCTGTCAAATAAATAAATAAAATAAAATCTTATAAAAAATAAATATTGAAAACTTGTTGAAATAAAACTGATGTGTTCATTTACCTTCTAAAGTCATCTCATGTACCCCCAGTGGTAGGCGTGCCATAGCAGGGACACTTTGAAGGAAAAACTAAATCCAGGTCTCATAGGGCTGCCCAGAACAGCGTTGGCTTTGGTGGAATTTGGGGGGAGCAGAGAACCTGTCCTTTAAGTGCCATATATACTTACAGATATTATTAAAGACTGAAAAAAGTTGGGCTTTGGGAAACCAAAATAATCACAAGTTAGGATCCATAACTTGTACACCTTCCCTGCCTCTGTTTCGAGGCTTCTTTGGATAAAATTGTATTTAAGATAAATGTGTTTATTAATGCCAATAGTGCATGCAGCATTTGCAGAGCCCTTTAGAAACAATGCTGGCAGTTACAGTAAGTTCTCTCTATATTTTAGAAGTAGTACTTGTTCGATCAGTTTACCAAGCACCAGTAAAGGAAAGTTTTGTTATGAAGTATCAGCAAATGTGGCCAGCAGGAAGACCATATTCCAGGGTGGGCTGGGGCTTCCTCTGGGAGCCCCCGGGGAGCTGAGCACACTGGAAGAGGGGTGAGGATCCCATCAAAGAGAGGCTGGAGAGAGAATATTTTGGGGCTGCATTTTCACTCCATGGTAGGCATGGGGGAGAGGGAGGAGGAAGAGGACCTCTATTGTAAGGGTTGGCAAATGGGGCTGGTGGTGTTTTGTCATGGCAGAGGTGAGGATGTGAAAGCAAAAGAGAAAAAAGTTGGAAAAATAAATTTTCTGCAAGGTCAAGTAAGAGAAAGTTTATCAACAACAAAACAAGGATGGGAAGTGTAATTGGTATTAACTGGAGACCTGGTCAATGGCCGAGTTGGGTGCTAGAACTTCAAAACTGAGGCTAGCCAGGAGAGCTTTGGGATTATTATTATTTTTTTTAATTGGATCTCAGAAGCAGAAAGGACACACGATGTACTTCTGAGAGAAGCTGTGTTCGTTTAGCTAGAAGTGCTGATTCATGGCTTCAAGGTGGTGGGTTGGCATTGTGGGACATATAGGCCATTCCCCACAAAGCCAAAGGACCAAGACAGAGGCTGAGAAGTCAGGCATTGGTCTGGGGGCAAGGTCACCTCTTTGGGGTTGGAGGTTGGAGGGTCATGGTAGTGGCTCTTCTTATGGTTTGGGTCATAGCAGCAAAAGTAAAGAAATTGGAAATGTCAAGATTTTTTCCAATTCTTTTGAAGTGTTATGGTGGGAGCAGAGGCAGAGCAGATTAGGAGAAAGATCCCCCATCACCTCTACCAAGTTGACTCAGAGAGATTAGAAGGTAAGTGGTGCTTCCACAGAAATTTGAAGCACTTTTTCCTTCTAATTTTAGGGGAAGCTTCAAAGATCCCCTCTATTGACAGCTGGACTACATTAGGAGATCTGAAGACAATGAAGAAAATGTCTAGACATTGCAGCCTCCAAGGTCCCCTCTCCCTTCCTCTTCCTTAAAGTGGTCACAGGAATATACATTGTGACATGGTGGTGGTGTGATGGAAAGTTCCTTAAAAGCCTGAAAAGCACAAATCAGCAGTCATGTGCTTGAAGAGGTTGATAAAGAAAGAACTGTGTGATTTGAGTGTGTATGTTTGGGGGCAAGGTCCTAGAATGTGGATCTTGTGCAACCTTGTGTTAGGAAATAGCTAGAAAACTCCAAATGTCCTTCAGAAAAGGAGAGGTTAAATAAATTATGACACATTCATGCAATGGAATATTACACCACTGTTAAAAAGGAGGGGTTAGATCTTTGTTTCAGAGTTTGGTCAGATCATCAGAGGAGACTCTGAGTATTCAGTGACTGACCCAGGGTGGGCACATACCTTTGATCAGAGCCAGGGAGAGGCTGTGAGGATTTTGTTGGGAATCCTGGGAAAGTGCCCCTTTTTCTTCACTAACTCTCTAAGAGACGTAGAGTCTGGAGCTGCTGCAGGAATGTTGTCTGTGGGAAAAGGGAGCCCAGATGCCTAACTGGTACTGAGAACTTAGCAAGGACAGTTTCAGTGGAATAAGGGGTGAGACAAATTGAAAAGGGTTGAACAGTGAGGTGAGAATGGGTCAAGGAGGAGAGTAGTCAAGCGAAACAAGATTTAGAGAAGCGTGGCTTTTACAGGAAACAGAGAACTTGGGTGGTGGTTTTAAAGACAAGGTCAAGAGCATTTTGCAATTGTTTTTCCCCAGCAGACAGGTGCTACAACATGTGTGATGTTTATGGGGACTCAGGAAAGGGGAAGAACAGGTGACTTAGGAGGAGAGTAGACAATTGGTGGTGTCCCATAGCATGTGTGAAGGGCAGGCTTTGGAGTACAAAAGAGAATGACCACTGTCCTGTCTGAGGCTTCTAATTTCTCAGTGAAGGATGAAGAGGGTCATTTTTTGAGAGAGAAGACAGGTTTGATGGTGTAGAAAAGATATAGAAAAGCCAGGGGGCAGCTGGCTGGCTCAGTCAGTGGACCATGAGACTTGATTTCAGGGTGGCAAGGGGACCCCCATGTTGAGTGTAGAGAGGAAGGAAGGAAGGAAGGAAGGAAGGAAGGAAGGAAAGGGAAGAGAGGGAGGCAAGGAGGAAGGGAGGGAAGGAGGAAGGGAAGGGAAGGGGAGGAAGAAAGAAAGAAAGAAAGAAAGAAAGAAAGAAAGAAAGAAAGAGGAAGGAAGGAAGGAAGGAGAAAGAAATAAAGAGAGAAAGAAAGAAAGCCAGCCAGCCAGCCAGGAGGGCCCCTGGATGGCTCAGTCATTAAGCATCTGCCTTCAGCTCAGGTCCTGATCCCAGGGTCCTGGGACGGAGCCCCATGTCAGGCTCCCTGCTCAGCAGGAGGCCTGCTTCTCCTTCTCCCACTCCCCCTGCTTGTGTTCCCTCTCTCACTGTGTGTGTCTCTCTCTCGAATAAATAAAATCTTGAAAGACAGAAAGAAAGAGAGAAAGAGGAAGGAAAGGGAGGAAGGAAGGAAGAAATGGAGGGAGGGAGAGAGGAAGGAAGGAGGAAACAAAGAAACAAAGAAAGAGAGAGGAGAGAAAGAAAGGGGAGAGAAAGAAAGGGAGAAAAGCTTAGGTGGGAGCAATGGCTGAGCCCCCTGGAGGAAATTTGTGGCTTTCTGGGCAATGTTACTGAGATGTTTAAGGTCATGTCTTCACAGCATAGCTTTCCATAGCAGCTCCACAGCTCTGTGGGTGTGCTCGTCATGGAAGACAGCCTCCCAGGTCTCAGGTTGGCAGGAAAGTACCTGGAGGAAGGGATATGGAGGAGTTGCAGGTACGTACCTTCAAGAGTGGTTGGACTGATGTGCTGTGGACTCTAAGCTAGAAGAAGAAACAGATGAGGCCAGGAAGCACCACAGTCACTTGGGGATAGACCCCCCCCCCATTCCCCATGGTTTCATTTTCCTTTCCCATTTGCCCATTTCCATCTCAAATTTGGCTTGTTAGAAGCTGCTTGGCTGGTGAGAAAGCTGGAGCCATTTCTTAGAACCACCTCTCTCTACTTCTGCTCCCATGGGTGAGCTGCCATAGGTAGTAATATCCGTTAATTTTTTTTTTTCTGTGTGTTTTGATGAGCTACATCTCTCTGGTCAATGACAGACTTGTACATTCAGCCATCAAACATCATGGAAGCCTATCTAAAGGACAGATGACATCTTCAGAGCACTTGGAAATCCAGTCTCTCTGGGTCTTTCTAATTTTGATGGAAAAAAACCAACAAGATCTGCAGCGTTGTCCATGCAGTAGTGGTCCAGGAGGCTCCCTGGAAGGGATTGATGGGAACATTGCTGATCTAGACCCCAGTCCTAATTGCTCTTATTGCTGTATATATTCATGACAATAAATTCACTACCTTTGAAATGTAAGTAGGCTATGTCTTCTGTTTCAGGACCTACATGGTGGGGAGGATGGAAGGACAGGAGGGGATTAATCAGTAAGACATTTCAAAGATCAATCTAATGAAGTCTATTAAAAACTATTTAAAAATAAATAAAATAAAAACTATTCATACTTTCAACTCAGCATTTCCACTTTTAAAAAACATTCACACAATGGTGAAAAGATATATGTTCTAGTATATTCTATTGAAGCATTGTTGGCCATGACTAGAGGCATAGTTAAATAAATTAAGCAATGGACATACGATGGAATCCTCCCTTTAAAAACAGTGAAGGGCACCTGGGTGGCTCAGTGGGTTAAAGCCTCTGCCTTTGGCTCAGGTCATGATCTCAGGGTCCTGGGATCAAGCCCCACATCGGGTTCTCTGCTCAGCGGGGAGCCTGCTCCCCCCTCCACCTCTCTCTGCCTGCCTGTCTGCATACTTGTGATCTCTGTCAAATAAATAAATTAAAAAAAATTTTTTTAAAGTAAAAACAGTGAGGTAAACCTATACATGCTGATATGGAAGATTCTTTAAAACATTTTGTTAGGTGACAAGATGAAACATAGGATGATAACACTGATAATAACTATTAGAATGTGTATGAAGTATGAAAATGAGAGAATCATGCACAATAATGTTAAAGACAATGCCATTGGGAGGGTTGAGAATAATTTGCATTTTATGAGTTTCTATGTGGCTTAAATTCTCTGTCATGACCAAGCATTATTTTTGCTCACTAACGGAATTACTAAGCATAATTTCCCTGCTAAGGATGTTACATTCATTCATTACTGATCCACACAGTCACTAGGTGGTGGATAGTGCCTATTCTGCAGATAAAAGGATTGGAAAAGTTAACCTGCCCAAGTTCTCCCAGTAAGTAAAGATTCTTTATCAAAAGAGACAAAGAAGCTTTTCAAACTCTATATAATGAAGTTAATGTAATCTTCCTGGACTCAGCTGATTTCTGTTTAGAAGCTCACTTCTCACTGCTTTGATTATTTCTTCTTCCCATTGTGATTTCACTTCTGTCTCAAAACTATTAAAATTCTTTTACTCTGGGGAATTACCACAGGCTGATGCTAGCTTTTCATGATTCCTTGAACTGTACTCCAGCATTGCAATGCCCTCATTGCAGTGACTTTTTACACATGTTACCATCTGAATTTGCATAGATGACTTGATTCTTGTTCATCTTCATCTTGATGATGATCTTCTTGAGAGACTTGACACTTTGTTTGGAACTTTCCATAATCCTTCAGGGTCGTTTCCAAACCTGCTCAGTAGGCCTAGGACTGAATCTATAGTAGTGTAACATTTGCACTTGGTGGGTCCTTAATATCAGAAAGCAACAATTCCAATAAATCAGGCAATCTTTTTTCTTATACCAGACTATGTTTTCTCTACTGAATTCTGTAAATGTTCCTGAGTTGGGTAGCTTCTGGGTTAATAAATAATTCCAGTAATGTCTTCTCTTGACTTTTTTTTCCTGATGAAAAGGAGATGTGAGTCATGCAGTCACTAGAAGGTTTTCCAAGTGTAGGGACACCTGGGTGGCTCAGTCGGTTGAGCATCTGCTTTGGCTCAGGTCGTGATCTCAGGGTCCTGGGATTGAGTCCTGTGTTGGGCTCCCTGCTCAGTGGGAGAGTCTGCTTCTCCCTCTGCCTGCTGCTCCCCCCTGTGTGTGCTCTTTTTCTCTGACAAAAATAAATAAATAAATGAATAAATAAATAAAATCTGTAAAAAAATGTTTCCCAAGTGGAAAAATCTTGACAAGTACTATGTCAAAGGAAACATTAATAGCAGAGAATCCTCTATGCCTCTGCTTCACTGCAGACAGGATTGAATACTGTTTATATTACAAATGACAAGGAAACAAGACGAGACTTCCAGCTGCCTGATGACATGAGGTTGAGAAAAGACCTTCAAGGTAACTGGTTAACATAGAGAGTCTAGATTAGAGAGAGAGAAACTAGTGAATCAGGTATAATTTTCATTTTGCTCCACAAAATGTAGAGAGACAAACTAGTGAATCAGGTATAATTTTCATTTTGCTCCACAAATATTTGACTGTATACCCTTAACATTTCAACAGCATGGCAGCAAAAATTACATTGTTCATATCCACGGTCCGTTCCCTGGTTTTCTTCTTTGAGCTTCAGTATTTGAAGGCAAGCTTCACCAGAGTGGCATATTTAATCCAAAAGACTTGGATACAATTTGACAAACTAGTTGATTCATAGCATCACTTCAGAAATCTAAAAGCTACTTGGTAATACACAATTTAGGGTGGGAAAGAAGGCATTTCTTTTTTTTTTCCTAAATGAAATCTTTACAAATGTTTAAACTTATTTCAAGTATATGGAAAAGTGTAGAAAATAACATCCTGGATAACTATGTACTCATCATCCACTCTATTAAATGTTACCACTGTTGTATTAAGTTCAGATTAAATGTCACAAAGATAAAGTGCCCTGCATATGCCTCCAAAATCTCATTCCTTTTATTCCCTCCCTAAGCAAACTATATTCTGAATTTGGTGTTTGTCATTCTCATGGTGTCGTTTCCTTACTATGTTTATATATTAAAAAATAATATATAATATTATTTTGCATTTTGTACTTTAAATGGTATACCATAGATATCAGTTTGCACCCGTACTCTTTTAGTTGTTTATACATGTAACTCAAATTATTGTATAGATATATCCTCTTTTACCAAATACCTGTTATCCTGCAGATGGACTTCTTGTTGTTTTCAATGTCTTCCTACCACAGACAATACTATGTATTGATTTGCTCAAGTTTTTTCCCACATACAATTGTTTCTCTTTTATTCAGGTGCATTCAATCATCTGGCAAATCTTGTTAACAGGCAAACTCTGACTCAGTAGGTTTGAGATGGGGCCTGAGATTCTGCATTTGTATTAAGTTTCCAGGTGGTATCCATGCTGCTGGTACTAGACCAAACTTAGAGGAGCAATAGTCTTATGGGGGAGTGGAACTACTAGGTTGTAAGGGAGGTGCATCTTCAACATTTCTAGATATTGCCAAATTGCTCTCTCAAGTGCTTGCACCAATCCACACTCACGTTAACAGCTCACAGTGTCTCCACAATATTGTATCTTTTTCAACACCTGTTTTCATCAGACTTTGATTTCTGCCAATTTGGTGGGCATGAAGTGGTATCTTGTTGTATTGTCTTTCACGAATATTTTTGAAGTTGGACCATTTGAGTTTCTTTTTCTGTAATAATTCTCAACATAAACTAATATTTGGGACAAAGAAGATGTCTTCATTAATCTGTTTCATATTTTAAACATCCTTCTTACAATATTCCTTCACTTTTTTTAAGAGACTCTTTTTTTAAAATATTTTATTTATTTGACAGACAGAGATCACAAGTAGGCAGAGAGGCAGGCAGAGAGAGAGAGGGAAGCAGGCTTCCTGCTGAGCAGAGAGCCCGATGGGGGGCTCAACCCCAGGACCCTGGGACCATGACCTGAGCCGAAAGCAGAGGCTTTAACCACTGAGCCACCCAGGCGCCCCAAGGCATGCACTTCTAAGTCCTGCATTTGAATTCCAATTTAACCAGTGGCTAGTTGGGTGACCTTGGATAGGTCATTTTCTCACTTAGAAAATGAGGATCATGATAATAGCACCTAGATCATATGGTTGTGAGGATTAAATTAGCTAACAGATGTAAAGTACTTAAGACATTGAAACATTGCAAAAGATCATAAAAACTAGAGCTATCAGAGGTGACATTAGCAAGATGGTAGAATAGGAAGCCCTCCACCCTCCTTCCCCCATGGAGACACAGATTTAACCGCAATGCATGGACCAATCTGGAACCCAGTCAAGACGTTCCTGCACTCCAGGTGAGTGCAAAGCCAACCACCTTAAACCTGGTAGGAAAGTTCATGGTGATTTCTCTTGCCAGAGCTCTCCCTCTGACTCAGTGAGTGCTACCGGGAGGAAACACTTAACTCCCATCTTCTCCCTGTGTATGAAATGTATGCCCAACACTCTTTTAGGTGGACTGTTGAAGGGACTGGTTTACATCTTGTCTGACAACCAGGACTCTGGTTGGGAGCTTGGCCTGCGAGATCAAAGTGATCAACATGAACCAGAGTCTGCAGTACCACGGATAGGCACTAGGTGGCTCTCCATTGCCACGGCATACTACAGCACCAGTGAGGTCACGGCACACAGGCAGGTATCGATGGGGAATACCGAGTAGAAATAGGCAAACTTCAGTCAGGTTACACACAAGCCCAAAAAGGACACACTCCCCAGAAAAGGCTTGCGAAATCTCCAGAATCTCTAGCAGCACTGAATTGAGAATGTCATTCCAGTATAAAACCAGACTACAATGTCAGGGAGGGATGGCTGATTTCAAATGCCCAAATCCCAACAGCAGATAACAAGACATACAAAAAAATAGTGAAATGTGGCCCCTTTGAAAGAAAAATTAGGGGCACCTGGGTGGCTCAGTGGGTTAAAGCCTCTGCCTTCGGCTCAGGTCATGATCTCAGGGTCCTGAGATCAAGCCCTGAATCTGGCTCTCAGCTCAGCAGGGAGCCTGCTTCCCTTCCTCTATCTCTGCCTGCCTCTCTGCCTACTTGTGATCTCTGTCTGTCAAATAAATAAACAAAATCTTAAAAAAAAAAAAGAAAAATTAAATTTCCTGAAACTGACCCTAAATAAACGGAGACTTAGGAGTTACCAAAGAATTTGAAATAGCCATCATAAATGCTCAACGAGGAGCACCTGGGTGGCTCAGTTGGTTGGGCCTCTGCCTTCGGCTCAGGTCATGATCTCAGGGTCCTGGAATCGAACCCTGTATCGGGCTCTCTGCTCAGCAGGGAGCCTGCTCCCCGCCCCTCACTGCTGCCTGCCTCTCTGCCTACTTGTGATCTCTCTCTGTGTCAAATAAATAAATAAAATCTTAAAAAAAAATAAAATAAATGCTCAACAAATGAAAAGAAGCATAGACAGACAACCAAACAAAATCAGGAAAATAATACATGAACAAAGTGAGAGTATCAATGATAAGAAAGAACTCTAAAGAAGAACCAAACAGAACTTCTGAAAATGAAAACAATAATAATTGCACTGAAAAATTCACTATTCAACATCAGGCTTGACAAGTCAGAAGAAAGGATCAGTGAACTAACTCAAAGACAGGACTTTAAAAATTACTTAGGCAGAGGAGCAAACAGAAAAACTACTGAAAAAAGATGAAGAGAGCCTAAGTGACTTATGGGACACCAGAAAGCAGAACAATATATACATTATGGAAGTCTCAGAAGAAGAAGAAAGAGAGAAAGGAGCACAGGGCCTAACTGAAGAATAACTAATGGCCTCACATTCCCTCAATCTGAGACTAGAAATGGACATACAAATTCATGAAATTAAAAAAGCTCCAACTAAGATAAATCTGAAGGTAATTACACCAAGGCATTTCATAATCAAACTGTCAAAATTCACCAAAAGAATCTTGAAAGCAGAAAGAGAAAAGTGACTTGTAATGTACAAGGGAGCTCCTATTATATTATTAAAAGATTTATCAGCAGAAACATTGTGGGCTAGAAGGGAGTATGATGATATATTAAAAATACTGAAAGAAACAAGTGCCAACCAAGAATACAACATCCAGCAAAACTATCCTTCAAAAACAATGGAGAAATTTAGATTTTTCCAGATAAAAGCTGAGAGTTTCTCATCACTAGACCTGCCCTATAAGAAATGCTGATGGGTTCGTTCCCTTGGAGCAGGTGGCAGACGTGGGGGCTTGTGCAGCCCTGGCCAATATTAAGTATCAAGATCTTCAGGGTAAGGGGGCGCCTGGGTGGCTCAGTGGGTTAAAGCCTCTGCCTTCGGCTCAGGTCATGATCCCAGGGTCCTGGGATCAAGCCTTGCTTTGGGCTTTCTGCTCTGTGGGGAGCCTGCTTCCTCCTCTCTCTCTGCCTGCCTCTCTGCCTACTTGTGATCTCTGTCAAATGAATAAATAAAATCTTAAAAAAAAAAAAAAAAAGATCTTCAGGGTAAGGAAGAGGAACTGTTGAAATAGCTGGAAAACAGGAAGGTAAAGTTATCACAGCTGCATGTCTCCAATGTGACAGGCAGAATGGCATCCAAGCTGTCCAAGATCCAAGTTGTTCACAAATCCATCATCTGTGCTCTCAACACATTAACTAGACTCAGAAAGAGAATCTAGGAAAATTACACAAGGGCAAGTAGTAAAGCCCCTGGAAATGTGGCCCAAGAAAACGTGTGCCATGTGTTGCTGGCTCAACAAACATGAGGAAAACCTGAAGATTAAGCAGCAGCAGTGGAAGAAAATGTTGTGCCCACTGTGGATGTATGCAGTCAGAGACTGAGCACAGCAGTGTCCATAAACTGGCTGGGAATAAAAAGGAATGCTGAAGGGAGTCTTTCAAGTTGAAGTGAAAGGATGATAAACAGCAACCAAAACCATACAAAAAACTCCTGTAGTAAAAAAATATATAAATATAAAAATACAAAATACATAACTCCTGTGGTAAAGATAAATATATAAATGTGTAATTATGTAGTGTTATGATGTAGGGAATATATTACTTTCTACTATAGAATTTTAAAAACAAAACCACAAAAAGTAATTATATATAAATATGTGCTAAAGGATGTGATATAAAAAGAGGTAATTTGCATCTCAATAACAAAGTGGGGGGTACAGAATTTATGTAAAGGGGCAGTTTTTATATGCAATTGAAGTTAAATTGTTAATGGCTTAAAATATATTGTTACAACTGTAAGATGTTTTATGTAATTGCAATGATAACCACAAGGAAACTATAGAATATATGCAGAGGGAAAACGAGAAGGGAATAAAAATGTCACTACAAAAAAATTTTTAAATGAATGAAACAAGATAAGGTAGTATGAAGAAAAGAGGGACAAAAGAGCTATAAGATATACAGAAAACAATGAACAAAATGGCAATAGTAAGTCCTTCCATGTCAGCAATCACCTTATAAGTAAATGGATTTTAAATGTACCAACTGAAAGACACAGATTGGTTGAATGGATAAAAAACAAGATCCAATTAACATACTGTCTACAAGAGATTCATTTTAGATCTAAAGACACACATAGGCTAAAAGTGAAAGCGTGAAAAAGATATTTTATGCAAACAGGAACCTGAAAAGAGGAGGGGAGGTCATATTTAGTTAAAATAGACTTTAAGACAAAAACTGTCACATGAGACAAAGAAGGACATTATATAATGATAACAGGGTCAATTCACCAGGAAGATACAACAATTATAATATATGCACCTAATATTAGGGCTCCCAAATATAGGAAGCAAACACTGACAGAGCTGAAGGGAGAAAATAGACAGCAAAACAGTAATTGTAGGAGACTTCAATACTCTGGTTTCATTTATGGCTAGAATAACCAGACAGAAGAAAGTAGAAGAATTGAACAACACTATATGTAGACCAATTAAACTTAACAGACATGTATAGAACACTTAGCCCAACAGTATAATACATATTTTTCTGAAGTGCACATGGACATTCTCTAGGGTAGACCACAGATTAGGTCATAAAATAAGTCTTTTTTTTTTTTTTTAAAGATTTTATTTATTTGATGGACAGAGATCACAAGTAGGCAGAGAGGCAGGCAGAGAGAGAGAGAAGGGGAAGCAGGCTCCCCGCCGAGCAGAGAGCCCAATGCGAGACTCGATTCCAGGACCCTGAGATCATGACCTGAGCCGAGGGCAGAGGCTTTAACCCACTGAGCCACCCAGGCGCCCGTAAAATAAGTCTTAACAAATTTAAGAAGACTGAAATTACACAAAGTATTTTCTCTGACTACAATGGAATAAAACTAGAAAATAGTAAAAGAAGGGAAATTCACAAATATGTGGAAATTAAACAACATGCTCTTTTTTTTTTTTTTTTAAAGATTTTACTTATTTGACAGAGAGAGAGCGATCACAAGTAGGCAGAGAGGCAGGCAGAGAGAATGAGAGAGGGAAGCAGGCTCCTGCCGAGCAGAGAGCCCGATGTGGGACTCGATCCCAGGACCCCGAGATCATGACCCGAGCCGAAGGCAGCGGCTCAAACCACTGAGCCACCCAGGCGCCCCAAACAACATGCTCTTAACCAATGGGTTAAGGAAGAAATCACAAAGGAACTTAGAAAATATCTAGAGGCAAAAGAAAACAAATACAATACACCAAAGCTTATGGGATGCAACAAAAGCAATACTAACAGGAAATTTTACAGTGGTAAGTGCTTACATCAAAAGAGATCTCAAATCCATAATCTAACTTTGTACCTTGAGGAGACAAAAAAAAGAACAAACTAAACCCAAACTTTGAAGGAAAGAAATAATGAAGATTAGAGCAGAGGTAAATGAAATAGAGAATAGAAAAACAATTTAAAAAATCAACAAAATCAAGAGTTGGTGTGTTATGGACTGAATATATAAAAATATTTTATGTATTTTTTAATATATAAAAAAATCATGTATTAAAACCCTAATCTGCAATGTGATAGAATTTGGTGGTAGCCTTTGAGGGATAATTAGGTTTAGATAAAATCTTGAGGGTCAGAACCTCATGTTGGGATTAATGCCCATATAACAATCTCTTATCTTCATGCACATGCACCAAGAAAAGGCTGTGTGATCACACAGCAAGAAGGCGACTATCTGCAAGCCAAGAAGAGGGTTCTCACCAGCACCTAACCACGCTGGCACCCTGATCTCAGACTTTCTGCCTCCAGAACTGTGAAAAATAAATATCTGTTTTTAAGCCACTCAGTCTATGACATTTTATGGTAGCTTGAGCAGACCAAGACATTGTTTTTTGAAAAGATTGACAAAATTGACAATGCCCTAGTTAGACTAACAAAAAGAGGCAGAAGACTCAAATAACTAAAACTAGAATGGAAACAGTGCATATTACAATTAATATCACAGAAATTAAAAGGATTATAAGAGACTACTATGAACAATTCTATAACAAATTGGATAACCTAGAAGAATTAGATAAATTCCCAGAAATGTACAACCTACCAAGACAGAAGCATAAAGAAATAAAAAATCTGAACAGACCTATAACTGGTAAGGAAATTGAAGTAGTAATCAAACATCTCCCAGCCAGGACCAGATGACTCACTGAAAGATTATACCAAACATTTGAAGAATTAACACCCATCCTCCTCACAATCTTCCAAAGAATTGAAGAAGAAACACTTCCAAACTCATTCTGTAAAGCCAGCATTATCCTGATACCAAAACTAGATGAAGACACAAGAGAATAAAACTGTAGAAAAATACTCCTAATGAGTAACAGTGTAAAAATCCTCAACAAAATACTAGTAAGCTGAACTAAACAGCACACTAAAAGGATTATACACCATGATCAAATGGGATTTGCACTTAGAATGCAAGGATGGTTCAACAATAAAAAAAAATATAACACACCACATTAACAAATGTAGGACAAAATCCACATGATTATCTCAGTTGATGCAGAAAAACACTTGACAAAATATAACACTTTCATGAAAAAAGCACTCAACAGACTAGGAATAGAAGCAAACTGCCTTAACATTAAATACATATATAAATGA
This sequence comes from Martes martes, assembly GCF_963455335.1. Lineage (NCBI taxonomy): Eukaryota > Metazoa > Chordata > Mammalia > Carnivora > Mustelidae > Martes > Martes martes. Next base: position 56,438,496 of record NC_137899.1, on the reverse strand, counting down.
AAACCCCACAGCTAACATTATATTCAACTATGAAAGGCTGAAAGTTTTTCCTCTAAGATCAGAAATAAGGCAGATGCCTCCTTTCACCACTACTATTCAAAAGACTACTAGAATTCTTCGCCAGAGAGCAATTAGACAAGAGAAAGAAATTAAAAAGCCCCTAAATTGTAAAGGAAAAAAGCAAAATTATCTCTATTCACAGATTATATGATCTTATATGTACAAAACCTTAAAGATTCAACACACACACAACACACACAAACTGTTACAATTAATAATTTTAGCAAAGTAGCAGGATACAAAATCAACATACAAAAATCAGTTAAATTTTATACACTACCAGTAATTAATCCAAAAAGGAAATAAAGAAGATAACCCCATTTAGTATAGCATCAAAATGGGTAAAATATTTAGGATAAACATAACCAAGCAGGTGAAAAACTTATACACTGAAAACTATAAAACAGGGGCACCTGGGTGGCTCGGTGGGTTAAAGCCTCTGCTTTCGGCTCAGGTCATGATCTCAGGATCCTGGGATAGAGCCCCGAATCGGGCTCTCTGCTCAGCAGGGAGCCTGCTTCCCTTCCTCTCTCTCTCTGCCTGCCTCTCTGCCTACTTGTGATCTCTGTCAAATAAATAAATAAAATCTTTAAAAAAAACCCAACCAAACAAACAAAAAAACTATAAAGCATTGCTAAAAGAAAAAAGAGAACACAAATGAATGGAGATATCCTGTGCTTACGGATTGGGAGACTCAATATTGTCAAAATATGCATACTATCCAAAATGATGTAAAGATTCTGCACAATCCATATTAAACACCAATGCTTTTTTTTTTTTTTTTGCAGAAGTAGAAAAAAAAGTCCTAAAATTTATATGGAATCTTAAAATATCCCAAGTCTCCAAAACAATCTTGAAAAAGAAGAACAAAATTGACAGCCTCAAAATTCCTGATTTCAAAACATAATACAATGAAACACTAATTAAGATAGTGTGGTACTGATATAAAGGTAGATGTATAGACCAAAAGAACAGAATAGAGCCCAGAAACAAACCCGCGCATATATACCCTAATAATTTTTGGCAAAGGTACCAAGACTAGAAAATGGATAAAGGACAGTCTCTTCAACAAATACTATTGGGTTACCTGGATATCCACATGTTAAAAAAAACAAAGTTGGACTCTTACCTTACACCATATACATAAATTAAAATGGATTAAAGACCTAAATCTAAGACCTAAAGCTATATAATTCCTAGAAGACAACAGGAAAAAAGCAAGACACTGGAGTTAGCAATGATTTCTTGAGTATGATACCAAAAGTACAGTCAACAGAAACAAAAATAGACAAAAGGGACTACAACAAACCTAGTAACTTTTTTTTCAAACCTAATAACTTCTATATGTCAAAGGAAACAATCAGAATGAAGAGGCAGTAAGGCAAATAAGAGAAAATATTTTGTAAATGATATATCTGATAAAGAGTTAATATCCAGACTACACAGCGAATTTCTATGATTCAACAAGAAAACAAATAACTGGATTAAAAATTAGGCACAGGGGCACCTAGGTGGCCCAGTCAGTTAAGCAGTTGATTCTTGGTTTTGGCTCAGGTCATGATCTCAGGATCCTGGGATAGAGCCCTGCTCTGATAGAGTGTGTCAGCCTTCATGCTCAGCGGGCAGTCTGCTTGTGGATTCTCTCTCCCTGTCCCCCAGCTTGTGCGTGCGCGCTCTCTCTCTCTCAAAGAAATAAATAATCTTGTATTTATTTATTTATTTATTTATTTTTAAAGATTTTATTCATTTATTTGACAGACAGAGATCACAAGTAGGCAGAGAGGAAGGCAGAGAGAGAGTGGGAAGCAGGCTCCCGCTGAGCAGAAAGCCAGATGCGGGGCTTGATCCCAGGACTCTGGGATCATGACCTGAGCCGAAGGCAGAGGCTTTTATCCACTGAGCCACCCAGGCGTCCCAATCTTTAATTTTTTTTAAATAAGATTTTTATTTATTTTTATTTGAGAGAGACTGAGCAAGAGAGACACAAGCTGGGGAGAGGCAGAGGGAGAGGGACAAGTAGAGCCTCCACTGAGCAGGGAGCCCGATGTGGGGCTCATCCCAGGGCCCGGGATCATGGCCTGAGCCAAAGGCCCAAAGGCAGATGCTTAACTGACTGAGCCACCCAAGTGCCCCTAAATAAATCTTAAAAAAAAAAATTAAAAATAGGTAAAGGACTTTAATAGACTGTTCGCCAAGCAAAATATACAAATGGCCAACAAGCAATTGAAAAAATGTTTAACATCACTAACTGTAAGAGAAATGCAAATCAAATCAATGAGCTATCACCTCACATCCATTAGGATGGCTACTATGAAAACAAGAAAATATGTATTGGGGAGGACACAGAGCAATCGGAACCCTGTTGATGGGAAGGTAAAATAATGCAGTTGCTCTGCAAAGTGGCATATAGGTTCAACATACTAAACGTTAAGAGTTGCCATTGACTCAGCAAACCTACTTCTAGGTATATACCCAAAATAACTCAAAGCAAGATCTCAATGAGGTATTTGCACACCATGTTCACTGCAGCATATTTACAGTAGACGAGAAGTGCAAGCAACCCAAATTCCACCAACAGATGAATGGATAAAGAAAATGTGGTTCAGGGGTGCCTGGGTGGCTCATTTAGTTAAGTGACTGCTTTTAGCTCAGGTCGTGATCCTAGGGTTCTGGGATAGAGCTCTGCATCAGACTCCCTGATCGTGGGGAGCCTGCTTCTCCCTCTCTCACTCCCCCCTGCTTGTGCAGGCTTTCTGTCTCTTTCTCTCTGTCAAATGAATAAATACAATCTTTAAAAAAAAAAGAAAGAAAGAAAATGTGGTTCATATAAACAATGGAGTAGTTTCAGTGTAGCAACATGAAGTAGTTCTAGAGATCTGTTACACAACAATGTGACTGTTGTACACACCACTTAACACTACTATACACTTAAAAATAATTAAGATGTAAATTTAATGTTATGTGAGTTTTCTTTTACAGTAAAAAATTTGATCTATTATTAACTTCTAGGCTTTCCTTTCCCTATGAATATATACTTTCCTCCCAAATTGGGCCACATTGTACGTATGATTTTATAACAGGCTTTTCCCCATTGACTACAGAATAAAAGCCTTTCCAAGTTATTCTCTATTCTTTTAAGTCGTTTAGAAATGTTGTCCAGTATTCCAATATATGAATCTACCACAGTTAATGGATTTCCTGTGGCTGGACACTAGATTTTATCCCTGTGAATAATACTGTGTGGCTAACTCATGTTATGCCTTTCAAATAGTGTTAATATCAGCTGTTTTCTCTCTCCTCTTCTAATTGGCTCTCAGCTGTTATACTCCTCCCTTTCTAATCTGTGATGAGATAACCAAGTTACCTAAATCAGTTTACTTGTAATAAAACCTTGTTTGCAATTCTGTCATTTGCTCCCATTCTAGGTAAATAGCTGTTGCAGCAGCTGCTAAGGGAGGTGGTTTTTGCTTATTTGGGGGTATACTTTCCAGTTAGACCAGCTCTCCCAGAATTGGTTCTGACCTCAATGAATAATTCCAGATGTGGCACATACTCTTGTGTTTGCTTTTTCCCCTGTCCACACCCTCCCAGGGTCTTGAAACTCAGTCTACCTGGCCACAACCTCATTGGTACCTCTTTCTGATTTTCTGAAGTCCTGCTGTCCCTTAGCTAGGTCTAGGAGCTCAGGCCTTCTTGGACTCTTGATACTGGTATGCTTGCATACTGCTGGTTTCTACTTCATTAACTCCTTTGCTTTAGTTTCTCAGACTTTTAGGTAACCCATAGCACTTACTTGTGCTTTTTGACAACTGTACTTCTTAACCACCTTGGATCTAAGTTCACCACACTGTGTGTGTGTCTGTGTGCACATGCGCAAGCACATAAAATAGACTTCAACAATTACAACAAAACTCCCAAGTCATATATTACTAAGAAGCCTAAATGCAGCTAGATAGGCTCCTTTCTCCCAAACTTGCTTATAGAATCTCATGAAACACTTTGTAAAAAACACATCCCCAGGCCTAGCCTAGTGGATATATTATTCTGGATATGCAATTTAGCAAATACCTCATGTAATGCTTGTAGCCAGGCAAATTTAGAAACACTACATCCTTAATTTGCATCCTCAGAGCCTCTAGGACACTGGAAAGTTCAACTGGGACCCACAGGAGACTAGTAAGCCTGGTAGCATAGGGTTTATTCCATCACGTAGAAAAATCCTAGGAGTGAAGAAACATTGGAAAGTCTTTAGAGCTTGAGACCAAAGCAGGAACTTAGGATCTTTTTACTCTTTCCACACCAAGGATGGTTTCAAACATATACCCCTTGGCTACAGATTCAATCCCAAATTTTGGGCTTCCAGAAGTGTTAGCTGGGAATCATACAGTTCTTTGAAAGAAATAACAATAGAATCTGGATCTTCTGAGGACTGAGTTCTTTGCATAAACTCTAAAATCATTTGGGGTGTATGTTTTATTAGGTAAGGTTCTATTTTCACGTTAAAAAATCAGCTCAATCCCAGATCTATGTCAGGTAACTGTTCTGTTGTGCGAGCTATGTCATTATGGAGGCTTGAGAGAGGAAAACAGAACTCTGACACATAAGTCTCAACTCATGACGAGTCTTTGGCTTGGATCAACTATATGTAAGATATACAAGACATCACTCTTGTATATCTTACACAGATATACAGGCACAGGAAGATCAAAACATGTCTGAGAATTCTAACAGAAGCTCACCAGAGCTGGTGAATCCTGACCCTACCACATACACTATTTATTCACATGAGACCACAATTTCCATTCCTCTTACAACCTGCCAACTTGATGGGATAATGTGAGGAAAAAACAGAATTATACAGAAGTTAGGCCCTGATAAAAATCAGTCTAAAATTGTTCAAGAAAACTCAAATGGTGGTCCATAAGAGAGTCAAAATTGGAGGGGGAACAAAATTATGAGGGGAAAATGCCTTGTTGGTCTGAATAATAAAAAGAAGTTTAAAAACTATTATTTCTCTAAGAGAATTTTCTTTAACATGAAGGATAGTCATGCTACTGATGTTTATTTGATAAGCAAGCTAAATAATTAAGCATTTTTTCCCCTCATGGCTTTAGAAATGATCTCCTTTCTAAAAAATAAACAAAACAAAAAACAAACAAACAAACAAATATATATATATTTAAAGGTAAACCTTTAAATGGTAAGACAGTAAAGTGATATAGAATGAGAAAAGCACTTATTCAGTGCATACTGACAGTTTTTTCGATTCCATTCATAATTGAATTTTTAAAAAACCTCTTGCAGAGTACTTTTTATGCTTTACTTAGAAAAAATATTGAATTTCAAGACCCCTAAAGTTATTAATGAAAGCTTATATTCCTTTTAAGTATATATGTACATATATACATATATATGTATATATTTGAATCACTCAAAGCAATTTTATACAAACCACTCAGAACAATTTTAAGAGCTGTTCTTTTCTGTATTTAAAATTGTCCTTTCAAATATTTAGAAGTTCCGTAGGTGGTGGCTTTAGAGGAATTTTTCCTAGAGTAAATTTCTTGGATTGAAATTGCTCCAGTTCTTCCGCTGTGAGTTGATCCTTGGGTGTGAATAATTTGTTATCTGTTGTGGTGCTGCCATTTGAGACTGGGAGAGAGGTAGATATGCTACTGTTTCCAAAGGTGTTGCTAGATGACTTGGAAAAAGCAGTGTGGGAATGTGAACCTAGACTACCAAAACCAGCCACAGAAGTACCACTTCCAAAGGCTGGGGCCCCTGGAGCTCCAAAAGAGCCTGCTGCCATGGAAATTGGAAATCCTGAAAATCCAGGTGATCCAAAACCAGTGGCTGCAGGACTTTTAAAAGAAAATGAAGCAGCAGATGTGACTGCAGGTTTCCCAAATCCAAATGCTGGAACAGAAGTAGTGATGGCAGAACTGGCAGAGGATGCAGCTCCAAATGCTGGAGTATTCCCAAACATAGGAGGACTTCCAGAAGGGGCAGAGCTTGGTTTAAAACTAAAATTCTGAGCACTGCTGCTGTTATTCACTGGAAAACCTACAAAAATCAGAAAAAGGAAAAAATAAACTATTATAGTAAAGAATGTAACCATATTAACCACCCCTCCTTTTTCTCTTATTTCTACCATGTTTGAATGTGAGAAGCTTAGTGGATGGAAAGAGAAGTGAAAAGAAGAAGCTAGAACAAACCCACTAAACCCTGTTGTCCTATCTTTCTGCTATACCTGACCTCATTTGATCATCCTCTCTCATGGAGACAGCTTTGAGAAACCTCTGGGATTAGGAGGTGGACTTTCGCTTTCTGCTTCAACCTCAAATAAATCAGCCACATCCATTATCAAAGAAGTAACTCTTTCCTTAGCTATATTCTTTTAAGCAAATGTAGAGTGGTCACTTCATCTCAGTTTCCTCCTGTATAAATGGAGTGATTCTCAAACCCCTTCCAGCTCTCAACTAAGACAAATCTGATGAAATTGTACTTAATTAACATCTCTAGTTTTTGGCTAAAATTTTTCCAGAGTTGCCATTTTTATTTTTATACTTTTTATGACAGTTTAAACTCCTCAGTCCTAATTTGCCTTTTTGTCTCTAAGAACTGCTGTTTACCTCTGTATACTAACTTAAAACAATTTTTCTTTTAAACTAAAAAAAATAGTGATACAGTATTGTCACTTGAGACAATATTATACTGTTATGCACTGTGAAAAGAAGGTCCTCAATGTGCTGCTACCATAGCTACTATGTACTCTGATAAAACTTTTGAAAAACCATTGCTAAAATATACTCTGAAAGCCTGAGCTACAGGGTCTTTCAAAAAATGTGCCCAGCATGACCCCTATTTCACAAATGATTAATGAGCCAAATTCTCTGAAGCTCCATTATAGAAGGTAGTAGAATCTGCAATGATGATTTAAAAATCACTTAAAGAGAGGGAGGAAGATGGTGTAGAAGTAGGAGACCTTAGTTTTCTCTGGTCCCTGGAATTCAGCTAGATAGCTAAAAATCATTCTGAACACCTGTGAACTCAACTGGAGATCTAAGAAAAAAATTGCTGCAATTCTACAAACAGAAAAGTGACCACTTTCTGCAAGGTAGGAGATGCAGAGAGGTGAATCCGAGGTGATGTATCAGAAGATAAATGGCAGTGGGGCGGGGGTTTGCAAGCTGGCTACCAGAAAGTGAGACAGCAGCAGAGCACAAAATGGGAACTTTTAGAAGTCTGTTTGTCCAGGTGAGGGATATGCCTGCCTGAAAGGCGCTCAGGTGGTGAAGCAGGGCAGAATCCTATGGGGGAGAGTGTGATCTCAGGACCCCAGAGCGCAAAGGAAGACCTGGGGTGCCTGAATGTGGCAGAGTTCCCAAGCATCAGAGCGGCAAAGCCAGCTACAAATGGCAAGCTCAGGAGTGGGCTTTCTGCTCCGTGTTACCATAAACTGCAAATTGTGGCATGGCTGGGCAACTGTTCTCTGAGCAGGGGCCCAGCAAGTGGCAGAATCGTGGTGAGACAACCCCCTCTTTGCCCATGGGGAGGAGGATTATGGGTATGAGCTGCAGGAGTCTGCAGGCTTTGGAGACTTGAAACAGAGTTGCATGCCTGAGATACAAACACTTGGCCACGGGCTGGGTGAGCACAGAGTGCTAAAGGAGACCAGGAAGACAGCTTTTCCTTGAGGGCGTACTGAGGAGTGGGGGGTATGAGCTTTCAGCTCTAGGGTTAGAGACTGGGAGGCTGCCATTTTCATTCTCATCCTCTAACACAGCACGGAAAGCCTTCAGGGAACAAAGGCCACAAACAGCAATCTGGAGTGCTTACACTTAGTGTGCCCCCTGGCAAAGGCAGTGCAATTCTCCCTGGGACAAAGACACCTGAGAATCAGTGCAACAGGCCCCTTTCCCAGAAGATCACCAACAACACCCAGCTAAGATCAAGTTTACCAATCACAGAGAACTACAAAACTTCAGCACTAGGGAAAAACAGTACATAGAATTCATGGTATTTCCTAATAATTCCTCAGTCTTACTTTTTTTTTTAAGACTTTATTTGAGAGAGAGAGAGAGAGAAAGCACAAGCAGGGGGAGGGGAAGGCAGAGGGGGAGGGGAAGGCAGAGGGTGAGAGGAGAAGCAGGCTCCCTGCTGAGCAGGGAACCTGATGTAGGACTTGATCCCAAGACCCTGGGATCATGACCAGAGCCAAAGGCAGACACTTAACTGAGCCACCCAGGCGTCTTACAGTCTTTCAATTTTAACTTTTTTTCTTTTTCCTTTTCAAGCAATTTCTTATTTTATCAACTCTTTTTTAAGACAAGGATGTCATACATCCTGCTTTTTTTTTTTTTAAAGATTTTATTTATTTATGTATTTATTTGTCAGAGAGAGAGTGAGAGAGAGCACACACAAGCAGGCAGAGTGGCAGGCAGAGGCAGAGAGAGAAGCAGGCCCTACCGAGCAAGGAGCCCAATGCGGAACTCGATCCCAGGACTCTGGGATCATGACCTAACCCGAAGGCAGCGGCTTAACCAACTGAGCCACCCAGGCATCCTCTGGGTGAACCTAGACTACCCTTATCAACTCTTTTAAGTCTTTTTTAATTTTCATTTTTATGGTTATATTCTATCCTTTCATTGTATTTAATTTGATTTTTGTATATACATAAGTTTTTCTTTCTTTACAATTTTGGGATCTAGTTTTCTAACGAACAGACCAAAATATACCCAGGATCTCTTGCATTGCTCTGCTCTGTTCATATGTCTGATTATATTCTCTCTCTCTCTCTCTTTCTAATTTTCTTTTTGGTTTCAGGTCTCTTCTGATTTGTTTACAGTATATTTCTCTGGGGTCATTGTTTCTATTTTAGTATTTTGTTCTCTCACTCATTTATTCTTCTATGGACAGAATGACAAGACAGAAAAACTGACTTCAAAAAAGAAAACAAGAGGCAGTACTGACTGCCAGAGACCTAATCAGTATGGATATAAGTAAGATGTCAGAACTAGAGTTCAGAGTAACAATTGTAAAGATACTGCTAGGCTTGAAAAAAGCATAGCTGGCACCAGAAAGTCCCTTTGTGGAGAAATAAAAGAACTAAAATCTAATTAAGTTGAAATTAAAAAGGCTATTTATGAGCTAAAATTAAAAAACGGAGGCTCTAACTAATAGAATAAATGAGGCAGAAGAGAAAATTAGTGATACAGATGACAAAATGATGGAGAATTAAAAAACTGAGAAAAAGAGATATTAACAACCACTGGATCACAAGGTGAGAATTTGAGAGACAAGTGATACTAAAAGTAAAACTATATTAGAATAATTGGGATCCCAGAAAAAGAGTAAAGAGAGAGAGGGGAAGAACGTATATTTGAGCAAAATTATAGCTGAGAATTTCCCTAACCTGGAGAGGGAAACAGGCATTCAAGTCCAGGAGGTACAGAGAACCCCTCTCAATATCAATAAAAATAAGTCAACACTTCAACTTATAATAGTGAAGCTTGCAAATTTCAGAGACAAAGAGAAAATCCTGAGAGCAACTCAGGACAAGAGGTCCTTAACCTAGGAGGGTAGAAACATTTGAGTGGCAGCCGATATATCCACAGAGACCTGGAGGCCCGAAAGGATTGGCATGATATATTCAGGGTGCTAAATGAAAAAAATATGCAGCCAAGGATACTTTATCCAATAAGGCTGTCATTCAGAAGAGGAGAGAAAAGAGCTTCCAGGACAAACAGAAACTAGAAGAATTTGTGATCACTTAACCAGCCCTGGAAGAAATATTAAAGGGGATACTTTAAGTGACGAGAAAGCCCAAAAGTAACAAAGACCAGAAAGGAGCAGAGACAATATACAGAAACTGACTTTATAGGTAATACAATGGCACTAAATTCATCTTTCAGTAGTTACTCTGAATGTAAATGGGCTAAATGCCACAAAGGACACGGTATCAGATTGGTTAAAAAAGCAAGACACGGGGTGCCTGGGTGGCTCAGTCGGTTAAGCCGCTGCCTTCGGCTCAGGTCATGATCCCAGCGTCCTGGGATAGAGTCCCGTGCATCAGGTTCCTTGCTCAGCAAGGAGCCTGCTTCTCTCTCTGCCTCTGCCTGCCACTCTGCCTGGCTTGTGCATACTCTCTCTCTGACAAATAAATAAATAAAATCTTTAAAAGGTTTTTTTTTTTAAGATTTTATTTATTTATTTGACAGACAGAGATCACAAGTAGGCAGAGAGGCAGGCAGAGAGAGAGAGAGAGAGGGAAAAGGAAGTAGGCTCCCTGCAGAGCAGAGAGCCCGATGCGGGGCTCGATCCCAGGACCCTGGGATCATGACCTGAGCTGAAGGCAGAGGCTTTAACCCACTGAGCCACCCAGGTGCCCCAATAAATAAAATCTTTTAAAAAAAAAAAAAAAAAAAAAAAGCAAGACACATCCATATGCTGTCTGCAAGAGATTAATTTAAGCCCAAGGACACCTTCAGATTAAAAGGGAGTGGGTGGAAAGCCATTTATCATGCTAATGGACATCAAAAGACAAATTATATTTTAAACCAAAGACTGAAATAAGAGATAAGGAAGGACATTATAACATAATTAAAGGGTCTATCCAACAAGAAACCTAATAATTGCAACTATTTACACCCCTACCATGGGAGCAGCTATTTATAGATAAACCAATTAATAACAAAATTAAAGAAACACCTTGATAACAATACAATATTAGTACGGGACTTTAACACCCCACTCACTGCAATGGACAGATAGTCTAAGCAGAAGATTAACAAGGAAATAAGGGCTTTAATTGACACACCAGACTAGATGGACTACAGATATATTCAGAACATTCCATCCCAAAGCAACAGAATACACATTCTTCTCTAGTGCACATGGAGCATTCTCCAGAATAGATCACATCCTGGGTCACAAATCAGGTCTCAACTAGTACCAAAAGACTGGGATCATTCCCTGCATATTTTCAGACCACAGTGCTTTGAAACTGGAACTCAACCACAAGAGGAAAGCTGGAAAGAACTCAAATACATGGAAGCTAAAGACCATCCTACTAAAGAATGAATGGGTAAACTAGGAAACTAAAGAATTTTAAAAATTCATGGAAACAAATGAAAACACCATGGTTCAAAAGCTTTGGGATACAGCAAAGGCAGTCCTAAAATATACAGCAATATATGCCTTTCTCAAGAAACAAGAAAGGTCCCAAATAGAGAATCTAACCTTACACCTAAACTAGCTGGAGAAAAAACAGCAAGTAAAGCCTAAACCCAGCAGGAGAAGAGAATTAATAAAGATTAGAGCAGAAATCAATGAAATAGAAACCAAAAGAACAGTACACCAGATCAATGAAACTATGAGCTGGTTCTTTGAGAGAATTAACAAGATTGATAAGCCCCTGGCCAGATTTTCCAAAAAGAAAAAGAGAAAGGACCTGAATAAATAAAATCATGAAAGTGGAGAGATCACAACCAACACCAAAGAAATACAATTATAAGAACATATTATGAGCAACTATAGGCCAACAAAGTAGGCAATGTGGAAGACATGGATGCATTCCTAGAGACACATGAACTACCAAAACTGAACCAAAAAGAAATAGAAAACCTAAACAGATCCATAATCAACAAGGAATTTGAAGCAGTCACCAAAAATCTCCCAATAAACAAGAGTCCAGGGCCGGATGGCTTCCCAGGGGAATTCTACCAAACATTTAAAGAATAATGAATACCTATTCTTCCAAAGCTGTTTCAACAAGTAGAAATGGAAGGAAAACTTCCAAACTCATTCTATGAGGCCAGCATTACCCCACCAAAAAGGAGAATTACAGACCAATATCCCTAATGAACATCAATGCAAAAATTCTCACCAAGATAATAGCCAATAGGATCAATCAGTACATTAAAAGGATTATCCACCATGACCAAGTGGGAATTATTTCTGGGCTGCCAGGGTGGTTCAACATCTGCAAACCAATCAATGTGATACACTACATTAATAAAAGAAAGAACAAGTACCATGTGATCCTCTCAACAGATGCAGAAAAAGCATCTGGTAAGTACAGCATCCTTTCTTGATTAAAGCTCTTCACAGCGTAGGGATAGACGGAACACACCTCAGTATCATAAAAGCCATATCATAAATGCAAAGCCCACAGTGAATATCATTCTCAATGGGGAAAAACTGAGAGCTTTCCCCCTAAGGTCAGGAACATGACAGGGCTGTCCACTCTCACCACTGCTGTTCAACAAAGTACTAGAAGTCCTAGCCCCAGCAATCAGACAACAAAAAGAAATAAAAGGCATCTGAATTGGCACAGAAGAAGTCAAACTCTCATGCTTTGCAGATGACATGATACTCTATGTGGAAGACCCAAAAGACTCCACCCCCAAATTGCTAGAACTCATACAGGAATTCAGTAAAGTGGCAGGATATAAAATCAATACACAGAAACCAGTTGTATTTCTATGCGCTAAGAATGAGACACAAGAAAGAGAAATTAAGGAGTCGATCCCATTTACAATTGTCCCCCAAACTCTAAGATACCTAGGAATAAGAGGCAAAGGATCTGTGATCAGAAAACTATAGAACACTCATGAAATTGAGGAAGACAAAAGGAAATGGGAAAACATTCCATCCTAATAGATTGAAAGAACAAGTACTGTTAAAATGTCTATGCTACCGGGCGCCTGGGTGGCTCAGTGGGTTAAGCCTCTGCCTTCGGCTCAGGTCATGATCTCAGGGTCCTGGGATTGGGTCCCGTATCGGGATCTCTGCTCAGCAGGGAGCCTGCTTCCTCTTCTCTCTCTCTGCCTGCCTCTCTGCCTACTTGTGATCTCTCTCTGTCAAATAAACAAATAAATTCTTAAAAAAAAAAAAAAAGTCTATGCTACCTAGAACAATCTATACATTCAACTGAGGGTTCCTGGAGGGGAGGGTGTTGGGGGATGGAGTAACTGGGTGATGGACATTAAGGAGGGCACGTGATACAATGGGCATTGGATGTTATATAAGACTGATGAATCACTGAACTCTACCTCTGAAACTAATAATACACTATACATTTGTTTGTTTTTTTAAAGATTTTATTCATTCACTTGACAGATCACAAGTAGGCAGAGTGGCAGGCAGAGACAGAGATGGGGAAACAGGCCCCCCGCCAAGCAGAGAGTCCGAAGCGGGGCTCGATCCCAGGACCCTGGGCTCAATCCCAGGACCCTGGGATCATGACCTGAGCCGAAGACAGAGGCCTCAACCCACCGAGCCACCCAGGTGCCCCTACACTATGTTAATTAAATGAATCTAAATTAAAAAATATTTTAAAAATTAAAAAAAAATTAAAAGCCACTTAACATACCTTCAGACTTTATGATCTAAATTCTCTAAAATCCCACATTTCTAAAATTAATGAAGTCTTGCATTACTTTATCATTTACCTGGTGATCCAAATGTTACTGCATTTGTACTGCCAAATCCAAATGCAGGTGCTGGTTGATTTATTCCATCCTTTACATCTGAGAGCTTTAAAAAAAAGTAGGCAAATAATAAAGTAATTAATAATTACTTTATTTAATACCCATACACTTTATAGGCAAATTCAAGTTTTAAAATGTACACTTAAAAAATATGTTTAACACAGAAAAATGCCCACAATATGAATATGCACAGAAGAAGACAGACCAATCTCAATGAGGTAAGAGCAACTGGCTGATGAATTATGGGTGATTTTAATTTTAATTTAAGCTTCTAAAATATTTTCTAAATTTCTTCAATGAATATGTCTGAAAAATGAAAAAAAATTTTAATAATATTTTTCAGTGTCTATAGGTTAATTATCAAGATTTCACATAAAGGGCCTTTAGAGGCTACCCAATCTGCTTACTCTAATACTTGACCTGATTCACAATTACATTAAAAGCTTACTATTGAACTCTAGTAAATATTTCCTATCCCTGAGAATACTTTTTGTTCTTGCTATTTTCTACACTAGAAATGTTTTTCATCTGTGCATAGTGAAATCTTAATCTCCCTTTAAAAAAAAATTTTATTTATTTATTTATTTGAGAGAGAAAGCATGAGCAGGGGGTGAGCGGTAAAGGGAGAGGGGGATGAAGACTCCCCACTGAGCAGGGAGCCCGATGTGGGGCTTGATCCCAGGACCCTGAGATCATGACCTGAACCAAAGGAGATGCCCAACTGACTGAGGCACCCAGGTGACCCTTTAATCTCCCTTTTGAGGAACTTTCCCTTACTCCTTACCCTCAAGAATCTTTTCCTGACCAACTCAAACAGATATGATCTCTCTCATTTGGAGGCCTCAATAGCATTGTTCAAAAATCAATTCCACGGAAGTATAGTTTATAAGCAATAAAGTGCATCTGTCATACATACATATATTTCAGTGAGTTTTGACAAACTTATAGCCATGACAATCAAGATTTAAAATATTTCCGGGGCGCCTGGGTGGCTCAGTGGGTTAAGCCTCTGCCTTCAGCTCAGGTCATGATCTCAGGGTCCTGGGATCGAGCCCCGCATCTGGGTTCTCTGCTCCGTAAGGAACCTGCTTCCCCACCCCCCTCTCTGCCTACTTGTGATCTCTCTGTCAAATAAATAAAATCTTTAAAAAAAAAAAAAAAAAAAAAAAGATTTAAAATATTTCCATCACCCTTCAAAGATCCCTTGTGTTCCTTCTCAGTCAAGCCTCTCCCAAACCCTAGGTATCATGAACCACTCATCTCCTTCCTATCACTATAAATGAGGTTTGTTTTCTTTTTTCTAAAGATTTATAAAGGGGCGCCTGGGTGGCTCAGTCATTAAGTGTCTGCCTTCGGCTCAGGTCATGATCCCATAGTCCTGGGATCAAGCCCCGAATTGGGCTCCCTGCTTGGCGGGAAGCCTGCTTCTTCCTCTCTCACTCCCCCAGCTTGTGTTCTCTCTCTTGCTGTCTCTCTCTGTCAAACAAACAAATAAATCTTAAAAAAAAAAAAAGAGAGAGAGAGAGAGAGATTTTTAAAAATTTATTTATTTGAGAAAGAAAGTGAGTAGGAGGGAGAAGGAGAGAGAATGTGAAGCAGACACTACACTGAGTGCAGAGCCCAACAAGGGGCTCAGTCTCACCACCCTGAGATCATGACCTGAGCTGAAATCAAGAGTCAGATGCTTAACTGACTGAGCCACCCAGGTGCTCTGATGAAGTTTGTTTTCTTTAGTTTTTCATATAAATGAAATCACAAAGTATGTACTTTTTTTCTTTTTCCTTTTTTGGTCTAGCTTCTCTCCCTCAGTGTAATATTCATCAACAGGTACATTGATAAACATATACATATGCTGGATTAAAAGAACAAAGAATTAACTACTTGGCATAAAGAATAAACTACTGACACATTCTAAGCCCCCTGTGGGAGGACTGTTCAGGACCCTCCTCACCTCTGGAGGGGCTCCTAGAGAGCTGACAAAGGGCAAGGAAGTTCTAATCCCAAGGAAAGTTCTGTAGTTCTTTGGACTCAGTTATCTCTTCTACATTAGCAGTGGTGAGCTGGGCCACCTCTCACATAGGGACAGAATACCTCCAATATGTCCTACTAAATTTAAATGGCATCATAACAACTAAACAGTGAAGAAATGAGCTCACCCAAAAGTCTGTTTAGGAAGTACATATTTAAGAAAGGGGTGGGTGCTGGAATGGTCACATAGTCATTTACTAAGTTAGACAACCACAACTCTCAAATCCTTTTCAGAAAGTAGAAGCATAAATCAGCTGGGAAACTGTAAATATCTTATTTCAAAATAAGGTTCCTAAAGAGTTTTTATGGGAATAAAACATCATAACTTTAGTGATAGAGATAATGAATATGCTACAGTCGGGACCATGTATCTTTGGAGACAAGTGGGTATGTATCTACTAAAGGCATTTCTATATAAGTCAGGGAACATATGGTGAGTGGTTTTCAGTCACAGAAGTATACATTAGTCTAAATGTATATTCATACCATTTTTCAGAGCAATTTCTTTGTAAATGCTGATAATGTTACATACTTAAATTTATATAATATTTTCAAAACTAGACCACCGAAGTAAAAAACTTTACCCTAAAAATAGTTTTAAGAAAGCAAAGTTATCTGTGCTTTTCTGACTAAGGAACAGAGAAAAAGCAATTCCAGGACTGTGACTTTAAATGATGATACAGTCTTGAGAATGTGTGTGTATCATAATTCCTGACAGAGAATTTTAGTTTTGCTTTCCAAATTCAAAGTGAAATTCTCTGCAAAAAAGCAATAGATAAGATACTTCCAGTAGAAAACTCTCCAATACTCACCAAGACTATGTTAGCTGATGTATTTAGGCTCTTCAGTTCATTTATTCTATTTCTCCATTGATTTATTAACTGTTGGAGGGAATTTAGCTGAAGAGAGAAGACAGAAAAATAACGAGTCAATTTTGAGTGTTTTAACTTTGTTTCTCCAACAACTTCATGTCTTTACTTGCCAAAATCATAAAAAGTTTATAAAACATTTTTATGGCAAAATGTACAATTTGCCCAAGATATTCCAGCTATAGTTCGCTCCCTGTTCTCCAACAGGGAGTGGTGTCCCCTGGTTCAGAATCTCAAGTATGTGGTAGCACAGAGAGAGTTATATCTGGATGGGAGGCAAACATGGGTACTGGTAGAAATGCTTGATCATGACTGTAGACAACACAAAATACAGTTTATGTCATTTCCTTTAGCACCAAACTTACTTAAGCCCAGCTTTTTTATTTTTTGATATCTGATACATGAGAATGTTAATATGTACAAACAGACGGTATCTTTTTTCACTTTGTTTTTCTAGCATTCATCATGGTGTCTGTACCTAAGAGATGCTCCATAAATGTCAAATGATGAAAGGATCTGACTTCTAGGAGTAAGTGCTATTATTTCTAATAAAAATAGTGACATTCCTAGTTATACAGCCAAAATATATTATTACCATGTTAGATAACCAACCAATTTCAAAGAAAGTAATTTAGAAAATACAAATAGCCTTGTCTTGAGAAAAATTCTAGACCTCATCCACTTTGCTAACATATAAGCAAGCCACTACAAACAGAGAAGACAGTAATTAACAGCTAATTTGGTATCAAGGTAGATGAATAGGAAACAAACTTACATAACTCTGTAAGTTATTGCTGGTTAAGAAGTTATGGTATTCAAGCCTCAACTCCTCTGGTGAAATGTCTGTAAAACCTGAAGTGAGGAATCAATTGGAATCTTTAAAATAAATACCAATACTTTTAATAGTATAGTAAAGCTAGAAGTGCTAGACAAGAAAATATGCTGATGTTGATCATAAGGAAATTTTTATAATCATAAGGAAAAATTTCAAAGCCTATATTCTAATGTTGAACAAAGTATAAAATTAAAATAAAATACAATTGGATATCTGATTTTCAAAGGGAGAAATTTTCTGAAGATAAATGGAATGGAAGGAATAACAAAGAAAAGAAAGGGTTGACCACATACACATTCAAACTTCTGTCTAAAAAATATTCTGCACGTCAGAAACTGTAAGCAAAATTAAAAGGCAAATGGTAAACTGAGAAAACCATGACTGTAACATATATGACTGGAGAAGAGCTAATGTCAATTATAAATAATACTTATAAATCAATAAGAAAAATAAGTTATATGGGCAAATAAACAACCAACTCATAAAAAAATTCAAATAGCCAGTAAATAAGTAAAATAAAAGAGTTGAATTTAAAAATACAACTAAAGGGGCGCCTGGGTGGCTCAGTGGGTTAAGCCTCTGCCTTCAGCTCAGGTCATGATCCCGGGGTCCTGGGATCGAGTCCCACATCGGGCTCTCTGCTCAGCGGGGAGCCTGCTTCCTCCTCTCTCTCTGCCTGCCTCTCTGCCTACTTGTGATCTCTGTCAAATAAGTAAATAAAATCTTAAAAAAAAAAAAATTAAAAATAGAGACAAAATGCTTTACTTAATGGAAAAAATTAAAAATGGATGGTACCTACTATTATTAAGGATGTGGTAAAATGGATATTCTCCTAAATTGCTTTTAAGGGAATTAAAAAGGTGTTTTTCTGGGAGAAAAATTGTAAATAAGCATCAAATGTCTTAAATATGTTTACACCTTCTTTCCTTAATAGAATTTCTAGGATTTAACCTCAGGAAATAATTAGATATATAAACAAAGAGTTTTATGTATGAAGATGTTCATTCTAGTATTTTTAGTAGTAGAGACAAACTGAAAACAACAAAGTAGAATACAAAACTAGATTATGATCCTAATTTTATATGTTTATATGTATACAGGAAATATGGTTGTGTGTGCCTATTTTGAAAGAAAGACTCTAAAATGTTATAGTTATCTCTATGAAATCAGGTGATCTTTATTTTGTTTACATATTTCTGTATTTTTCAAGTCCTTTATGGCAACAGCCATACATTTATAATTAGGAAAACTTTTTAAGAAAGTTCAGGATGTTCAGGATATTTTCTACAGAGAACTACTCATATCCCACACACCATTAACTCAACAGACCCCTGTACCCCAGAATAAAGAAAAGACTAAACGTTCAAATTAGAACCTTGGATTCTTTTTTTTTTAGATTTTATTTATTTATTTGACAGATCACAAGTAGCCAGAGAAGCAGGCAGAGAGAGAGGGAAGCAGGCTCCCTGCTGAGCAGAGAGCCCGATGCAGGGCTTGATCCCAAGATCCTGAGACCATGACCTGAGCTGAAGGCAGAGGCTTAACCCACTGAGCCACCCAGGCACCCCAAGAACCTTGGATTCTTCTAACAACTTATCTTTATACCATCTTTATTAACTGTTCAGGCCAAAAAACCTAGGAATCCCCTTGCATTTCTCATCCCTCACATCTAATTAATCAGCATCCTGCCAGTTCTAACTCCAAAACGGAACATGGATTTGACCAATTCTGTCTCCACTGCTAGTAACTATAATTCAGTCAGTCACGAGCATTTGTCTCCTAACTCATCTCCTTGCCTCTATTTTGCTTCCCACCCCCCACCACTCCCTACACACCATTTCTTTTCATACAACAGTCCAAGTGAGTTTTTTCTAATCAGATCATGTCCTTCTCCCGCTTAAAGCTCCACATGGCTACCTAGAACAATCAGGCCCAACATGACGGGGCTCCTGGCTGACTCCATGGCGTGTGTCCTATGACTCTTTCCCTTATTCACTCTCCTCCAGTGGTTCAGGCCTCACTAGTCCTCAAACTTGCCAACCTTGTTCCTACAAGGGGCTACGCACTAGTTATTCCCATTGTTAAGAATGTTTTCCCCAAATAATTCCCCTAAGTGACGACCTTCTTTTCACTTAGGACTCATCTTCAATACTGTCTGCTAAGAATAGATAAACACTCTAGCTAAAGGAATGCTTTCCCTCAAGTCACTTTTTCCTCCTTCCAGCTGTTCCTCCTCTGAGCCCCACAGGACACAGAAAATTATGTGAGTGAGTATTTTCTCAATTCTCTCAAGGGTGATACAAAAATAGTATCATTTTAGATGCACAGGAAAAGTTAATTCATTATAATTGATGTCTAAGGACAGCAGTTGGGTGCCTGGGTAGCTCAGTAGGTTAAATGTCTGCCTTCAGTTCAGGTCATGAACCTATGGTCGTGGGATGGAGTCCTGCATTGGGCTCCCTGCTCATGCATCTCCCTCTACCTCTCCCCCATGCTTGTGATCTCTCTCTCAAATAAATAAAATCTTAAAAAAAAAAAAAATCTAGGACAGCAGTTCCCCACCTTTCTAGTCTCATGACCCAAATATGTTCTTAAAAATCATTAAACAACCCCCAAAAGTTTTTGCTTATATAGGTTATACATTCAATATTGACCATATTTAAAATGAAAAATAAGAAATACAGAACATATTTATTAAATCACATAAAAATAAGAAACCAGGGGCGCCTTGGTGGTACATCGGTTGAGCATCCAACTCTTCATTTCGTCTCAGGTCACGATCTCAGGGTCATGGGATCGAGCCCTGTGTTCGGCTCCATGTTCACCTTGGAGTTGACTTGAGATTCTCTCTCTCTCCCCCTCTTCCTCTGCCACTCCCCCTGCATGCACTCTCTCTCTCTCAAATAAGTAAATACATCTTAAAAAAAAAAAAAAGGAACCAACTACCTATCAACATAAATGAAAAGACTATTTTTCAAAGCAAAAAAGTAAAAATTTAGTGAGATGAGCAGCATTGTCTTATGTTTGCCAATTTTTTACTATACCTTAATTTAAAAATATTTTATTGCTAAAAAATGGTAACCCTCTTCTGAACTTTCAGTGAGTCATCAGCTTTTTGCTGATGGAGGGTCTGTTTGTAAATTTTTTTAACGTTTGACTTTAATAGAAGACTGCTGGATTATTCTATCTGCTTCTACATTCAATCTGTTGCAATATATTGCCTAGCTGAAGTATATGAAGAAAGTTTGTTCTAATACAGATAAGTAGTTGGAAATGGAGGACTTAAATAGCTTTTTCAGGTAATTGTGGACATTCTTCTTTGACACTACCTCAAAACTTGATAGGTTGTAGTTTCTTAAATGTTAGCTATAATACAAACTCAAACCATATTCATTAACTTTTTGTACTATTTATATTAAATCCAGTGGTTTATCTTGCGCTTAGAATGGATTTTTCAGCCATGCATAATTTTCACTTGAAAGCCTGAATTTTGTCACTGGCAATAAACAGTAATTTTTTGGTACGCCTGGGTGGCTCAGTTGGTTAAGTGTCTGCCTTTGGCTCAGGTCACGACCCCAGAGTCCTGGGATAGAATCCCACATTGGGCTCCTTGCTCAGCAGGGAGCCTGCTTCTCCCTCTGCCTGCTCTGCCTGTTCTGCCTGCTGTTCTCCGTGCTTCTGCTCTTTCTGACAAATAAATAAATAAAAAATCTTAAAAAAAAAAAAAAAAGATTGGGGCGCCTGGGTGGCTCAGTGGGTTAAGCCTCTGCCTTCGGCTCAGGTCATGATCTCAGGGTCCTGGGATCGAGCCTCGTATCAGGCTCTCTGCTCAGAAGGGAGCCTGCTTCCCCCTCTCGCTCTGCCTACTTGTGATCTCTCTCTCTGTGTCAAATAAATAAATAAAATCTTTAAAAATTAAAAAAAAAAAGATTTACAAAATAGTCATTTTTTTCTTTGATGTGACAGGCTTACTTCATTAGTTTTTTTAGAAAATGTTGCCAAATACCAAAGTCTAGGCAATGACAATTATCAGTCATTCTTTCAAGTAAATATTGTCTGTGAAAAAAATAGCTAGTTGAGCTCACAATTCAAATGATAACCTCAGTGCCTTCCCTCAAGACAACCATCATATCCAAGTATGTGGCAGAAGCACTTATGTGTGCTTCCTATTTTGTCACACAGATTAAAAAGGTGTGCACTCAAGGGTCAAGATTAATAAAATCAACATTTTTACTTCTTTATCAGAAATTTTAAGTGAATAACGGCATTAATTTTTTTTTTTTTTTTTTACTGTGGTGCCTGGCTGGCTCAGTCAGAGGAGCATGTGACTCTTGATTCAGGGTTGTGAATTTGAGCCCCACACTGGTTGTAGAGATTATTTAAGTAAACAAAACTTTTAAAAAAATGGTTTTGTATTGACTACTATAGTCAGCTAGTACAGTAAGTTGCCTCTGCCTTGATTCACACTAAGATACAAGTTTTACCCATCAATGTTTTCGTACCAATACTGCGAATGTCAACAGAGTGAAAATGGCAATTAATGTCTTAGTACTATTATGAAAATTGAATTTTGAGCCTTTAGAATGCTCTCAGGAATAGGGTTGCCAGACTTAGCAAATAATAATACAGGATACCCTGTATTATATTATACAGGGTATATATATATATATTATATTATAATACCCTGTATTATTCAAATTAAATTTGAATTTCAGATATACAACAAATACTTTTTTAGTATAATTATGTCCTAAATATCACATGGAATATTCAGATACTAAAATATTATTTTTTAGGGGCGACTGGGTGGTTTAGTTGGTTAAGTGTCTGACTCTTGGTTTCAGTTCAGGTGTTGATCTCACGGGTTGTGGGATCAAGCCTGGTGTTGGGTTCCCTGCTCAGCAGGGAGTCTGCTCTGCTCCCCTCTTGCTCTCTCTCCCTCTGCCCCTCCCTTGGCTTATACACTCTCTCTCTCTCTCTCTCTTTCTGGAATAGATAAATAAATCTTACCAAAATAAAATAAAAGAAAAGAAAACACTAGTGAAATTATCTTTTTTTTTTTTAAGATTTTTTTATTTATTTGACAGGCAGAGATCACAAGTAGGCAGAGAGGCAGGCAGAGAGAGGGAGGAGGAAGCAGGCTCCCCGCTGAGCAGAGAGCCCGATGCGGGGCTCGATCCCAGGACCCTGGGACCATGACCTGAGCCGAAGGCAGAGGTTTTAACCCACTAAGCCACCCAGGCGCCCTATCTTTTTTTTTTAAACTAGTGAAATTATCTTATTTATTTATATTACTTATTGTCTCCTTCCCTCAAGAACATGAGCTCTATAAGGGAGGGACATTGTCTGTCTTGCTTATCACTCTATCCTTAGAGCTAAGAATAGGGCCTGACACAAAAGAAATTCTGTAAGTATTTTCTTGAATGACTGAGTGAATAAATAATTAAGGACTGATGTGATACCAATGTTCATAGGGAAATGAGCAGGTAGAGCTGAGACAGAGCAGGGATCCCAAAGTTCTGAGAGATTGCAAAGGCTCTCATCTGCTAGATACTTGCTGTTTACTCCATAGGGCAGAGGCCCAGGACCACCCAAGTGGGATTAGAAAAGTGTGGTGCTCTAGGTTTTAGCTCAGAAAGGGCTTAGGGACTATGGACCAAAGAGAACAGGGGGAAAAGGGCGTTCTAAACAAATGCTATCCCTGTAGCCCAGCTAAAGTTCTTTACCTTCACACATTATCTCCAGGACAGTTCTCAACATGCTTTATGAAAAATAGCTATCTTTAGAAGAAAATATAGGGAAGAAAGGGAGAACCGTATCAGGCAGCCACGGCCTTAATGGTAGGTAAGATGTGAATCTTCTAGTCACTGCAGACAGCTAAGAGGTTTTGAAGTTGTACCCATAGGCAACCAAGAAAGCAGAGATTCTTTGGGGGCTTACAGAATTGGAATTGTGGTGGGTACTGATTTCAGTATTTTCTCACGAGAACTATGTATCTCATGATACATAATGAACTGTATCTTCTAAAAAAAAAAAAAAACAGAACTGTATCTTCTAATATTTATTTCTGAATTACGAAGTTCTGCCAGAATACTGGAATACTTGAAACAATGTCCAAACTTTCTTAACTGTAGCTAAGTTTGTAGTTAGTTTACTTGGCATGATCTTGGTTTTAGAAAATAAGAGTTGTAAAACATATTTTAAAAACATACAATTTCTCAATTACCTGAAATATTAGGTTTCTTTTTCATTGGCGAATAAACAGAAAACATCCACTGCCCTGATGATTCCCAAATTTCCATATCTTTTATAATTCCTTCCCTGGGGAAAAAAAAAAGAGCAAAGGATCTTTTTCATCTGCTTGTTAAAATTTATTGTTTATAATTTTCAATGATTGAAATTTTAAATTGTAGTAAATATGTAATTTCAGATTAAAAAAGAAAAGATTTTATTTATTTTTAGAGAGAGAGCAAGAGAGAGTACACATGCAAAGGTGGCTGCAGTGGAAGAGGGAGAAGCAGATTCCCTGCTGAGGGTGGAGCCTGACACAGGGCTCAATCTCAGGACTCTAAGATCACCACCTGAGCTGAAATCAAGTCAGATGCTTAACTGACTGAGCCACCCAGGGGCCCCTAGATTTTTTCCATTGTATTTTCTGAAGACTATTCTTTAAAGCAGAATTTATGAACTAAGAACTATATTTAATGATTTTAAATATTATAATATTAAATAAGTTCATGGTTTTGGTTTTCCAGTAAAGTGAACCATTAAGCAATAGATTTGGTAAATGAGAACTATCAAACTATACATATTTTAAAGAACTAAAATAAAATATACAATACTAATTTTAATCTTTCTTTGTTCATTATCATAAACATCAATAACATTTAACTGGGAAAAGAAAGAACCACGTATTGCATGGAGCACTGAGTGTGGTGCATAGACAATGAATTTTGGAACACTAAAAAAAAATAAAATTAAATAAAAAAAAAAGAAAGAACCACGTAATATAGAACCATAAAATTTTTAAAGTGGGTAGGACTTTAGAGATCATTTTGTCTAATTCTCATATTTTGCAAAAAGGGACAACAGACCCACGCCCATATAGTTAATTTATTGGCAAAGTGGTGGGTAGATTCAACTCTAAATTAAATGTTTCCCTCCCCCATCCAGAATGCTACAATTAATAAAAATGATAGATACCACAGAGATACTGTACTAAATTCAGGATTTTTACAACATGAAATACAGGAAGGCGGGCTTTGTTTGCTCTTTTACCTTTTTAAAAAAAATATCAATTGTATATGATATATGGATCAAAATGTTTACCACTCATTCTAATTTATTATGAGAAATAAAAGACTAATGAATATATTTAAGTTCTGTCCTGGGAGCTGAGGCAACAGTTACAGAATGCCAGGGACTATTTCGGCACGAGTCACACATTCTACTATGATCAGGAAATAACAGGGAATCTACTCTACAGTAATGAAGGAAATCAAATGAAACCAGTTTCAATGGGGGTAGTGGAAGTAAAAGTTTTAGGAAAAATATACCAGATGCCGTAAGTGACCACCAAGAATACAAACTGCTTTAAATTACCTCATACTTTGTAAAGAACTAATAATATACAACAAACTCAAGCAAAACTACCTTAGAAAGATATTCACAATATAGTGTTATCAATAGAAAAATGGAAAGAGCATAATTAGCCCTGAGAAGTCATTGTGCTGGTATGGAAAGGTGACATTTTTTTTTTTTTAAACATTTTATTTATTTTTTTATTTTTTTAAAGATTTTATTTATTTATTTGACAGACAGAGATCACAAGTAGGCAGAGAGGCAGGCAGAGAGAGAGGAAGGGAAGCAGGCTCCCTGCTGAGCAGAGAGCCCGATGCGGGGCTTGATCCCAGGACCCTGAGATCATGACCCGAGCTGAAGGCAGAGGCTTCAACTCACTGAGCCACCCAGGCGCCCCTATTTTTAAGGGTAATAACGTATACTATGACATATGCAAAATAGGGGTTATCTCTGAGTGATAGGATTGTGGGTACTTTTTCTTCTTTTTGCTTATTCTGATTTTTTAATGATGTATTACTTCTTTTTTTTTTTTTAAAGATTTTATTTATTTATTTGACAGACAGAGATCACAAGTAGGCAGAGAGGGAGGCAGAGAGAGAGGGGGAGGCAGGCTCCCTGCTGAGAAGAAAGCCCGATGCGGGGCTCGATCCCAGGACCCTGGGATCATGACCTGAGCTGAAGGCAGAGGCTTAACTCACTGAGCCACTCAAGCGCCCCAATATTACTTCTTTTTTAAAGAAAATATTTTAAGTACTTTTGAAAGAAAATAAGCAAATGGGTAGTAATTTCTCTGAAGGCTTCCACTTACAGAAGTTTCTTTTCATCTTTCTGCCCATCAGGGCTGGGTGAAGCAAATGGGTTCTGGGACACTCCAAACCCTCTGTTCCTGCTAGTTGAAGCTCCAGAATCAAAGGAACTGAAAGATGGCTTTTCTTGATCTCTGCTGCCCCCCCATGGTGTTGATTTGGAGAAGCTGGATGGCTGGATAACGCTGGAGTATCTTTGGCTGGTGGTATTCCATCCACGCCTGTTACTACCTGAAAATAAAGAATAAAACAATTTTATTGGCAATTCCTCTTTTAAACCTCTAAAAATTTCATTATATTATCTTACTATGTGCAGAAATTATACGAAGATTCAACAAGCACCACACTGCCACTCATTTTAAATCAGAAAACTCTTCATTTTTGACTTACATATACATACTTGTATATTATATACATATATATGTTGGTTACATACTTGTAACCAACAAATCATGTAATGGTCTAATGGCATTTTTTGTTTAACAAGATTGAGAGAAGTGCAAACCCAGAGGAAAATAATGATATATTAGTAAGTTTAGCTGATATAAGCTTATTAAGTAAATAATTGCTTGATAGTAGATTTAGGATATATCCTAAATCATAAACTCCTTCAGGATAAAAAGCTGTCTTAATCATTCTTGCTCTCTTATAGCACCCTATATAGCAGTAATGTCTGAAAATGGATAATGTATTAAAGAGTTTGTTGAATATAAAAAATTAGATTCTACCCTCTTTCCTTGAACAGATGCTTAAATCTACTTGACTCAGTCTTCCCTCTGGGAAAATAACATTTACCCACCTATCTTTCACAAGGAGATTATAATTTACATGTGAATAAAATGCATTCAGTTCTATTACCAGCAGATTCTAATATTTCATAATTATCACAATGAGGCAACAGGACTCTCTTCCCTTGTCTCTGTATTTTTAAAAAATTGTGGGGCACCTGGATGGCTCAGGTGGGTTAAGCATCTGCCTTTGGCTCAGGTCATGATCCCAGGGTCCTGGGATTGAGCCCACATCACTTTTCCTCTGCCTGCCACTCCCCCTGCTTGTGCTCTCTCTCTGTCAAATAAATAAATAAAATCTTAAACTACCTCATTTACTCAGCACTTCCTAGTTGGAACCAAGATAATTTGCCTTGTTTCTGACTGAATTAAGAAATATGCCATGAAATGTATTAAAAACTGGAATATGCGAGATATATTCCTTCACGAAAATTCATCTCCCAACTCTAAAACTACCTAATAAAACCAAAGAGAAAAAGGAACAGATTGCTGGGCCAGATCCCTCATTTAAGTGTTAATGGTATTCTATTTTTCTGAAGTTCGTTGGGGGATGACACAACTGAAGAAGTTCATTCTTTCTTTTGTATATAGCTTTTGCCTTCATTTATTAATTACAGAAGCATTCATTTCTGGGAGATAAATACTATTTACTTGTTGAGTTTTATTTATATTTTCTTCATCCATCAACCCATTAACTATTTGCTTTCTGATTACTACATCTATAGTGAGTCTCCACAGAATGTCAAATATTAAGTACCATTTTCCAAGGAAATACGTTCCCAAGTATCAGACCCCCGAGTCCTAATTTTTGGTTTGGAGTATTTCACAAGACTAATTGTGGGTAATGCAAAAGGCCTGTCTTCAAGAAGAGCAATCAGACGTGAAACCACTATGCAACACAAATTAAGGATCAAACGAACAGTCCTAAAAGAGGGAAGGGAAGGAAAGGAACAGGAGGGGGTCTGCATCTTGTGATACTTTTAAGGACTAAGTTTCAATCCTAAGAAAATAAAACCTATTCATCTGACCTTTAAAACCTTGCTTTGCGTGGTTTCATTTCTGATCCCTCCTCTCCTTGAACACCGTCCTTTCACCTCATCCACAATGGCTTAAATATTCCAAAAACTCTGACAATAACTTAGACCCAGGGAATAGGACAACGTGGTCCTCCACACCCCTTCTCTCATACCTCAGAGTTCTTCTTTTTTTTTTTTTTTTAAGATTTTATTTATTTATTTGACACACAGAGAGAGACCACAAGTAGGCAGAGAGGCAGGCAGAGAGAGGAAGGGAAGCAGGCTCCCTGCTGAGCAGAGAGCCCGATGCGGGGCTGGATCCCAGGACCCTGAGATCATGACCTGAGCCGAAGGCAGAGGCTTAACCCACTGAGCCACCCAGGCGCCCCTACCTCAGAGTTCTTTACCCGCCCTTCCAGTTTTACCTCCAACTTACGAGCACGTACGTTCGCCTAAGGTAGAGCTTTGCAGCTATTAGATTGTTCAAAGGAATTTGCGACTTCCCCAACGTTAAGCATCCAGGCTGTGACCCCAGCTGCTAGCCTCTCTCGAAAAAAAAGTTTAGTAAAAATTATATATAGGGTGTCAAGGGAGAAAAAAGAACCAGTACGCAGAAGGGTAGGAAAGCAAGGAGGCGTCTGGGTCGACCTACACCAATTCTCCGGACCATCACTACGCACAGACAAGAGAGTTTTGACACGTACTTCCGACCTAAAAACTCATTGTTTCGCATTCGTACCAAAGGCCAAGTCCCTGTCTTCATCCCCTCAACTACAACCAGCCGAATCCCCACACAGCGGAGAGGAGCACCGGAGAGAACCTGTGCCGGGCCTGTGGGCGGGACCGAAAAGGAGACGACGCGGGCACGTCATCGTCACCTGACCGGTGCGCCGCCGCCCTACGCCGAGCGGCGGGCCCCACGCCGGACGCCCGTTCTCAGCCCCACGGCCCTGGCTCCAGGCCTTCCCCAGCTCCACCGGCGGCGGAGGATGGAGGGGCACGTCACCTGAGGGCTGTTGCTGCCGTCCTCCGCCCGCACCCCCGGCGCCGGGATGTTCGTTCCAGCACCGGTCTCCAAAGCGGCACCGGCCTTGAAGGAAGAACTGACAAATGGTCATAGCGACGGCGTCGCCCACGGAACGGTCTTCAGTCAGCACCCTCAGCGGACGGAGAGCCCAAAGCAACCGAAGGTCCCTCCCTGTTACCGTGACGTCATCTTCTCGCGTCCCCACCTCCCCCCTTTTCTCGTCCTGCCCTGGGATGAGAGGCGTAGGCTCTACCCAATAGGATTTGAGAAGAGCGGGCGGCCCCCGCTCACTGAGTTGGGCTTGGGAGAGCGGAAAACTTGAATGGTTAACGTAAGGGAAGAGGCGCGTTTGCGCGTGGTGCAGAGCCTCGGACTGCAAGGAAAGCGTGAGGGTCCGAAATAAGAGGAGAGCAGGTTAAGGAAATTTAGATTTTCAGCACAGCCACGGAGGGTTTGAGAGACCGAGTTGTAATTTGCATTTGTACTGTTAAGTGAAAATCCGCGCAGCCATTTATCAGGTGGATAACCGATAAAGCCACTTCTAAGGTAAACAGTAAACAGTGTTTCCTTCAAGGACAGACTGCAACTGAAAAGTATCATAACCCCATCTTTGGATAAACACTACATTCTTAACTCCGAGAAAGCTAGTTCTTTAAAGCCCGAGTACACGCCGCTGTTTGAAATTGCATCAGTAAGAATGAAACATCCCACTCTTGCCTGGAGGAACGAAGACACTTTGACACAGAGCAGCAGCATCGATTTCTATCCAGGTGCAGAGCTTCCGATAAGGCGTTCCTGAAAAAAGCATTCGTATTCTTCTTAATTTTGTAGTTTCCGGGAGGCCTGGGTGGCTCAGTCGGTCGCTGGCTGCCTTCTGCTCAGGTCATGATCCCAGGCTGCTGGCATGAGTCCCGGGTTGAGCTCCTTGCTCGGTAGGGAGCC
Source organism: Martes martes (assembly GCF_963455335.1). Classification (NCBI taxonomy): domain Eukaryota; kingdom Metazoa; phylum Chordata; class Mammalia; order Carnivora; family Mustelidae; genus Martes; species Martes martes. The sequence continues at coordinate 56,409,051 of NC_137899.1, read as the reverse complement.
TGCTTCTCCCTCTGCTTGCTCTGCCTGCTGCTTGCTCCCGCTGCTTGTGCGCGCTCTCTTTCTCTGACAAATAAATAAAATCTTAAAAAGAGGGCGCCTGGGTGGCTCAGTGGGTTAAGCCTCTGCCTTCCGCTCAGGTCACGATCCCGGGATCGGGCCCCGCATGGGGCTCTGTCGAGCAGAGAGCCTGCTTCCTCGCCTCTCTGCCTGCTCGTAATCTCTCTCTCTGTCAAACAAATAAATAAAATCTTTAAAAAAAAAATCTTAAAAAGAAAAAAAAAATTGTAGTTTCCAAGGAAACATGACCCCACATCCACTTCTCAGTCCAGATCCGATGTTGATGCCTTTACACAGAGCTCTGCTTTGCTTTGAGCTTATAAAATCTTACCTAAAATCCACCTAGCCCGCAAATCTTACAGTTGTCTTTTCCTTCGTAGGGTGAGACACCCCTACCATTCCTCTGGTTCACGGTCTCCTTGGTTGCCAGGAGGCAATAAATATGACTTTGTTGGAATGTAGATTTATCCCTGGTGTTTTAAGATGATTGGCCATTGTTCTTGTTAGCATCTTTGGATTTTGAATACAGTGGAAGCTACAAAAGCACTGGGAATAACTGCTACAATGTAGTTTAAAGTTTTTATTTTAAGTAATCTCTATGCCCAAGTTTATTTAAACCTAGTTTATTAAAAAAAAAAAAAAAAGTCAAGTGGGGCCCCTGGCTGGCTCAGGCAGTAGACCATGCAACTCGTGATCTCAGGGTTTGTGAGTTCAAGCCCCACACTGGGTGTAGAGATTACTTAAAAAAAAAATTCACTTATTTTGAAATGTATTGAAGATTTACAAATACAGTATAAGAGACTGTATTGCGGACCTGATACCCCATCACCCAAATACTTTATTTCCTATAAACAAAGACATTCTCCCACATAACCACAGTACAATCACCAAAATCAGGATGTTAATATTGATGAATAACTACTATCTAATCCTTAGATTCTGTTCATGTTTTGCCAAATGTCCCAATGTCTTTAAAAGAAAAAGATCCAGTTTAGAATTATTGTCTTATTCATATTTTTTTTCTTTATTTAGCCTTACTTGTATTTCTTTAGTCTTCTTCATCCTGGAACATTTCCTCAGTCTTTCCTTGACTTTCAAGACCTTAAAACTATTAGAGATTACAGCTATAGTTACTTTGTAGAAGTTCCTCAATGCAGATTTGTCTGCTATTTTCTTGTGGTTGGATTCAGATTAAGCATCTTTGGCAGGATTATTGCAGACATGATGTTATGGCCTTTACATTGCACCTCTCAGGTTGTGCACAATTTGTTTATCCCATTACCTGAGGTGTTTACTTTGATCACTCGGTTAAGATGGTGTCTGCTGAGCTACTACAATGACTCTTTTTGTCTTTGTTATTAATAAGGATTTTGTAAGGAGATACTTTGAAAGCATAAATGTGCCATTCCTCCCCAAGCTTTTTGGTTCTTTCATTTATTTATTCCTATCACTATGGCCTCCAATTTTCCAATTTTATTCAGTGGGTTACAATCTATTACTGTCATTATTTTGAGGTTCAAATCATCCTCAGTGAGAGACCTCTAACCTTTGTTTTTTGACACACCCCATTAATTCTTTGAACACTTCTTTACTCCTTGGCCCAAAAGATGCTCCAGGCTCAATCTTATACTTTCCCTGATCTACTCCTAGGATCAGCCATTTCTCCCAGCAGTCCTGGGTCCTTCAATGGTACTTAGAGGCCAAGATCTGAGCTTCAAATTTTCTCATTGCTGTTGTGAGGTCTTTGCTCCCAAGCCCTTTTGTGGACGTTGCTAGGAAATACATACTATAGAGAGAAATATGTTTACATCAATACATATTTCTGTATATGTATTAGAAATTATGAGTTTATACTGATAACCTCCAGTTTGATCCCAAGATCACAGAATTTCTTTTATTTTCTTCCTGTATTTCTAACTTCCTCCTTTGATAGTGAGAAACTTGGTTCTCACTATCCATACTTATTTTGAGCAATTCCCTTATATTAGCCAGTTTCGCCTTGTGGCCATTGACTTTCTTGTCTATGCAAAGACCAACATGTGTAAGGACTCTGCTGGGATCAAAGACCTAAAATAATGCCAGTGGTGGCTGAAGCTTAAATGAGAATGGACATGGCGCTGTGTGAAGGTGGAAAGGTAGGCAAGGCCAGATCTCAGTTGAGATCATCTAGGTGAGTGCTCATGAGACAGTGGGAGACAATGGGAGCCTAGGGCTAAGGAATGCAGAATTCAGTAGTGATCAATTAGGGCCGGGTTGGTGGAAATCAAGAGTGGGGTCACAGAAAGGAAACTTCTAATCTCAAGATGGCAAAGTAAAAATAGTTCTGCCTCCCTTTCCTCTTGAAAAATCATCTCAAAGTAAGGGGAAACAAGCAAAAAACACAATCTTTGATTATACCAGCAAATAACCATAATCTCAAACCACAATTTGTGAAGATTGAATGTGCTTGGTGGAATAGTAAATTACTTAGCAGAGAGGAGGAAGGTCACATTCTGGAAAGGTGCACACTGATGTCCCTAGAGAGGCTGAAAATCCTCAGAAATTAAGAGCCACCAGGTACCATAGAAGGGTAGACTGAAAATCTCTATGTAGTGCAATTAGAATCCAGCTTCATAAATCCACCCAGTGAGGCAGCTATCCCTACCTGATGGGAAATAGGTTTTCTCCTTGAAAAAAAGTGGGGTGGGGTAGGGACGAGAGAGGCTTTGAGTCCAGGACATCAAGTACAGAGGAGAAGTTACGGTACTGACAATGCAAGCTATGTCAGTTATTGAATGTCAGTTACTGAATGGTGAACTATAGTCCTCTTTGCCTGAGCTCCAGAAATCCTGTAGCCAGCCTTACAGTCCCTTTTTCCCCAACTTGCACTCGGCACCTAAGGTAGGGGTTTGGAAGATTATTTCTTTGAGAATCAAACATCCCAGAAAAATATCTACAGATCTGGTGGATTCCCAACAAAAATAGGTGACCATTCCCTCATCATATGATGAGGCTCACTGATAATTAGGCCCACCTTTGCACACAAAAATTATCAACTCATTCAATGTCTCATTTTAAATAAAATTTGCAGACAGGGACTAGAAAAGAGCAAAACAAACAAAAAAATAAGCAGAAACACACCAAGTGTGTAGAAAATGTTAAAAACACTAAAGTATCTTCAGAGAGGATAACATGAAACAATAACAATGCTATACGAAATAATCATTTTTAAAAAAGTATTCTTAGATATTAAACATGGGTAGTGGAAACAAATTCAACAGATGGTTGGAAGATATAATCAGAGAAGTTCCCTACAAGAATTGAACAAACCAGATCCAGAACCCATATTATAGCTGTTATGAGAGGAGGCTTAAAGCTCTGGAAAAGTAAAATCTTTCAATTTCCCAGCACAAACTTTTAAATTTTTATTTCTCCCAAAGTAGTTTGAATAGCCTTGGGAAGGAGGAAGTTAGGAAGATGAAGTTAGTTCAAACTTTTAGAAGTCTTTTGAGGCAAATATTATAGGAGGAATATTTAAAGGATTTAGCACATGTTGACGGATGCAACCTGAAAATGTCTCTTCATATTATCAGATTTTTGGGACTTGGTTTGGTGCCATGTTGGACTGGACTGAATTTTCTGACATTGTTGATATATGTTAATGGTATCACCCTTAAAAAGTGATATTTCGGGGGCACCTGGGTGGCTTAGTCAGTTAAGTATCCAACTCTTGATTTTGGCTCAGGCCATCATCTCAGGGTTCTGGGATTGAGCTCCAGTTGGGCTCTGAGCTAGGCATGGAGCCTGCTTAAGATTTTCTCCCTCCCTTTGCCCCCTCCCACTTCTCTCCCTCTCCCTAAAAAAAAAAAAGAAAAGAAAAAGAGAAAAAAAAAGGCAACATTTCCTTCCAATACTCTTTTATCCTGACGGGCAGCAAATCTCAATTTTTTGCTGTTAATAGAATATAAGGCAAAAGGAATATAGATTCCTTAGTTAATAATTGTTTATTAAATGGCTAATTTTTGTGACTCAGAATTTCCTGTAAGATTGTAGATCAGGTTTTTGAAAGCTAGGTCACAATTGTAATTAAGTCCTGTTTTTTACAGCAACTTTTTTTTTTTTTTTAAGAAAGATTTTATTTATTAAAGAGAGAGAGAGAGAGAAAGAAAGAACACAGCAGGGGGAGTGGCAGGCATAGGGAGGAGGAGGAGCAGACTTTCCACTAAGTGGGGAGCCCGATGTGGGGCTCGATGCCAGGACCCCGGGATCATGACCTGAGCCAAAGGCAGACACTTAACTGACTGAGCCGCCCAGGTGCCCCACAACACTTTTTTCAAGACATTAAACTTTCATGTTCAAGTTGTAATTTTTGAAAATATAAACTGCTGTCATCAAAATAGTGTCACTGCAAAGGATGGAAAATTAACATATCACGTTTAATAAAAAGAAAGCACAGCAATTTATATAAAGGACAGGACTTTTATGGGGGGAAAAAGAAATAGAAAAATGCTGCGGTGTCCAACTTTTGGGTTTTGGCTTGGGTCGGGATCTCAGGAGTCTGGGCTCCATGCTTGGCAGGGAGTCTGTTTGAGGAGTTTCTCCTTCTGCCGCTCAAGTAAATAAATAAATCTTAAAACAAAACAAAACAAAACAAAACCAACTTGCCAATAGACTGTGCCATTATCCTGGCATTTATAATTTTTATAATTTATAATTTTTATAATTTATAATTATAATTTATAATTTTGTAGAATATTTCCAAGGCAGGAAATACTAATTAGTAATTACTGAGAATACTAACACCACCTCCCCTAAAAACCCCCCCAACCCCCCAAACCCAGGTTTAATCTACATCAAAACTGTCTACATATTTATAGTATGTTCCAGTCAGTTGATACAGCCAAAGAAAAGGCTAGTCCATTTACAATATTTCAAACAGTGCTCACATTCCATATGGGAGAGTATTGTATTAAGTAATGTAAGTAAATTGTAATATGATAAATGGATGTTCTTCTCTCCAAAAAACCTGGACTTTTCTCCCCCAGTGGAGTACAAAATTCAAAACCCAACATAAAAATGTTCAAGACAGGCAAATCTACAGACAGAAAAATTTAATGGTTGTCTAGGTCTAGGATATCTGGAGGATATAATTGGGTTGGATAATGTCCCCCCCAAAATTCATGTCCACTTGGAACTTCAGAATGTGACCTTATCTGGAAATAGATTGTTTGTAGATGTCATTAGTTAAGATAAGGTCATGCTAGATTGGGAGGAGGGTTAGCTAAATCCAGTGACTGCTGTTCTTATCACAACATATCAAGACACAAGGGAAACACAGGAAAGAAGGACATGTGAAGCCAGAGGCAGTGAGTGAAGTGGCACAGTTATAAGTCAATGAATGTCAAGGACCGCCAGCAACCACCAGAAGCTAGGGGGCAGGTTGGCAGTTTTTGCCTCAGAACTCCAGAAGGAGGCAACCTTGCTGACACCCTGATTTAGGACTTCTGGCTTCCTGAGTTGTGAAGGAATAAGTTTCTGTTGTTTTAAGTCACCAACTTTGTGGCAATTCATTACAGAAGCCACAGGAAATTAATACAGGGGAAAACGGGGAGTGACTGCTAGTGAGTATGGACTTTACGTCTGTGGTGATGGGAATGTTCCAAAATTGTGATGATGATTGCACAACTCTGTGAATGTATTAAAGACCACTGAATGATATACACTTTAAATGGGTGAATTGTATAATGTGATTTACATTTCAATAAAGCTGTAACATGCATAAAAAACTCTAAATAAAAATATATCATTATGCTTTTTAAAAAGATTTATTTATTTTCTAGAGAGTGCATATGTGCAAGCACAAGGGAAAGGGGCAAAGGGAAAGGGAGAGAGAGTCTTAGGCAGCAGAGGAGCTCCACAAAGGGCTGATCTTACAACCCTGAGATCACGACCTTAGCTGAAACCAACAGTCGGATGCTTAACCTGACTGTGCAATGCGTGCGCCCCTATCATTATACTTTATATTTATAATCTTTTTCATTTAAACATTTTTAGGATTTAAGATTATAACCCCATACAAACAAAGCAATGAAAATTAAAATAGAAATACAGCTTCACAAATTTTAAAAACAACCACTGCCTAACACATTTGAAATGAAGGATGAATAAAACTTAGCAGTCTATTTTAAGTTAAAAAATATTTAATATTATTGGATAAAAACACTGATGGTGACAGCTTTACATGGCTCATTCCATACATTCTGTAATGTAAAAGGGCAAAACATTACTAGGAAAGAAATGAGTAGTTGGGTTTGTGAAAGATTTATTGACCAGATAAAAGCAATTAATACGAGATGACAAACATTTAACTCAAATTATTACAAAACTTTTAGGAGATAACTGGGTCAAATCATGTATCTTTTTAATCCATAAGAAGTTCAAAGTCAACATTGATATGTATAACTATCAGTGCTATTCTAGTAACCTAGAAGTTAGCTATAAATAGCTTTATCTTTTGCTAATCATTCTTACTATGATTTTATTTTATTTAACAGTGAGGACTTAAAAGGCGTAATCATTTTTTAAACCACCGGGTAAAATAGTACTATAAATTAATGAGGGTGCTAAGCTTGACATTTTGTGTTTGAAAGATGGAATATATTTAATTGGACTGAATATATTTCATGAGGACTTGGGTACGTTTAAGCCCAAAATGTGTTTACGAAGTTCTGTGAGAGAACAGGTGTATACCTTGACTCACTCTTGCTTGCTTTTAAAATGAAATAAATTTGGCACTATATGGAACAAACGAAGACAAGCAAAATTAGGTGAGACTAAGATGCTTCATCAGAGTTGCCTGTCTTGACTTACAATTCATACTATTTCTTAGTTCTTGACTGAACAGAAACAAACAGACCTAACTACATAGCACTTCTATGATGTATGAAAATAGAATCTAGAGCTAAGATGAGACTGCTTCACTGATGAGCCAATCCCCCACTCTGCCATAATCATAGTTTCAAATGTAAAATTCATTCAAGAATTCATATTTTCATCAAATGCTTATGATTTTTCAAGTTTTCTTGCTAGATATGTCTTAGTTAAGTGGCCAGCTAAAATATGGTCTTTGAATTAAGGAAATTCATATAAAAGAAACATCTATTTCATAGCGATCTTACTTTACTTGAAATTTCCTTTAAAAAAACAAAACACCAAACTAAAACTTTGTAACCAAACTCTTGGAACAAAGCACTGGTGGCCATATTTTTGAGTCTCCGATAAATCTTAAAGTCCATTCACTTTTCATGTTTCAAGTGTTTCTTCATTTGCTCCACAAGTATCAACAACACATATTAAACAACTTGTTACTGGAAAAGCTCGGACTTTGGAGTTGGCAACCCATTTGTCTGTCTCGGTATTATATTCAAGGATGTGTCCTAATCGACCCACACCTTGAAAACCAGCCAAGACATAAACTATAGAGCCAACTGCTGCACACTTCACTGTTACACCCTTCCATGGCATTGGTGAGACCATCTTCCATTCGTTTAATTTAATATCATAATATTCCACGTTGTCCAGACCACCTTCAAAAGAATAAAATAACATGAACAACTATATTAACAATTCTAAGATCTCTTAAGGTAATAATTCTTTGGATCTTCCCAACATTTTATCATGAACATTTTCAAATATGCAACAGTTATGAATCTTACAATGAATACCCATATAGCTATCATCTATTCTTATTTTTACTTTAACACAATAAAAATTTAACTTAATTTTTACTTGAATCCTAAATATGTATGTTTATTTTACAAAATGATAAATGTTCTATCTGTTCTGGGAAGGTAAACAAATCAGTGGATTTTCCTTCTGATTAACTTTGACCATACTTATTCAAAAGTTTTTAATCCTTCTGCCATTTATCTTTTAGCAGTTTATGGAAAACAGCAATGGCCAGAGACAAGAGAAGGGAAGAAAGTATTTCTTTATTATACTTAATGCTTAAAGGTACTAAAATGAGGTTTGTGCACTATAGATTCAGTCCAGATTCTCCATTATTTAAAGAAATAATTTCAGATTTTTTACCACAAATTATTTAAGAAAATAAAAATCAAATTTACTAATTTAAAAATAGTAATATTGATATTTTCATGCAATGTTCAAAAGTGGTAAGGAAACTTTGTCATTTAGGGACTGTATACAACTCAAAAAAGTTGTATTTAAAAGTTTGTAAAAACTCAAATGTTTCTGTTACTTACTAGTTCTTTAGCTAGTATGACATTATTACCCAGGGGGTGTTTGGAAATGTGTGAAGCTGAGACTGTCACAATGACTGATGGCCATTACAGGGATGTTAAATATACTGTAATGTTTCGTAAAATATATTAGTTCTCAGAAACTATAAACATAATAATGTATGTGATAAATGCCTGTATTTAGATTTTAGGAAATGTTTCAAAGATTTATGAGAAGGAGGTATCAGCAAACTCACTGGGAAAGTTGAACAGTGATTTAATGTCACATACCCAAGCCATTCTGACCACCTACAGCAAATATCTTGTCTTTTACAAATACCAGTCCATGATTCTTCCTGGCCTCAATCATTGGACACAGCTCAGTCCATCTGAAAAAATGAGAGAAAGCTTTTAGAGTACTTGTTCGCGGGAAGTATGCAAACTACTTTATAAGAAAGGTCTGTTATCCCAGTTAAGTGCTCATTTAGTACTCACATGTGTTCACACCCACACACAAACACATATCTGAAAGGCTAGAAGACAAAAGTTTAATATGGTTTTGGGTGATTTATTTATAGGTGAGGTAAACGGGGATTTTATTCCTTTCGACTCCAACAGGATATGAGAAATAGAGAATATTTGGAGACTAACATATCTTTGGAAGAAATCCATTTCCTAGTTCACAGTAACTTGTTAAAATGGTAACAAAAAAGAAAGGGAGGATAAGAAAATATAAAATACTAATATTGTCACGTATTTTTTTTTTTTAAAGATTTTATTTATTTGAGAGAGAGAGTATGAGGGGGAGGGTCAAAGGGAGAAGCAGACACCCTGCTGAGCAGGTAGGTGATGCAGACCTCGATCCTAGGACTCTAGGACCATGACCTGAGCCAAAGGCAGTCGCTTAAACAACTGAGTCATCCAGGCACCCATTACATGTGGTTTTAATTAGTATTTATGGGGCACCTGGGTGGCTCAGTGGGTTAAGCCGCTGCCTTCAGCTCAGGTCATGATCTCAGGGTTCTGGGATCGAGTCCTGCTTCTGGCTCTCTGCTCAGCAGGGAGCCTGCTTCCCTCTCTCTCTCTGCTTACTTGTGATCTCTCTCTGTCAAATAAATAAAATCTTTAAAAAAAAATTAGTATTTATGTATGAATCAAACACAAATTTAACATTGGGCTCTAGCAATCAGCAAATTAGTAGTATCTGTTACTATTCATAAGTAACAAAAGTACTGTCATTCTGTCAAATTTAATAACTTATTAGCATGTTGTTATGTTCACGGCCACTACTATAAATAATGAGATTGAGGGGTGCCTGGGTGGCTCAGTCGGTAAAGCGTCTGCCTTCGGCTCAGGTCAAGATCTCAGGGTCCTGGGATGGAGCCCTGCCATCAGGCTCCCTGCTCAGCAGGGGGGGCCTGCTTCTCCCTCTGCCTCTGCCTGCTGTTCCCCGTTTGTGCTCTCTCTCTGTGGCAAATAAATAAATAAATAAAATATAAAAAAAAAATTGAGAACATAAATGTGGACGCAAGTGTTGACGAATATTAATTCATAGGTAGCAGCCTCATATACATAGAAAACTTATTTTTTTTCTGTGAGACTCAATTCCTTCTTTTGCATACACTCCCCACACACACAACTGAGGTTTGTGACTGTGAAGGTGGTACTGGCACACAGGCTTGAGTCTCAATAGCTAACATAAACCAAAAGTATCCAAGTAACAACAAAAGGGTAATCTGACATAAGTGGAACTTTAAAAAAAATTTTATTTATTTATTTATTTATTTTCATTTATTTTTTTAAAAAAGATTTATTTATTTATTTATTTGACACGGGGGAGGGGGGGAGAGAGAGAGATAGATAGATCACAAGTAGGCAGAGAGGCAGGCAGAGAGAGGGGGGAATCAGGGCTCCCTGCTGAGCAGAGAGCCCGACGTGGGGCTCGATCCCAGGACCCTGGGATCATGACCTGAGCCGAAGGCAGAGGCTTTAACCCACTGAGCCACCCAGGCGCCCCTTTTATTTATTTATTTTAATTTATTTTTTATAAGTGTAACTTTTTTTTTTTTAAAGATTTTATTTATTTTTTTGACAGAGATCACAAGTAGGCAGAGAGACAGGCAGAGAGAGAGAAGAAGCAGGCTTCCCGCTGAGCAGAGAGCCCGATGTGGGGCTCGATCCCAGGACCCTGAGATCATGACCTGAGCCGAAGGCAGAGGTTTTAACCCACTGAGCCACCCAGGCGCCCCATATAAGTGTAACTTTTTAATATGTTTATTTATATCTCTTCTTTTAAATAATTTACTAAGTTTAACTTCACAAAATATAATTAGGACATAATGATTAACTCTGAAATATTAACAACTGTTTTGTTGCCTTATATTCATAAAATTGTTCTGTTTTAAAAGTGGTTTGGGCGCGCCTGGGTGGCTCAGTGGGTTAAGCCTCTGCCTTCGGCTCAGGTCATGATCTCAGCGTCCTGGGATCGAGCCCCACATCGGGCTCTCTGCTCAGCAGGGAGCCTGCTTCCCCCTCTCTCTCTCTGCCTGCCTCTCTGCCTACTTGTGATCTCTCTCTGTGTCAAATAAATAAAATCTTAAAAAAAATAAAAATAAAAATAAAAGTGGTTTGACAGATGCCACATTGATTTTCAGAGCACTCTGTAAGGTGAGATGGGCAACGTTGTTCCTTTATTTCCCCCCCAGGGTAAACATCCATGCTCTTCCAGGTGAAAAGACCGCATACCGCTCAGAGGTTGAGAGCCAGTATTGGCCCTCCACTAATGCTCCATGCAGTAAGCTGCATGCGGAGAGCTGTCAAAGTATATTAAACACAGTATCTGATTTGGAAAAATTAAAAATATATACTCCTTTCTTCTCTACACATGTCCATGATATAAAATAAGAGCATATTTTTATGTAGGGTCTTCCTTCACTTACAATGGTAAGGATTTTTTGACTTTATGATAATGCAAAAGTGAAATATGTGCAGTAGAAACTGTACTTGACATTTTGAATTTTGATCTTTTCCTGGGCCAGCTATATGATACTCTCTCATGATGCTGGACAGCAGCAGTGAGCCGCAGCTCCTAGTAAGCCGTGGATCACAAGGGTGAAGAATTGATACACTCAGAACCATTCTGTACCCATACAGTCATTGTTTTCCACTTTTAGTACAGTAGTCAATATATTACATGAGATATTCAATACTTTATTACAAAACAGTTTTTGTGTTAAGATGATTTTGCCCAACTGTAGGCTAATGTAAATGTTCTGAGGATGTTTAAGGCAGGTTAGGCTAAGCTATGTTTAGTAGGTCAGTTGTATTAAATGCCACTTTCAAGGTAACAGTATTTTCAAATGACAATGGGTTTCTCAGGATGTAACCTCATTATAAGTGGAGAAAGATCTGTGTAGCTAAGCCTCCTGAAGGTTTAAAGTCAGGAAGTTTCACAACATACACTTTCTTCTTCCTGTAACTTCACGAGGAGAGTATGTACTAGGTGCTTGCTCTTTCCAACCTGAACTTTTATGTTTAGAAGCTCTTCTTAAAATTCTGACCGCAGAAACTCTGTCACGTTATTTCTGTAAGGCTTCAATTCTTAGCTTCCAGTTAAACCACTGTAGTTACAAAACACTTAAGAAAACTGTAAAAATTGGAAAGAATTCTTACAAAAAATAACTTAGATGGATAGATCACATATTAAAAAAAGGGAAATCATTGTAGCACATAACTTCATTTAAGATCTGGGTAATTATAGTCACACTAGCTTTTCACTTAGGAAAATTTAAGGGCATTGAATATAGAATATTCAAGTCTCACACATAAGCTTAATATGTACAAAAGAAATGTTAACTTGTTTGAGTTTTAAGATATTCCCTAAACTAAACACAGCCACCTAATTTTAAAAAATATTGAGGTTGTAGAATTCCTTCATATTTTTTCTCTGCTACTATGAATAAGAATATACTGATTTGCACTCATAGTGCCTGAATGAAAATCTCAAAATTTAGAATCTTGGATTTTATCTGGTATGGGTTCTACTTTAAGAGATTTTTTAGAAATGAAAAAATAATTAGGAAGCAGGATAATGAGATTACAGTTTTCTAATTAGTATGCTATAATACTTTTTAAGCACAGTTGTCTGGGAGGTAAAGTAGAGACTGATATAGGAGGGAAGAGAGTAGCACACACCCCCCTCTTATAGTTTGGGACAAGATGGGGCAGACAGCTCAAATGATGGATGACAGAATGAGATAAGGGGTATCCCCAGAGATCCCTGGCAAGTACAAAGATACCTTTTGAAAAACACCGATAAGTAGTAAATCTGATGATCTCAAAGAGATTTTCTAGTCTCAATCATTAAAAAAAAAAAAAAAATTATTTATTTTAGAGAAGGAGAGAGGGAGAGAGGGAATAAATACGTATCTAAACATACTTTAGTAAGCATGAGCTCAGAATTAAGACATTTTACCTAGGGGTATGATTTATTAATGACACAAATCAATACATAATGTTTCCAATTAAAGGCAAATATACAGGGCATCTGAGTGGCTCAGTCGGTTAAGCAACTACCTTCAGCACAGGTCATGATCCCAGGGTTCTGGGATCAAGCCCCACATCGGGCTCCCTTCTCAGTGGGGAGCCTGCTTCTCTCTCTCCCTCTTCCTCTCCCCTGGTTTGTGCTCACACTATCTCTCTCAAATAAATAAAATAAAAAAAAAAAAAGGCAAATTTACTACGGACCATATATTCTTCCCCCATCTCCTCTACATTTCCTGACCTCAAACAAAAATATTTTATGAATCTGATGAATTAGTCAGACTTGTCTCATTCATAGGCAATTACTGCATAAACAGGAACAGAAAGAGATGAGCTCCCACGGGTTATATTAAGGTTAAGCCATTTCTTAAAGTACAGAGGAAGGGTCCAGGACATAAACATGTCCTGAACGTAGCTCATTCAAAAGTGTGTACACATTTTTAATACAAGAACTAAATTCTTCTGTTGGGGTCCTTCTGTTTTTTGCCATCTTCTTCCTCTGAGCTTATAGAATACAATTAACTGTGAAATAAGGCCTTTTTTTTTTGGTTTATACACAGTATAGTTTTAATAAGTTATGCATAAGGTTATTCCCACACACTCCTACACATAAGTTTACAAACACTTACATCTAAAGAAAGAAAGAAGTTACTTGAAAGACAAATTATACACAGCATACTTTCACTGAGTTAAGGTCTAGTCCCACATGATTTTCAAATAAGAATTTTATTTTATTTTTTTTAAAGATTTTATTTATTTATTTGACAGAGATCACTAGTAAGCAGAGAGGCAGGCAGAGATAGAGGAAGAAGCGGGCTCCCCGCTGAGCAGAGAGCCCAATGCAGGGCTCGATCCCAGGACCCTGAGATCATGACCTGAGCCGAAGGCAGAGAGGCTTTAACCCACTGAGCCACCCAGGTGCCCCTAAAATAAGAATTTTAAATGATACATACGTTTCTGTGGCAGGATCATAAACCTCACAGGAATTCAGCACTCGCCCAGAAACATTGTTCCCTAAACTTCCACCACAAACATAGATCAGGCCATTGGCTTCCACCATGCCGTGGCTGCAGCGCTGAGTCAGCATGCTGGGCTTAGTGTGCCAGCTTTCGGTTCTCGTGTCATAGCACTCAAATAAATATAGAGCTGAGTTTCCTGTAAAAGAAAAAGGCTCCATCAGGCTTCTCTTAGTGTATATGTGGGTCGGGAGGGAGCTGACAGTAGAGCTGGTCATTACTTACTGGAGGGAAGAATTTAAAGTTGTAGTCTTTTCTGAACTTAATTAACATTAACAGCAAAATGGAGGAATAGCTTAAGAAAAAGCTAACCCTGTTTGTAGAGATCTCAGAAAAATATTTTTTAAAAGGATGTGCTGGAGAGATTTATTGGTAACTAACTTTAGGAAAAGAAATCGGTTTGATTTCAGAAGAAAAATTAAGTAACATTAAGTAACACGCCCAGTTAGGCATGATGGTAATTATTTAAACATTAAATTCTTATAGAGGAGAAAAGCATAGCTATTTATAGATGGTAAATCCATACCTTAAACTCTGAAAACTACTATCTGATAATATGCTCAGGTTTATCATTTAACATTCTATAATAGTCACTGCACATTAACAAAACTATTCTTCCTGACTACTCTCAGTGGCTGTGTGAGTAAGACCTGAAGTCATGCTGACCCAGCTGGGACTATACTCTCAAGGTATCACTGTATGTCTCTGGTGTGCTTTGATTACACATTTTAACAGCAAAACATATACATCCTGTCTTATAACTTCTGTACATTATAGGGCTCAATAAACAGTTTTGGAAATGATACTAATAAAGCAACAAGTGCTTTTTTCCTTCCCAAGAAAAAAGAAGTTAAAAAAAATTTTTTTTAGCTTTTGCACAGCAAAGGAAACAGTTAACAAAACCAAAAGAAAACTGACAGAATGGGAGAAGATATTTGCAAACGACGTATCAGATAAAGGGCTAGTATCCAAAATCTATAAAGAGCTTATCAAACTCAACACCCAAAGAACAAATAATCCAATCAAGAAATGGGCAGAGGACATGAACAGACATTTCTGCAAAGAAGACACCCAGATGGCCAACAAACACATAAAAAGGTGCTCCACATCACTCGGCATCAGGGAAATACAAATCAAAACCACAATGAGATACCACCTCACACCAGTCAGAATGGCTAAAATTAACAAGTCAGGAAAGACAGAGGCTGGCAAGGATGCAGAGAAAGGGGAACCCTCCTACACTGTTGGTGGGAATGCAAGCTGGTGCAACCACTCTGGAAAACAGCATGGAGGTTCCTCAAAAAGCTGAAAATAGAGCTACCCTATGACCCAGCAATTGCACTACTGGGTATTTACCCTAAAGATACAAACGTAGTGATCCGAAGGGGCACGTGCACCTGAATGTTTATAGCAGCAATGTCCACAAAGCCAAACTATGGAAAGAATCTAAATGTCCCTCAACAGATGAATGGATAAAGAAAATCTGGTGTATATATATACGATGGAATACTATGCAGCCATCAAAAGAAATGAAATCTTGCCATTTGCGACGACGTGGATGGAACTAGAGGGTATTAAGCTTAGTGAGATAAGTCAATCGGAGAAAGACAACTATCATATGATCTCCCTGATATGAGGAAGTGGAGATGTAACGTGGGGGGTTTAGGGGGGTAGGAAGAGAATAAATGAAACAAGATGGGATTGGGAGGGAGACAAATCATGAGACTCTTAATCTCACAAAACAAACTGAGGGTTGCCGGGGGGAGGGGGGTAGGGAGAGGGTGGTGGGGTTATAGACATTGGGGAGGGGATGTGTTATGGTGAGTGCTGTGAAGTCTGTAAACCTGGCGATTCACAGACCTGTACCCCTGGCGTTAATAATACATTATATGTTTATAAAAAATATATAAAAAATTACTAAAAAAATTTTATATAGTATGACACTGAATATATATACATAAATACGTATATACGTATGATTTTAAAAGCATTAGGATTATTTATATGTGGAGAGATACTCACACACACACATATACACAACCATTAAGACCACTCGACTAGACACTGCTGTTTCATTTTTAAAATATTTCAACTTTTTCTTAAATCTTCTGGCTTTTTCACATTTGAAATTATAATCAGAAAAAATTTCATTGTTTTGCTGTGATGAACACTGGGTGTTGCATGAAGTGTTGAATGACTAAATTGTATATCTGAAACTAATATTACACTGTATGTTAACTAGGATTTTTTTTTTTTTTAAAGATTTTATTTATTTATTTGACAGAGAGCGATCACAAGTAGGCAGAAAGGCAGGCAGAGAGAGAGAGAGGGAAGCAGGCTCCCCGCTGAGCAGAGAACCCGACGCGGGACTCGATCCCAGGACCCCGAGACCACGACCCGAGCCGAAGGCAGCGGCTTAACCCACTGAGCCACCCAGGCGCCCTGTATGTTAACTAGGATTTAAATAAAAACTTTCTTAAAAATTAAAAAAAAATTTTTTAAAGATTTTATTTATTTATTTGACAGAGAGATCACAAGTAGGCAGAGAGGTAGGCAGAGAGAGATGGGGAAGCAGGCTCCCTGCTGAGCAGGGAACCCGATATGGGGCTTGATCCCAGCACCCGAGATCGTGACCTGAGCCAAAGGCAGAGGCTTAACCTACTGAGTCACCCAGGTGCCCCAAGAAGTTAAAATTTAACCTAACTGTAACTCATCTCCCACTCCTGGACTTCTCGATAATACTTAAAAACACCACCACCCTTAAGATTCTCCATCACAGTCAAGGTCTACAGAAAACAAAGTTCAGGGAGTAACAAATGGAAGAAGCAATGGTCTCGATTAACAATAACTTTTTTTTAACTCTCAACACTTTCAATTTGGTAGATTCAGTTGGTGCTAAGAGGAAATACACACTGTACAGCAGACATGAGAAACAATGATTTAAGTAAAAAACTGACTTAGTAATTGCTGAAGATACAAAGTTATCTACTTTAATTTCCATAAAAAGTGTTTCTACAGTACAGTTACTTTCTATTATCTTTAAGATTTATTGTATTTGAAATACGCTGTATTAGACGTTCTCTAAAAAATGTTTTTAAAGGGGGGAAAAGGTAATTTCTTAAATCACATTTTAAAATATCTTTAATTTTTCTAATATTCTTTTGACATCTTGTGGGGGAGTAAAAACTTAAAACAGATAAATATGCTGACCAAAAGTAAAACATTCTTTAGCCTAATATAAAAATCAAAGAAAATAAAGACTTAATTGACATTTGAATTCCACGCCTCAGGTTTACTTGGGTCTTCCTCGTTTTCTTTATAAGCCCATTATTTAACTGAAGAAATTATTTGAAAAGGTGAAAGCTATTATGCATCTAGTCTGCACCTAGAATATCCATTTAGAAAAATTATTCATTTAGAAAAAGACCACCACTGGACACTAACAAATTACCCACCAACGACAAAGATTTTTTTACACCCAAATCCATACCCTGTTCTGATCAATAAGCATAAAACAGCACTCCCAGCCTTTATATTAAATAGTTAAAGAATAAATGCAAATGAGAAATACGATTCTTACTTTTCTCTGACACAAATAAAGAACAGGTAATACGGTATAACAGATTTAAAAAAATGTGAATGTAATAGATTTTAAAGGGTCTATCAGTGAGCCAAACTCTGAAATCTTTAAAGCAAATAATATTATATATCTAAAATTAATCTAGGGGCACCAAGGTGGCTCAGGCAAATGTCTGCTTTTGGCTCAGGTCATGATCTCAGGGTCCTTGGGACTGAGCCCCATGTTGGGCTCTCTGCTCAGGGGGGAGTCTGCTTCTCCTTCTTTCTCTGCCCCTCCCCTCCCCTGCTCATTTTGTCTCACTCACAAATAAAAAGAAAATATTTTAAAAACATGAAATTAATCTAGATAGAACTAAAATCCAGATGGTGTGAGAAAAAAATGGGATAATTAACATAATCTAGGAACCTGAAGTTCTTGTAAAATGATTCATAAAAAAGTAAGGTAAACCTTCAGGGAAATGGGATCTAAAATGTGACAGATGTATTTAAATTATGTTAAAAAGGGGCGCCTGGGTGGCTCAGTGGGTTAAAGCCTCTGCCTTTGGCTCAGGTCATGATCCCAGGGTCCTGGGATGGAGCCCCGCACCAGGCTCTCTGATCAGCCGGGAGTCTGCTTCCCCCATCTCTCTCTGCCTATCTTTCTATCTACTTGTGATCTCTGTCAAATAAATAAAATCTTCAAAAAAAAAAAGTCAAAAAGACAACACCAATTGTTTATGTAAATATGAAAGCCAAGGAACACTTGGTAAAACACCTTCCCCAGACAAAAATACTGAGTTAAGTCCTTACCAACTTCGGAACCTCCAGATGTGTAAATTTTGCCTTCTGCTGCACAGGCAGCAAGGCTGTCTCGAGGTGTCGGAGGGCCCAGTTTGGAATACCAGCTATCCTTCACAACATTATAGCAATCCATTCGTTTTATGGGGAAAAGCTGAGAGCCACCCAAAATGTATACTACATTGTCCCAAAATACACATGCTGCATCTCTTCGTTTTTCAAAGGGGCAGCGGATGTCTGTCCAGCTATAATCCTGTAACCGGAAAGGACAAGAAGCAGTCAGTAATGCAAAAATATAATTGACACAAACGAGGCAAAGATATAGTTGAGAAAATACAAAATTTACGAGTATGTTAGTTTGCTAGAGTACATATAGTTTGGCTTGAGACACGATCTAATTTAATCTTGTGTGATTTCTTCAGAACGTTGGTGACTGCTTTGGGTGTTTTCTGGCTCCAGATTAAACTTCTAATACATTTGGATGTATCACTAGCACCAGTCTTCTATTCCTTCTGTTATTAAGGATGATAACACAAGAAAATTCTAAAATAAGTAGCTTTGTAATTTAGAAAAAAAAAACTTCTTTCAAATGTAAATAGCGGCACCAGGGTAGCTCCCCTGAATGTCTGATTCTTTTCTTTTCTTTTTTTTTTTTTTTAAAGATTTTATTTATTTATTTGACAGACAGAGATCACAAGCAGGCAGAGAGAGAGGAGGAAGCAGGCTCCCTGCTGAGCAGAGAGCCCAACGCAGGGCCCGATCCCAGGACCCCAGAATCATGACCTGAGCCCAAGGCAGAGGCTTTAACCCACTGAGCCATCTATGTGCACCCATATGTCTGATTCTTGATTTTAGCTCAGGTCAGGACCTTGGTTGGGGTTGTGGGATAGAGCTGCATTTGGGGCTTTGTGCTCAGTGGGGAGTCTGCTTGAGATTCTCTCTCTGCCCCTCCCCCTGCACATACATGTTCTCTCAAATAAATAAATAAATCTTTACAAATAAGAACAAGGGCGCCTGGGTGGCCCAGTTGGTTGAGTGTCTACCTTCAGCTTAGGTCATGATCTCAGGGTCCTGGAACTGAGCCCCGCATTGGGCTTCCTACTCAGCGGGGAGCCTGCTTCTCCCCATCTCTGCCCCTTCCTCTTGCTTGTGTGCTCTCTCTCTCTCTCAAATAAATAAAAAAAAAAAAAATTAAACAACAAGAACAATAAAAACCCAAATGTAAACATACCCATTCCTTTCCTGTCAGATATAAAGAATGATATAAAGAATCATTGGCAGTGTGCCTGGGTGGCTTAGTCGGTTAGGTGCAGACTCTTGATTTTGGCTCAGGTCGTGATCTTGGGTTGTGGGATCGGGCCCTGAGTCAAGCTCCACAGGTGAGGAGATTGCTTGAGATTCTTTCTCTCCCTCTGCCCCTCCCCCAGCTCACACATATGTGCACTCTCTAAATCAATAAATAAAATATTAAAAAAATCATTGGATAATATGAAGCTTAAACTGCTGTTATCCTACTGATGTCTAAAGCTAGAAGATATTTTGTAGACTTCTGTGATATTAAATTTTTAAAAAATATTCAGTTGAGCCAGTTTATTCAGCTGGACTCTTAAAGCTGTGATATTTACTATGAAATATTTGAGTAATCTGTTTTAACCAGTCTGGAAACCCACTTTTTTCTTCCTGATGATTAGAAATGAGCATGTATCAGTACTTCACAACAAGGGCAGTTCATGGGATCATTTCATTTCCTCACTATGTTTGGTACATCCAAGGACCTTCTTCTATGTAAATGTATGGGGGGATTTCTCCCAAAGCTACAGTATCTTGGATCCTCCCCTTTTTTGGAACAAGGAAGCTACGGTGTTCCTGCTGCTTTCTGAAAATATTTGAAAACAATTACAGAATTTCAAAGAGAAATCCAAACAATTTCTGATCTCAAAGCAGTGTGTGTGTGTGTGATTATGAACGCTGAGTTCCCTCTGGGAAAATCTGATGGATAGCTATCACACTAGTGTTCAGTATTTCAGGCATTCATCAGATGAGATTAAGCATCACAGAACATGAGGAATGGTCTCAGGAAAAAGGAGAACCCCTCATGTGGAACACATCAAGGTGTCAGCTCCTAGCGATGATAAACATTCTGCTTTCTGGGAGGCCAGAAAAATGAGAGTCTTAATCCTTGTTTTATCCTCAACTTAGGATCTATGTGTCCCCCTGGGTTGCTCAGTGGTATACCTACTGGCAGGCACAAAAAACTACAGGATAAACACAACATTTCCCCCAAAGTTTGTTTTCCTCAATGGGTACCAAAAAACTCGGGAAAATTATTATTTTAATATTTTATTTATTTGAAAAAGAGAGGGAGAGTGAGAGGGAGAGAGCGCACAAGTGAGCATGAGCTGGGGGTAGGGGCAGAGGGAGAAGCAGACTCACCGCTGAGCAGGGAGCCTGATGCTGGGGTCCATCCCAGGACCCTGAGATCATGACCTGAGCCGAAGGCAGGCGCTTAACCGACTGAGCCACCCAGGCACCCCCTGGGGAAAATTATTTTTAAAATTTGTTTTCTTAGAGTTGCATACCATAGAATGAAAAAAAATGAGAGAAAATAATTACTATACTCTACAGAGCATGATCCCTCAAAAGCAAACTAATAATTCTCTTACATATTCTGAAATATATTCATATTCCTACCTGTCAAAGTTCATTAGCAGAAAAATAGTTTCATTAATAAGATACACTGTTAACTCAGTGAATTTCAAGTCTTGCCACTCTTATACCCAATTTATTTGATATTATCAGAAAGCAATATGGGAACTTATCTATAATTTCTAAAGACAGCCACAAGAACATTATCTTTCCTTGCTCTTCCTTAATTTCAGGATGAGAAAGTGGGTGATAGATTTTTCTGAATGATCTCTAAGATATACTACTCTTCAGATTAAAAATAACTGACCATGTAGAAGCTGGGATTAAAAACACAAACAAAATATTTTCTTTTAGCTAAATGAACGTGAACATTGAGACGAAGGATACCAAGTTCCAAAAAAGGGGGAAATAATTCCCAAGAGTTTGGTAACAGAATAGTTCTAATTTTCTAGTACTCCTCAAGGATTTGAGTAAGGAATAAATGAGTGCTCATATGTACCTGTCGTATAGGGCTTAGGCTCCAGATTTAAGAATTAAAATAAACTGCTCTCTTGGAACTATAAGCCCAAAGGAAAAATGATTAGCCAGTGTGTGTGTGGTGGTGGTGGTGGTGAGGGGGACAAAAAGGCACATGCTTCTATCTACTTGTAATTTGGGCTCTGATTTCCTTAGATATCCTCAAGTTTTTAAGTCTTTTTCATCTCTCCAAATACTGTCATTGGTCAAAGTACATGTTAGACACTAAGTCTGATCAATACTGACTACATTTAATATTCTAATAGTTTATCTTCTAGGCAGATGAAATGACCTTTGCAAACATTTTACCTAGAATGCAAGTATAATTTCATTTCAGCTAATATTTAATGTTTTAACATTTGAGCTTATTAAATATACCTACAAGGGGTCAAATGCACCTGCGTTTGAAAACACCTGGCTTTGGCTATAAAAATGAACGGGGGGGGGGGATTTTTTTCCCATGTGTGTGTGTATGGGTAGATCTCACTGGAAAGTCAAATTTTCCCAATCTATTCCTCATCTAAAGGAGAATGCTAAGAAGGTGATTTGATGTTTGCCCTATAGTAACTTGTTATACTGCCTAGGAGGTAACGTGTGTAGTTGAAGAAGCAAGCAGAGAAGGTAAAAATATAGATGAGAAGTCAGACTTACAGGTTCCATAGATATGAATGCCAGGTCTTATCTTAGTGATGGGACTACTCCCAACCTGGGGCCTGCATGTAGAAGAAGGGTTGCTTAAGGTTTCCTAAGCTCCTAGGCTACAGGTCAAGCTACAGGGACATGCAGCTTTTTTTTTTTTTTTTAAATATTTTAATTGACAGAGAGAGATCACAAGTAGGCAGAGCAGCAGGGAGAGAGAGAAGGGGGGGAAGCAGGCTCCCCGCCGAGCAGAGAGCCCGATGCGGGGCTCGATCCCAGGACCCTGGGATCATGACCTGAGCTGAAGGCAGAGGCTTAACCCACTGAGCCACCCAGGCGCCCCGGGACATGCAGCTTTTATGTCAGCAATAACATAGATACATAGCAGTAGAGTTACAGTGTATGTGTGCGGGCAGAGAACTGTTACTCTAAAAACATAATCTAATTCAGTTAAGTTTTATTGAATATCTATTTCATGCAAGGTTCTGTGCTTGGCTGAGGAGAAGATAGCAAAATGGGAAAACTAGAAAGCCTGGAAAAGACAAAGGTAGAAGGAAGTTTTGACAGATCACCCATCTATGCATCCATACGCATACATATTCACGTAAAAGTCCTGTCTTCTCTCATCCTAGTTAGCCTTTCTTGCTTCTGCTGTGATATATACACTCTAGACTTTTTTCAAGCTCAAGGTCAAGACTTCTTTCCTTTTGGTAGGCTTCCCTAACTGCCTTGCTCTAAATCCCCCACCACACTAAAGTCTGGACTTGATGACTGAGTGCTCCATTACATCCTGTTCTGGGTGATTTTCCAGCAGCAGTGAGATGCTACAAGACAGTGAAATGCTTCTTCATGTGAGGAGCTGTAATAGCTTCTCTAAATCCCTCAATGCAAAAACATCAGCCCGCTATTTTCCTTGAGAGTAAGGACTGATTTTATACTAATCTGTATTCTAAAAACACATGAGTCTTCAAAGAATAGAGACACCATAGTTGTAATTTCAATAATCAAGATAACCAAATCCAAAATAAAAGAAATACTTTTTATTTATAAGACTTGAGAATTTTATTTTGGATAATTTTGAGGGGAAACAAAGCAAAAATAAGACAGATCTTAGAAAAAAAGGGAAGCAAAATTAAGAAAAATGTAAAACCTTGAGATTTCTGGAGAAACTTCAAGGAGTGAATGTAATCTGAGTTTAAGATCACTAAATTATAAGTACTTTCTGTTAAGCTATTATCTGACTAATTTTAGTTTCTTTTCTTTTAAAGATTGTTATTTATTTATTTATTTATTTAAGAGAGAGAAAGAGAGCAAGAGAGCAGAGGCAGGGGGAGGAGCAGAGGCAGAGGGAGCAGCAGATTCCCTGCTGGGTAGGCAGCCACATCTGGGGCTCGACCTGGGATCATGACCTGAACCTAAGGCAGACTCTTAACTGACTGAGCCATCCAGGCACCCCTAATTTTAGTTTCTAAGAGCTGTTTAAAAAATAATCATAGAACTACGGCAACAATCCACAGAGAAAGCAGGTTTATACCAGATACAAGAACATCCCTAGAAGCAGTTTCATGAAAAATGCATAAAACACTTCTGGCTTCATTCATTTAAGAAGGTAACAAAGAATGCAGCTCTGTGGAGCTGGCAAACACAGGCACTGAGCTAGGCTGTGGAGAAGCTGTGGGTCATACAGAGTCACTTCACCTTTCAGGGATGTTAGTTCCCTAATCCTGTGAAACAAAAAGACTGAACTAGACAATCTTAGGGCTCCTCCCTTTCAGCCCTAAAATTCAATGATCTTAGGGTCCAAATGATTTAGAAAGCATCCCTGAACAAAGAGCTAGACAGTTAGTTAATTCATTATAGAGCAGTGCCCTTTCCAGGAACTATACTGAAATACATTAAAAAATTATTTTATTTAATTTCCTCAATAATCCTATGAGGTAAGAACTTTATCTAATAGATAACAAAATCTTAGAAAGTTAAGTACCATGTCAAAGTTTACAGAGTTAGAAAGTGGTGAACCCAATATTTAAGTCCAAATTTGTCAGACTCCAAAATTGTACTCTTAACTCCTATACTGCCCTGCTTCTTTAAAAATCTTCTTACAGGGGGGCACCTGGGTGGCTCAGTGGGTTGAAGCCTCTGCCTTCGGCTCAGGTCATGATCCCAGCGACCTGGGATCAAGCCCTGCATTGGGCTCTCTGCTCAGCGGGGACCCTGCTTTCTCCCCTCTCTCTCTGCCTGCCTCTCTGCCTACTTGTGATCTCTCTCTCTGTCAAATAAATAAATAAAATCTTAAAGAAAAAATCTTCTTACAGGTCCTCTTAGAAAGAACACTGGACTGGGAATGGAGTAATATGGGTTCTTCCTGTTCCTGCTGTATTTCTAGCTAAGTTACTTTGGGCATCTCACTTGACATCAAAGGAAGTGAACCAGCCTCATCTACAAATCATACAAATCAGGATGTTGGCAGGATGGCCACTGACGTCCTCCTGCACAGTCTTCCTATCTTATCACTTAGAAAAGCAATGCTTAAGCACTAAAACCACGGCTTCTCTGAAAAACGGGGATTTCCCCCCTCTTTGTATGGTATTTGGCCCAGGGCTTAGCATATTGAAGGGAGTATTTCTATTGGATGTTAGGCCATATTTGTGTAAATGTCTCATCCAGCTGCACCATCTTCATTTTATACTTTCTAAAGGTCAAAGACTGTAGATCCTACATGTGGCTCTTAATCTGAACCAGTTCCTCACTATAGGACTGCCTTTAAACTACACTGACTCCAGGAAGCATCTTGTCACTCTGGCCCCTGGTCGTTTGGTGGCACTACTGAGGGACAGGAAATCTATGCCCAACCAATAAATAGTACCTGATGTTAGAAACCAGGCTTTTCTTTACTTTTTTGGTAAATCAAAATAGTTTCTATCTTTATCCTTTGCTAGAACAATTCTTCTCCCAGGAATTTACCCTAGAGAAAAAGTTGGGACAGTGTATAAAGTTGGCATATACACGATGTTTCACTTCAGGCGTATTTTAACAGAAAAAATTGGAAATAGGCCAGATGGGCATGAAGAAGATAAGAATTAAATTATGGTATATCCTTAGACTTAGATAAATTATGCTATATCCTTATGATGGAATACTCTGTAGCCCTTCAAAAGGATGATATTCTCACTGACATGAAAATAACTCCACAATATAAATGCTAAAAGAATAAAAATATTTCCTGCAAGATAGCACATATAATATGATCCCATATATGTAAAATGGAGAAGACTGGAATGGTATTCACTAGCTACTGATGATGTCTTTTGATACTGGGATTGTCCTGGCTTTCTCTTTTATATCATGCTATATTTGAATTTTCTACAGTGAGCATTTTTGTTTTTTTTAAGATTTTATTTATTAGAGAGAGAGAGACAGAGCCAGAGGGAGAGCCAGAGGGAGAGGAAGAAGGAGACTCCCTGCTAAGCAGGGAGCCCTATGCAGGGTTGGATCCTAGGATCCTGGGGTCATGACCTGAGTTGAAGGCAGATGCTTAACAAACTGAGCCACCCAGGTGCCCATTTTTGTTTGTTTGTTTTAAACAGAAAAAGTAAATATAACAACCAGCAAATAGTACCAAAAACATGGTAAAAGGAAAACAACTTCTCAGAGCAAATGCTTATAACTGCTAAATGTTTTAACAAAAAAGTCAAAGTAAAACTAATTTAAGAAGGCATGCCTGGGTGGGTCAGTTGGTTAAGCATCGGCCTTTGGCTTGGGTCATAATCCCAGAGTCCTGGGATCCAGTGCTGCATCGCTGCATCGTGCTCCCTGCTCAGTGGAGAATCTATTTCTGCCTCTCCCTCTGCACTTGTGCTCTCTCTCTTTCAAATAAATAAATAAAATCTTGAAAAAAAAATGACAAAATGGTATTTAAAAAATAAATTTAAGGGTTTAAGAACTGAAAAACTTATCAGCTGCTACATTCTGAGACTGCATTTCAACAAGACAGATCAAAAACAGTCTTTGCCTTCCTTCCAAATGGCACACTTACTAGGGCACTCTGGTTTTCAGAAATAAGCACTTGATTATGCCAAGTAATTTCACAGATTGTACCCATTTTGAAATATACTCATTTTCAACAGGGTCACACAAATATTTCTGGAAACATATTAACCTCTTAAAGTCCAGAAAGGGGTTTAAGAATCAGCCATTAGGAGAAACCACTCCTGTAATCTAAATTCTTCAAGAAATACAGTATTGTAGTTAGAAAAAAATGGCTTCCACAGTGGGTGCTGGGTAGGGTGGGAGGGGCATGACTATACTGTTGTAAACTGCTAGATAAAATTAGGAACAGCAAACCTGTAAGTGGTCAGTTCTCAGCTGTTAAGGACTGTTAACACTAGCAAGGAGTCTGAAGTAAGGCCAGAGACCAGCTAAAGGGGATCACTGATTCAGAGAACTGCTTCTTTGTAAAGTCACAAAATGTTCTTCCTTTCCACTCATAGATGAAAACCATATCATCAAAAACCAAAGACTCAAACCTAAACTACTTAGACATTTAAATATGAAATGAAACCCAAAAGTGAAACCCAAGAAGGATATTATGTTCAGTAATATCGCTTGTCCTTTGAGTAGAAAACAAATGAAACAGGAGGGAACTATCCCTGTGCTAGCACTCTGCCAGTTATCTCAACACAAGATTTGCCTTTAGATGAACGCTGATATGTTATCCTAAATCTTGGCACAGGAAGGCATATTACCCTTTATTTTATTTTAAAGATTTTATTTATTTATTTGACACACACACAGAGAAATCACAAGTAGGCAGAAAGGCAGGCAGAGAGAGAGGGGGAAGCAGGCTCCCTGCTGAGCAGAGAGCCCGACGTGGAACTCGATCCCAGGACCCTGAGATCGTGACCTGAGCTGAAGGCAGTGGCCCTACCCACTGAGCCACCCAGGCGCCCGCATATTACCCTTTAAATGATTATTTCAAATCTCAAAATGTAGTAACATACGCATTTAATAAACAGTCCACACCAAGGGACAAACACCTGCTCAGTCTCCGGTGTATGGAGTACAGGAGCTAATGCCACAGGACCCCAGTTAGGGTGGACAAACAAAACGAAGAAATGAAGATGGTAAGCCTTTTTACATTTAAATATGTAAAGTGAGGAATCCTAAAGATGGCAGGGAGAAACTGAGTGCATGAAGATCAAAGAAAAGGTGGAGTCTAATGAACAACAGAAATTCACACAGTAGAAGTCCTGAGATTTCAGTTTGTTAACAGAAACAGAAAACTGAAGTTTAGAAAGACTAGCCAATTTGCCTAAGCTTATATACCTAAACTTGAAATGCTCTTTCTGTAAAGAACTGCTTTCCTTTACCAAAAAAAACAAAACAAAATTAAAAAAAAAAAAGCCTCACAAAAGAAAAAAAAAAGACCAATGGCCTAGTCCTTCAGTTCTTCCACCTAATTTTTTTTCTAAAGCACAAAATCTTTCAAATCACAAAATTTTTTAAAGCACAAAAATGGAATCTACAGTTGTTAGATTCCATTCAGTTAAGTAATGCTTTGGAAGCCATACTATCAAGCCAAAAAGATGCATTCATACTTAGGATTCAATATATTCTTGTCTTTTTCTCCTTATCCAAACTCTACCAATAAGTTGCCCTCAAGAAAATCGCCATGAAACTTTCATGGACAAATCCAATCCAGGCGGAGTTCTTCAAATCAACAAGGCTGTTAATGCCTGTCCCATTTTTGGACTTCTTTTTTCTTTTCTTTAAGTAGGCTCCTCCCTGGGTGTGGAGCCCAACACAGGGCTTAAACTTACAACCCTGAGATCAAGACGTGAGCTGAGATCAAGAGCTGAATGCTTAACCAACTGAGCCACCCAGGTACCCCCCATACTGGGACTTTTAAATGGCTATGTTCAGTGGCCACCTCATTGACCTCAGCCTCCAATTGCTTCATGTTTCTGTACCTATGCTGTACAATGTGCTCTGTTGTTTTTAACAGCTGAGGATAATTATCTCTTATAACTGATCATAAATATTCAAAGAAAATAATCACAACAAACCTATTCGGACATGTTTTAATACTTCTAGGATGACGTATCTTACTTTGCTTCTGGGTCATCATATGAACAATTACCAAGGTAGCCAACAGAAAATTTCAAGTGACATGGTATAGTAAATAGTGAAAATTTATCTCCTTCTCTGTTGGGTAACCTCAGCCTGACCCTTACCCCTGTAGTCCTGTGTTCATATGCCCACTACTCTCCAGCTAATTCCAGGATGGCTGGAGTCCTTTAAAATACCACCACACACATATACCATTTTTAGTTTCTTCATTCCTTCCCACTTACAGCCCCCACTCAAACACCTACAGCTCCATTTCTGCTCTCTCCCAGCTTTTTTAGGGGACTGATCTGTTAATTTATGATAATTATGGCTTGAAGAGAATGAGTCTGATGTCATCAGTCCTGTGCTTAGTCATATTTCCCCGGGGTTTCTTGCAGATGCAGTGAAAATGGAAATAGATCCCTGAAGGGGGAACTTCGTGGGATGCAATGGGCTTTCAGGTTGATTTCAGAACAAAACTACAGAACAGTGTGTGGGGGAGATGTTTGGAAAGAGAAGAACAGAGGCTCTCAATATCTTGGAAGACATTCTAGGAAGGCAGAGCACTCTGCTGAGAATTTACTTCAGAATACATTCCAGTCTCTTCCACATGAACAGGAGGACCACCTGTCTAACCAAATTGCCCGAAAACAATCAAGCTTGAGGAACACTTACTGTGCACAAGCTGCAGAGGACATGTTACCACTGGCTGCCTATTATAATGACAACTAAGGAAGCATAAGGGATACCCACGGTGACCCACACTTGCATTCCAACAATGCAGCCCCTGGGAATGCAGTTATATGACCAATCCACTTGGGATGACTACTGCCCATGTTGGGTATTTTGTTCCTGTAGGTGCTCCTGATCATTTTAGGAGTGCTCACCTTTTACCTCCGTATACTGCTTCTATAGCACTCTTTTGCTGGTGGCAAGCACTACTGATATACTCTTATAAAAGCCTTGTTAATTTTTTAAGGTGTACACTTCTTTATGTACATATCTTCCACAGTCATATGCAATGTATAGCTGCCCATTTCCACCCTGATCAGAGTGGGACCACCTCCTCAGGAGAGGGCTGTTTTAAGAGGTCAGGTGGCTACGATACTCTGAGAAAAAGCACTGCAGTACCTATATTAAACAATATTTCCAACAGGAAAATGTGTGCTAAGTTGAAGATAACTTCATTTCTTTTGATTTAGGGCCCACCCATATTTAAATCCAGTCCTATAAAACCAACTGACAAAATTGCTTGTGAAATGTTATACCAAATTACACTGATTTATTCATCCTTTTGAACTTGAGTATCCACATTGGGCCAGACACTAAGCTCAACGATGGGTCTACTTAAGAGTTCTGAATAAGAAAATGTACTCAGGGTAAACCTTCTGAACCTGATGTGATATGGCACCATACGGTTTTCTGCCTTTGTAATTTATAGACTCTGGCCCTTACCCTACTGGTCTTAGTCCTTATTTGTTTTTGGCAGGGAGTATGCAAAATCCCTTTTTCTCTACCATATTAAAGTGGTGAACCAAGACCTTTACAAAGTTCTAAGCCCTTAAGAACTCACTGCTTTATCGACAGGAAGAGTCCAAATAAAAACTGGTCTGTTAAGTCAATTTTTATTTAGGCATCAATATCGTAAGACATTCTCATTCTACAACTTGAGAATACCAATACTAAGAGAATAGAGCACTGGTTACATATAAACAACTTTTTTAGTAATCACTAAGCACTTGAAAACTTTAAAAACAGGTAGAGGTGGGGAAAGGGAGGCTCAATAAGCTTTATAAAAGGACCATAACAAGAAGTATTTAATTTCAATTTTATACAGCAACCCAAGACATTCTTCTATTAATACTCAGGAAAGAAAATTAAGATTTTATCATTTTTCAGTCAGCCATTAATAGAAATATTTGCCTCCTCTCACCAGTGATATCCAAGGAAAAATCTAAAAATAACAGTTTATAGGGATACAATGTCTTAACTCTGAATAATTCAATTAAGTAATATACTGCTTCAATTGCCCCTTTGAAAGAGATCAATTCCGAAAATGAGAAATTTTTGGCTAGTATAGGACACACACAAATGGGTCTCACTTAATGAAGGCCAAATCTGAATTTCTGAATTCTAATTTCTGAGAAGATTAATAAGTTCAAGAATTTTAAAGTAATACCTGTATAACACTTTTCATTAAGTAATCTACTTGAGTCAAATGATGAAATAATGTTCATTTAGGCAAATTCAAGATAGATAATAACAAGTTATAATGAAATCAGCCTTCCCAATTATTTTATTAGAATAGTGACTAAGTTATATTAAAATATTATATACAAAAAATAGTAATGGGTAAAAGTTCCTCAGGATAAAGTTTTATAGCAAAAACAAGGGAGGGCCTGGTACTTCTAATAGACACGTTTAATAAACACTGAAGTGGGATTCTAAGGGTGTCAGCTTCAGGGCATAAGAGATAAATGATGGAATGAGGATATTTTTATTGGTAGTTATTTCCTCAATTATTTGAATTTTTCATGGAAAGTCTAACAATTTTTGGTTGAGTATAAAAAAGAACAATAAGTATGTATGGGTTATTGATAAGAGCAAACAGGAATTCTGAAGTCACAGTCTCATTTCCAGGGTTGTGGAGAATATATGCTTCTTTTCAACTGTCCAATTAAAAAAAAAAAAATCAAGGAAAGTGTTAGAACTACAGATCAAAAATAAAGTGCTGAGTCATTCCATGTTTCCCATATACTAGAAACAATGTATAGGTCTCCTAAATGAAATCAGGATTCTCCTGTCTCTCTGTCAATCACAAGAGCTACCTCCTTGAATGTAAATTTTTCCCTACCGAAATGTAGTTTAATTGCCTTTTAAAAAAACTGAAGTATAGCTGACATATGTTACATTAGTTTTAGGTGCACAACATAGTGATTCAAGTCTGTATGTTATGCTGTGCTCATAAGTGTAGCTAGGTTTTTTGTTTTTAACTGTAGAAACCAATACCATAGTTAGACTTTGGAAAACAAGAGGGGAATATTATCAACACCTGAAAGCTATAGTTCATAGAATTATAAAGTCCTATGATCTCAATTTTTGCTTGGAAAAAAACACCACATTTATAAATTAGTTGCTCTTGATTCAAAAGGATCCTGAAGAATCAAAAAAACACTGAAATTAAATAGGCACTGGTAGGTTAAGAGTCTTAACCTTACCTGGTGTGAAATAGGTGTATCAATCTCTTAAGTACAATACCATTGTGCTTATTGGATTGTACTGCATAGGCCACAAAGCCTTGTGGTACCTGCCAGACACCAGTCTTTACTGAGAAAGGAAGCTTTCTCAGGTTTGGAGAACAGGACATGGTAAGACAAGTGCCTGACAGAAGTTTATCCTATAATACAGTGATGGTCACTATAAAGTTCTTAGATGCCCACAGGTCTAGAGCAGGGGCTGGCAAACTATGGCCTCAGATCAACTCTAGCCCACTGCCTGTTTCTGTAAATAATGTTTTATTGGAACACAGCCATGCCCATCTGTTCATGTATGAAAAAAACCCTGAAAATATTTATTATCTGGTCTCTTAAAGATAAAAGTTTGTCGAGTTCTGATCTATAGCATGTTGGTATAGCTCCTTGGAAACAAAGGATATACCTTGCTGTGCCAAGTACCTCCTACATATTACAGATGGCGTATCCTGTAATTGGTTGTCCCACTTAAATACTTTTAGTGGGTAAACCAAAAAGCTGCCAGTTGCAAGTAAAAGCTAGAGCAGGAGACAGCTTTTTAAGTGGGACAGGCTACAGTAAAATGGCTTGGCTGCTCAGGTTACTTCATGATCCTGAGACATCAGGATACTGACCAGGACGCTGCTTATAGCTTGGGCCATGTTCCAATATGACCACAGAGCACAATCTGGGATTCTGGAGCTAAGCCAACCTCCTTTAAGCAGGTATCATTTTTTTTTAGGAAATAGCTCCTAGCTGGCCACTGGGTCTTGACAGACAGCAAACATCTGACATCAAGGGAAATCAGGTAACCACACCATTAACACACTAAACAATTTTACCTGATCTACCAAAGAGCATACCTTCAACCAATAATTTGGTATTTAAAAAAAGCCCTGGGCTTACAAAGGTCTCAAAGACACAGAATACCAAATGAACTAATTACACCCTTTCCTAGGAGGTCTTCTCCCTCACCTCTATGTCTTCACAGAGGTGGTCCCTATAAATCAGCTGATAAATTTGAGAGACCTGAGCTTGGTCCATTTATGATAGTACTAGCCAAGAGTAGACAGTTAAAGCATTATAGTCCCTTCAGAACGGTACTGAGGGACAATTGAGAAGAAACCTTCTGATCTGGCAGAATCTATTTTTTTTCCTTAAATTAACATATAACGTATTATTAGCCCCAGGGGTACAGGTCTGTGAATCTCGTCAGGCAGAATCTTTTTTTTTTTTTTTTTAAGATTTTATTTATTTATTTGACAGAGAAAGAGAGATCACAAGTAGGCAGAGAGGCAGGCAGAGAGAGGGGGAAGCAGGCTCCCTCTCTGCAGGCAGAGAGCCCAATGCAGGCCTCAATTCCAGGACCCTGCGATCATGACCTAAGCCAAAGGCAGAGGCTTAACCCACTGAGCCACCCAGACGCCTGATCTGGCAGAATCTTAAGTAGTTCCTTTTATTTTCCATTATACCCTTCAGGAAGGAAAGGCTAAGGTTTTATCAATTCTTGACAGTGGCTAATGGTTTACCTAGATGGATACAGACCTGAAATAAGTAACAATGTAAGAATGCTGAAAGAAAGATTTGAGGAAGGATAATGCAGATGACCCTTTAGTAAGGACACAAATTTGCATCCCATATGAATTCTTACTGGAGTACCCACAACTTCAGCAAAGTCTCTTAATAATCACATGGATAGGACTGCATCTCTATCTTCCCTCTCTAATCTGAGGCTTGTTCAGTGCGTTTATGAGTGACCACAGGGGCAATGACAGAGAGTGCATAAGCCAGGAGCAATGGAAACTAAGGTATTTCTTCTCCCTCAGGCCAATGCTGCTATCCATACTAGACAGCGCCCATTTTGTCAGGAATATGGACCAGTCCTAAGCCCTTGATTTGTTACACCTTGGGGAACCAGTTAGTTACCTAATGCCTGGCTAACTACACTGGGACCCCTTCACTGATAAAGAGACAATGCCCTGCCCTCATTGGAATGGATACTGATTCTGGATTTGGATTGACCTTTACAATGTTTTGTACTCTGGACAACATCATCATATGCGTTTTTATAAATGCTTTGTTCATCTCTACTACAGTATTACATAGAATACCTCCAAAGAAATGAGTATCAGATAAGTATCCTGATGTCAAGAGGATGATGGACTCATCAGGTATCTATCATCAATCAAAAATGGGCCAACAAAATGATGAAAGAGACCATTATACGCTAGATTCAACATGAGTTACAGGTGCTATCTTTCATGACTGTGATATTTGCTTAGCCCCAGCAAGACATACAGAACTAGCAAAATGTGGCATTCTCTCTTCCATAGCCAAAACACACAGGTCTAAGAAACAAGGGGTAGAAATGTGAGTGGACTCTCTCAAGGTTTTAAAACTAAAAATCTATTAAGAAAAATTGTGTTTCTAGACCTATGACTTAGGCTTTGCTGGCCCAAATGGCATAACATATACTGGAAAACACATTAAAATTGGTGATCATTTCTAGATGGTTGAGTTAAAGATAACTTAATCTTTTTTGTTATTTTCTAGGTTTTCCAAATTTTCTAGAATTACTATGTATTATTTTACATTAAAACATAATTACTAAAGAAAGAATACCACATATATCCCCAGAACATTTTTATTGAAAATGACACATAAGGAAAGTAAGGAGTTGCTAACAAAATAAGATAGGAGAACTAGTTTTCCATTTTCTCTGATAGTGGTTACTATGCAGTGCTTCGGAGGAATTATAAAAATATTTAAAATCTGACTAAGCCTCGAATTCCTTATTTGTTAAACAAAGAGAACTGTGTATCTCAAAAGATATGTGAAAGAACCAATAAACTGCAACTTCTCTAGAAGGCATGAGCTATTATTACCAATGGCAGTTGAGTGTTTATGTGCTAAGGGCTTTCAAAAGCAAAAACAAAAGTTAGTTACCTTTGGGTTAAAATATCTACAAGACTGTGGCTGGGAGCCTCCAAAGAGGGCTATGCGATAGTCATGTTTCTTTCTTCTGGGCCTTGTGCCTTCTACCAATTCCTCTCGATCCTCTGGAGACAGCAGATGATATCTCATTCCACCTGCAGAAAAACACATGGCAATTTTTCAAGAAATGTCAGGCACTTTAATTCTTTGAAAAGGAAATAACCAAACATCATAGAGCTTTTATTTCGGTAACTGTTTTTCTATTATCCCTCTACAGCATTTAAGCAAAGAGTGAGGGGCAAAGAGGCAAGAAAATGTGTAAGGATCTGAGTCCTAACCAATTTATTATTCTCAGCAATCACTTCCATGCTAAGAATGCCCCACCCACTTACTATATACCAGTGAATTATCTGGCTCTTTAAGCAATAGCTGCCAAAAATCCCTGAAACTACCACAGACTCAAAAATTTAAAATTCTGTTGGTACGGTCCAGGCACTAGTACTGCCACTTAAAATGTGGTTCAAAGGCCAGCAGCTTCAGCATCTGGGAGTCTGTTAGAACTACTGAACCTCAAAATCTACTAGGCTTAGTGAATCAGAATCTACATACTAAACAAAACCCTAGGTAATTTAGATGCACTTGGAGAAGTAGGTGCTTTAGATGATTTTTTAAAAAGACTTATTTATTTGAGAGAGAGCGAGTGAGCAGGAGCGGGTGGAGGAGCTAAGTACCCGACTCTTGTTTCTGGCTCAGGTCCTGACTCCGGGTTGTGAGATAAAGCCCAGCACTGGACTCCGTGCTCAGCATGGAGTCTGCTGGAGATTCTTTCTTCCTCTCCCTCTGACCCTCCAGCTTGTGCTCTCTCTTCCTCTAAAATAAATTTTTTAAATCTTTAAAAAAAAAAAAAAAGGCCCGAAATATGGAAGCTAAGGCATAAAACACAGAAGCCATGAAAAAAAAATTTCAGACTTAACTACATAAAATTTTAAGTTAAATTGCTGCATGGCACAAAGAAAAAACAAAACCAAAAGACAATGACAAACTAGGAAAATATTAATCATATAACAGACCAACTGGAAAGAAACCCTATTAATAAGATTAAAACCAGTTACTAATAGAAAATTCCACTAAGTAACTAAACACAGCTCACAGAAAAAGAACCACAAACTACTCTTAAACACAGGAAAAGATGCTCAAGTGCTCTAGTTAGAGAAATACAAAGTAAATCATACTTCTTAACTTATCAGATTGGCCATGATCAAACTGTCTGGAAACAGGGTATATTATAGGTGTGGTGTGGGGGAACACACACTGT
Organism: Martes martes; assembly: GCF_963455335.1. Lineage (NCBI taxonomy): Eukaryota > Metazoa > Chordata > Mammalia > Carnivora > Mustelidae > Martes > Martes martes. Next base: position 56,373,473 of record NC_137899.1, on the reverse strand, counting down.
TTCCTACGCAGGGCTGGTGGGGATGTGGACAGGTACAAATTATATGGAAGGAAATATATATGATCTCCCCAAAATTACAAACGCACATACTCTTTAGTCAGTAATTCTTCTATGAGTTTATCAACTTGAAGTTCAGTCAGGGAAGTGGCTAAAAATTACTGTATATTCATACAATGGAATATTATAAGTGGCTGTTAAAACTGAAAAAGGGTAATATGTACCGAGGGAATGATCTCCAAAAACTAATGTGGAATGAAAAAGAGCAATAGCAGAATACACAATATGATACCATTTGTGTTTTAAAAATTTATATTTTATGCATATAGTTAAATACATAATTTATGCAAGTATATGTAGGTAAATGTGTATGCAGACTACCAATGGAAGGATAAATAAGATAGTAATCTCCAGCATGAGGGGATAAGGGGGTTGGGAGCAGAGTTAACGGAGAGATTTACTTTTCACTATATACCCTTTCATATTGTTTTGAACTATATATGTGGTATAATTGATAAAAAAAAATGTCAACAATTCTTAACACATGCAAAACACTTTGTTCATGAGGCTGTGTTGGGCCTTTAAAAAAGAGAGACAGGCTGGAGAAGTCTGTGAGTGAATGAAAATCAGTATCAATATTTAGAATTTCCTTCATTTTAGAGTTTGAGTAAAAGCACTTTGTATTAGATCAGCAGGCAACCTTTGCAGCTAAGGCTCTGGTGCATGCTCTAGGTCAGGGGTCAGACTTTTTCTGGAAAGGGCCAGATAGTAAATATTTTAGGCTTTGCAGGTCACATAGGGTTTCTGTCACATACTCTCCATTTGTTTTTATAATACTTTATAAATGCAGAGACCACTTTTAACTCAGAGCTAGCTACAGTCTGTGGCATGTACTTTGTTGGCCTCCTCTTCAGCCACCCAACTCTAGGTCTACGACAGAGGCTCTTAAACTGTGGCTCCCTGACCATCACCAGGAGCAACGGCCCCTGAAAACTTGTTAAAAATCCAGATTACTGTATACTACCCCAGACTTTGGAACCAGAAATGCTAGGGTTTGAGAGCTACTGCTCTTAGGAGGGCTCCACACAGGCCACAAGTGTGTTTTATGCTTTTGCCACTTATGAAAAATTTCTAAACTATTATTCATTTAAAATATTTTTAGTGAATACAAAGCATTCTATTGTATGAATATATCATGATGTTTTTCCAATTTAAGGGACAATCCTGGGTCAACATACCTAAAATCATGACAGTATTACTAAGTAAAATTTTCATTAAACACCTAGTTAACTTCCAAATTAAGAGGCAAGTGATACAATTTAATAACTAAGACATTAAAACTTAAGGCCACTCTTGAGAAAGATGTCTTAGGCAGGAGGGAAAATGCTCATTTCTCTTTCACTTATTTCCTTAAAAATTTGTGACTGAGACCAGCTATACCTTAAATGAAATGTCCAGATGAGGTACCAAGAACAACTTTTGGTTCAAAGTAGGTTCTAACTACCTTCTATGAGGGGCGTTCTTGCTCACCACATTAACTGAAATCTAACTGCTGATTCCATTTGTAGATACTGTCCACGTTGGTTTTTTGGTTTAAGATGAATGGGAATTCAAGAGCCCAGGAGAGCTGCAGGAGTGTACTTGACTGCTGAGTATTGCAGTCAGTACACTCGTATTTCATGCCTTTTTAAAAAATAAGCTAAACTTCTACTTACAGCAGTATGACAGTTCAGACTTTCACAAATACTTCCTGGCACAAATAACTGTAACGTTATTTGTACAATGTTTAAATGTTTAAGTAAACATTTAAACTTTGTTTTAGGGGTGCCTGGGTGGCACAGTTGCTTAAGTATCCGACTCTTGGTTTCAGCTCAGGTTGTGGTGAGTTGTGAGAACAAGCCCCACATCAGGCTCTGTGCTCAGTGTGGAGTCTGCTGGGGATTCTCCCTCTCTTTGCCCCTCTTGCTTGTGTTCTCTTTCTCTAAAATAAATAAATAAGGGTGCCCGGGTAGCTCAGTCGGTTAAGCATCTGCCTTCGGCTCAGGTCATGATCCCAGGGTCCTGGGATTGAGCCCCGCATCAGGCTCCCTGCTCAGTGGGGAGCCTACTTCTCCCTCTCCCTCTGCCATTCCCCCTGCTCACACCCCTTCTCTCTCTCAAATAAACAAAATCTTAAAAAGAATAAAAGAAAATAAATCTTGAAAAGAAAGAAAAACAAAGACCCCACATTCTTTTTGTTTTTCGAGAGCAAGTGAGCACAAGTAGGGGGAGGAATGGGGGAAGAGAAAGAGAATCCTTGAGCAGATTTCCCACTGAGCAAAGGAGCTGGATATGGGGCTCAATCCCAGGACCCCAGGATCATGATCTGAGCCAAAGGCAGATGCTTAACCGACTGAGCCACCCAGGCACCACTATCCCCCACATTCTTTTAAATGCACAGTTAAGGGATACCTGGCTGTCTCAGTCAGTAAGGTATGCAATTCTCTTGATTTCTGGGTTTTGAGTTCAATCCCCACACTGGGGAGGGGGGTAGAGATTACTTAAAACAAAATGGTTAAAATGGCAAAGAAAATGTACAGCTAAGATCAGAGGGAGAAAAATGAGAAAACTAAAGTCTAGCATGGTAAGCATTAAGAGACCTCTAGAATGTAAGTACTAATGGTACCACTATGAGGGTTTTTGATAATATCAGAAACTCAGAAATTATCTTACTGGGTGTATGAGGGAGGATAAGGTCTTGGATTTATACAAGTAAGATGTCGGAATTGAGATCATTGCCTAAAGCCAGATCACTTGGATTGTTATACCTTTAATGAAAAGATAAGCTAAAAAAAAAAAAAAAGCCAAAAAGCCAAACTGCCTTATGGCAAAAGAGGTAAATTGTAATTTGCCTACTTAAATTTCAGCTCCAGGTGAGGTAGTTTCCTTCCTAAGAATTTATAATGATGGCCTGCCCTTGTGCAGGTTTGAGGTTTGAATTTACCTACTTGCAAGTCTAGGAAACCATAAGTTAAGAAAGACTCAACATAATCTTGTTTTTTCTTGTGCCCCAGGACACCTGGCAAAAGCAAATACCATCTTCCTTTCGAGGAGAGCAGGAAGACCCACAATAATCTAACCCAGGCCTCCCAATATTCTTGGAAATTAAGATAAAAAAATATAACCTCACACTCCAAAATTACAAAACACATAAGGAATTAGGTAGACAGGATTAAGTCAAAAGAACAAACAAACAGCACCATCTGGTCTTCAAAGACTCTTCAGATATTAGCATCATTAAACACAAAACACAAAATAACTATATTTAAAATGTTTATAGAAATGAAAGAATGGAAAACATGAGCAAAGAGCATAAAAAATGACCAGGCTTCTCTGAAAAAAATTAAGTAGCTAATATTCAAAACTCAAAGAATAAGTTAAACAACTGATCAGAACAGAAACAGATGAAAGAAGCATTAGTGAACTGGAATATACATTTCAAGATTTATCCCAAATATAACACAAAGAGACAAAGATGAATGAAAAGTTTAGAAATCACAAAGTAAAGACTTGCCAACATTTCTAATTAGAATTCCTGAAGCAGTGGCATTATTTGAAGAAAAATAGCTGAGAATTTTCTAAATGATGAAAAACAGAGATCACTGGATTCAGGAAACAAAACAAATACCAAGCAGGATAAACCAAAGAATGAATGCCCACACATATTTGGTGCTAAACACCAGAAGTAAAGAAAAGCTCTTGTAAAAAGCCACAGAAAAAACCCAGATCATTTACAAAGAATGACAACTAGACGAACAGCAGGGACCAACAGTAATGATGAAGGCAGGATGAATGATCTTCAAAGTATTCAATCTAGAATTATATGCCCAGTTAACCTTTCATTTAAGAAGAGCATGGGTGGGGTGAGAGACAGTTCCAGATAACCAAAACAATTTACAACAAATAGACTATAAATGTATGAAGTTTGTAAAAGACGTTCTTTAGAAATATGGAAAATAATCTCAGAAGGAAGGTCTAAGACACAAGAAGAAATGGTGGGGAAAGAAACTGGCAAACATGGATAAATCTAAGCACTCATGATATTTTTTAAAAATTATAAAAAAATTACCATGTCTCGTCTGGAAAGTTATAAAAAGAGAACTAAATTACAGAACAAGTAAACATGTAAATGCAGAAACCGAATTAAAGTGTCCTAAGATCCTTGTTTTCTTCTGGAGGAGGGTAGAAATATAAATTTCTTAAAGATTTTATTTATTTGACAGAGAGAGCGAGAGAGCACAAGGAGGGGGAGCAGCAGCCATACGGAGAGGGAGAAGCAGGGAGTCAGTCCAATGTGGGACTCAATCCCAGGACTCTGGGATCATGACCTGAGCCAAAAACAGATGCTTAACTGACTGACTCACCCAGGTGCCCCATGGAGGAGGGTAGAAATATTAATGTCTAAGGCATATGTATTAAAATAGAAAAGATAACTATTAAAAAGACTGACACAGAGTATAAAACTTCTCAAACAGAAGAAGGAAAAAATGTAGGGAAAAAACCTCAACCCAAAAGGAGACAAAAGAGAAGTACAGAAAAACTGAGATGAACAAAAAGTGCAAAATAAAGCATTAGAAATAATTCAAATAAGTAGTACTTACAGTAAATTAAATGGAATATAATTTACCTGTTAAAAGATAATCAAAAAGGGTTTAAAAAAGAAAATTAAACTATATGCTGTTTTGAAAAAGATATACCTAAAATATAAGGACACAAAATGTTCGAAAAGACACAAAAGGATAAAGATAAGCCAGGAAATCAGTAACCAGATAAAAAGGCAGATTAGTTATATAAATATCTAATAAAATACAGAAAGGCAACAATCTTAAGGGAAAAAGTAGATGACTACATAAAGGTTCCATTCACTAGCAAGATAACATTTCTAAACTCACACTAATAAGCCCTCAAAATATACAGAAGAAAAATTAACAGAATTACAGAAGAAACTGAGAAATCTACTATAGTGGGTAAATATAATACAACTTTGCCAGTAACTGATAAATTAACTAGACCTAAAAAATTAACTAGACCTAAAAAATTAACTAGACCTAAAAAATTTTTTATGACCTAGAAAATTAGGTCATAAAAGATACAAATGACAACTTTACAAAAATTGACAACTTTCAATAAATACTAAAGATCTGATCATGATGTTCCTGGACCACCATGCAATTAAGTAAAAATCTATAATCAAAGGCTAATTTAAAAGCACGCTTCTACTTAACTTATTGGTCACAAGAGAAAACATGAGAATTACAAATTATTTTTAAAAGCAATTTCCAGAAGAATACATACAGTGTAACATTTACATAGAGTTTAGAAACATGTGAAACAATACTAGATGTTGCCTATATATATGGTTAACTGTTTAAAGAATCGTATGGTAATCAAACACCATATTCAGGGCTGTCTCCTCTCAGGTGGAAGAATGGGAGCTGTCACTGGGAAGGAGTACACTGGATGCTTCATCTGTACTAATTTCTTAAGGTGCTAGGTAAGTTCATGATATTTGTATTATTTTTTATACCTTTCTGTATAGCTTAAATATGCATACCAAATTTTAAAACAGTAACACTACAGAAATATTTGCCAAAATCCTCAAACTCAGGAAAGAAATAACTTTTATGGGTGTTTATTAAAGTTTAAGATTTAAGAAAAGTACTTTCTTAATTATAGACACCTACTATCCACTCCACTCATATCCACCTATGTACCACACACACACATACATAAGCCAATGACAGTCAAAACCCATGTCCACACCACTAGAACTAAAGGTATTCCCATTAAAGTAAGGAAAAGACAAGGCTGCCATTTATCACCATTATCAGTTAATTGAACACTGTCATGAAAAAGCCATTTAATGTAATAGGGCAATGTAACAAGATAATAGGGGGAAAAACCAGAATTATCATTATTAGCAGATAAAAAATTAAAGCCCTAGAAAAAGAAATCAACTGAAAAAAGTTTTAAAAGGGATCAAAAATAACTAATACAAAGAAAAATATATAATTCATAATAGCAACAACAAAAATATCTAAAAAAATTTTTAAGTGTAGAAGTTATAAGAAGAAAATTATAAATTCTCCAGGATATAGAATTTAAATGAGGTACAACAATAATTAAAAGGTACCAGAATGAAATGGAAGAGAAACTGATTTTTGTGTACGTATAGATAAGTGGGAATTTAGTTTATGATGTTTCAAATCAGTGGGAAAAGATGAATTATTCGATAATGATACTGGGCCATCTTGCCAGACTTATAAAGGAAAAAAAAAACCAACAACCTAGATTCTTATTTGTTCAAATAAATTTCAGTTGGGTATACGGTTTAAAATTTAAAAAAAAAAAAAGGAGAAAAGAAGAAATCTATTAAGTGCATGAGAAGAATTTATAAAATTAAAAAAAAATCATCTTGGAATAAGGAAGACATTTCCAACTAAACCCCTAAAGCCAGAGTCAGATTTAACAATATAAAAGAACCTGAGACTGAATGTGCCATTTTAAGACCTTTTTTTCTCCGCTTCTCTTAAAAGCCATCCCAGACAACAGGGAAGCAAGTAACAAACACAAACTCTACCTTTGATAATAGATCTGTAATCCTAAAACTTAGTTAATGAAGACAGGTAGCAGATAGAATGCTAAACCGAATGGATGTGGAAGGAGATGCCAATGAGAAGCAAGCCAAATTATCCTGCAGAACCATGGAAAGATTCATAATTGGAGATAGGAAGTATCCCAGAAAGTGGGGTGGGGATGAAGATAAGAGAACTCTAAAATTCTGAATAAACAACATTTGAACTGCCAGGTCTCCTACACAGTCAGGTAATCTGCCATGCCTTCTCCACTGTAGGATATGTGAGGACTGGTCTTTGGAGATACTCTAGTCTCAAGGAATCACACAGAGAAGGGTATGAGCCTGAAGACAAGGATTAAGTTTATGTATCAAAATATTCCCTACCAAGGAATGTCTATACCCAGCTGTCTATACCTAGCTACCTGAGAAAGTATCTACAGATACTGACATTTGAGGGCTCCTCAATTAAGAAACTGTCTTTACACGGATTACCCTGAAGTTCAGCCCAAGAGGTAAGAAGCCCATGCACATATACTGCCTTATCTACTAGTTTAATAATAACTTAGTCTTATAAATATGACTCACAGATGATACCAAACATTTAAGGAAAAGCTTCCGATAGCAACAAAAAGAGAAAAACAAAATTCAAAGGTAATACAGAAAATACAGACAAGAGAGCATGAAAGGTACTACAACGCTACTTCAGAATAAGATATTATAGCCATGAAATAAGAAACCAGAGAATAAATAAAAGCTCACAGAAATTAAAAAGAGCTGAAATAAAAGCGTTGATAGAAAAATTAAGGCTATCTCTCAGAAGATAGAACAAAGAAGCAAAGATGGATAACAAGATAGACAAGATTAGACTCAATTGCTGAAGAATCACAATACCCACAACAGAAAACAAAGAAATCTGTTGAAAAGATAGAAAATGCCCAACATGGGAAACAAAAAAAAAAGAGGCACATCAAGTTACATTATTGTGAACTTCCAGAAGAACATCAGGGATATGAGAAAAGATTTTATTTATTTAAAGATTGATTTATTTGAGAGGAGAGCGCACGCACGTGTGCATGCACATGCACAAGCTGGGGAGGGGCAGAGGGAGATGATTGGCTGCAGACTCCCTGCTGAGCGCAGAGCCTGAGGCCAAGCTTGATCTCAGGACTCAGGAGATCAGAACTTAAGCAAAAACCAAGACCAGACACTTAACCGACTAAGCCACCCAGGAGCACCCCCCCCCAAAGATTTTAAATGCTTACAAAGGAGGAATAAAAAAATAAGTGGGTCAGACTGAGATTTTGACAGATTTCTCAAAAATAACACCAGAAGCTAGTTAATAATGGAGCAATGCCTTCAAAATTCTAACTGAAAATGATTTTCAACGTAATTCTATACCCAGTTTAAGAATCCTTCAACTCTCTATGGTAAAATAAAGACATGAGATTCATCAAGTCTCCAAATATTTACTATCAGATATACTTTCTCAGGGGATATCCTTTTAGGGGATACATTCCATTCAATAGAGAGAATTATGAAAAGGGAAGACCTGCGGTCCAGGAAGACAGTGGGTCTAACTTACGAGAGAAGTGAAAGGACATCCAGGATGGCAGAGAAGGGAAGTCTAAAATAAGTGTGCCTTAAGGTTAGAGTGCAAATAGTCCATATTGGAACATGTAGAAAGAAGGCTCTATGAAGGAGAAAAGCAACAGATTGTCTAATTGTACAATTTTATTAAGGAACATTTACAGAGGAACATTTAGCCTCCAAGTCAAGAAAAACTAAGTAAATGAAAAGGAAAAAGTGATCACAGTACACTATTTGGTTGACTAATATAAAAAATGAAACACCAGAAATGAAGAGCATGAAAGCTATCATACACAAAAGAAAACAAGGTATAAATAATTTTTACCTTCTATCACTCTGCCCCTATAAAATAAGGGCTTATGTAAGTTTCCTCCAAGTAAAGAGCTGACAACGCCAGTGGATTAAGAATCTAAAAGAGCTAAGTCTTGAATATTTTCCCCTGGTGCTGAGTCTGATCCATTCTAAAGTGTTTAAGCTCAAGAGAAACTAGCTACAGAATCAGGTTATGAACAGTAAGGCAACTTACTTATCACCATCTTAAGGCATTCAGGATTGTCTTGAATAAGTGGTTCAGCTTGTACCGTTTTACTTAAGAAATTCTTTGATATAAGAGGAAACCTGACTTTAGCAAGGATATCAACCATAAATGGCTGGCGATTAGGTTCATCGTATTTCAGCCATCTGACCGCAGCATCATAAACCTAAGGAGAGAAAATAGCATAGTAAACAAAGTTCTTAGAAGGCAGCAACATTTCCAATTACCTATTTACTCTCATACTGAAGGTTGGAGGAGGATCTCATGAAGATATAACCACTTATTCCCAATATTTTATTCAGATATTTTCTTTCATTCCCAAATACTTGCCTGTACTTCACAGCAGTATACCCACTGCTCTAATGACTCTTGTAGATAGATATTTTTTAGAACTAATTACTACTATATAATGCAATCACAGGAGGATATTCAATTTATGATTTTTTAAAACAAAATGTAACTTCCTGGGGCACCTGGGTGACTCAGTGGGTTAAAGCCTATGCCTTTAGCTCAGGACATGATCTCAGGGTCCTGGGATCGAGCCTCGCACTGGGCTCTCTGCTCGGCAGGGAGCCTGCTTCCTCCTCTCTCTCTCTCTCTGCCTGCCTCTCTGCCTACTTGTGATCTCTGTCTGTCAAATAAATAAATAAAATTGAAAAAAAAAAGTAACTTCTTCTCAGAAGGAGCTATGATGTACATTTCTATGGAAAGAAACCTACTGGTTAACGACAGTTTCAATACATGCTCACTCGGTACCAGGAACACAGACTAATTTGCTCGGGGGGGGGGGGTTTCCATCCCAAGACATATGAAGGTCATCTATGACTTTATTTCAATACAATATTCCTGAATTATGAATTGATGAATTGATACCTGTTTTCCAGAAACTTTACAATATAAAAATTCTGTATTTTAAAGGATATTTATATAAGAATTGTTTTCAAAATAGTACTATAGCACTCATTTATTTTGGCCAAACAAGTCCAAGTTTATCAACACAATTTCATTTATAAATTACTAGTTTTGTTTTATTTTTAAAGTTGGCTCCATGCCCAGGGGCCCCAGGTTGGAGCTGTCAGTTAAGCATCTGACTCTTGTTTATGAGATCAAGCCCTGAGTTGGCTCTGCGTTTGGTGCAATCTGCTTGAGATTCTCTCCCTCTGCTGTTTCTGCTCATGTGCTCTCTCAAATAAATAAATAAAAATAAATAAATAAACAAATTAGGCTCCGTGCCCAATATGGGGCTTGAGCTCATAGCCCTGAGATCAAGAGTCCCATGCTCTACCAACTGAGACAGCCAGGTGCCCCACAAATCATGAGTTTAAACACACTGATAACACACCTTTTATTTCATAAACATAAAAATCTGCCACATAATTGTTTTAGCTACTTAAGTTGGTTCAGTTGGAGTTAGTGTTAATATGGCCTAAGTTCTGATCTCCATATGAATTAATTTTTTATGGGAACTATTTTTTTAAAAATAAATTTTTAAACTTGGGAAAGTTTTATATTTACAAAAAAGTTGCAAAGATAGTGCAGAGTCCTCATATACCCTGCACCCTGCTGTTAAAGTGTTATATTATTAGCAAGGTACTCTTTTTTTATATATAAATTTTTTATTTTTTATTAACATATAATGTATTATTAGCACCAAGGGTACAGGTCTGTGATTCACCAGGTTTACACACTTCACAGCACTCACCATAGTAGCAAGATACTCTTTATCACAACTAACGAATCAATTATTAAATACAGTCCATACTTCCAAAACTTTAGTTTTTTATCTAATTTTTTCCTCTGTCCCATAACCCATAAAAGATACCACATCTCATTACTCATTATGTCACCTTAGGATCTTTTGGACTATGACAGTTTCTCAGACTTTCCTTGTTTCTGATCACTTCGACAGTTCTGAGTGCTAGTCAGGTATTGTTTTTTTTAAAGATTTTATTTATTTAACAGAAAGAGACCGAGCACAAGCAGACAGAGCAATAGACAGGGGGAGAAGCAGGTTCCTCGCTGAGCAGGAAGCCCGATGCAGTGCTTGATCCTAGGACCCTGAGATCATGACCTGAGCTGAAGGCAGATGCTCAACTGTCTGAGCCACCCAGGCGCCCCTGCTAGTCAGGTATTTTGTAAAATGTCCTTCAATTTGGGTTTGTCTGATGTTTTCCTCATTAGACCAGAATTATAGTTTTTTCGGAGGAAGACCACAGAGTGCCATGCCATTCTCCTTACTTTATATTAAGGGTGCATAATATCAACATGACTTATAATTGACAATATTAACCTATATGTAATGCTCATCAGGTCTGATGATCTGTAGGTACCGTTTGCCAGGTTTTCATCAGACTAAAGTTATTTTTTAATTCCCTTTCCATAATGCATGTAAGTCAGTTAATTTTAGTCACATAACTGAGAAGTGTGGTTGTGTTTGCTGTTGTTGTTGTTGTTTGCCTAGCCAGGTCTTCCAGGTCCAACTTGTCAATTTGCAGACTACTATAACCAATGACTCTGGGCCATTAAGACCAGACAAAAATGGCTCAGGGCAAGTCTTTTATCTTTAGAAGAAAAGTAACTCAAGGCTTATGAACTTATAGTACCTCTATTAGTTTTCTATTGCTGAAGTAACAAATTATCATAAATTTACTGCCTTCAAATACAGAGAAGGGTGTGGGACTGAAAAGAGGGATTAACTAAATGTCTGCATATCAAAGTGTTACTATTGGACCACCTAGCTCCCAAATGCCTGAACCCAGCTTACACCTCTAACAGTTTGAGAGTAAAAATGTGTCACACTGGGTTAAAATGAGTGTGTCAGTAGGGTTGCCTGAGGCTCTAGAGGAGAAAGCATTTCGTTGCCTTTTCCAGAATCTAGCAGCTACCTGCATTCCTTGGCTTGTGGCCTCTTCCTCCCATCTTCAAAGCCAGCAATCACTGGCCAAGTCTTTCTTACCTCTCATCACTCTGACACTGATTCTTCTGCCTCCCTTTCCACATTTAAAGAGTCTGGTGATTACATTGGGCCCACCTAGATAATCTCATCTCAAAGATCTTTAACTTACCACATCCCCAAAGTCCCACTTGCCATGTAAGGTACTTACTGGTTCTGGGGATTAGGATGTGGACATCTTTGGAGGGGAAGCATTATTCTTCCTACCATGGTATCCAATAATTTTACTTCTACCAAATGGCCTACCTCTCAGATAGAAAGCCCTTGCAAGCACCCAAGATTTACTTTTCCTATGAAATGATTTTGGAATACTCTGCTTAAAGAAGAGATTTTCTCCTAAGATGATTCTTTTCCTTGTCATGTATCCAAACATGAAACATAAGAAATCAATAAGGATATTTTTACTAAGAAAAATGTGGGAAGACAATTTAGTCACCTGATCCTCTGCTCTCACAGTCAGAGTGTCCTGGTTGAGGAGATGTGTAACTCGCTTGACATCAAGTTGCAGAAATTCATCAGTTTTGTAAACTTCAGTAAAATGCTGATGAATAAAGTCATCTGCAGTTGCTTTCAATTCAGGACAATCCAGACACTCTGCTAGCACACTTATACCTAAATACAGAAGAAAGTAAATGAATAGAAAATGACTTAAAAAAACCCCAAACATACACTGAAGACAAAGTATGACTCCAGAAATACGAGGCTGAATGAATTTCATAAATTTGGATCCTTTTCTATTCTACTGATTTGTTTATTCTTATGCCAATACCATACTGACTTAAGTATGGCTGATTTTGATACTTTGTATGAAAAGTCCCTTCAATGTTTTTTCACATTTTTTCTTAGCTAGTGTTAAACATTTTCTCTTGTAAATAAATTTTAAAATAAGCTTATAACATTCTACTGTAAGAAAATCTTGATATGATTTTAAGTTCTACGTGGTCTTAGGTTCACAGCAAAATTTAATAGGAAGTACAGAGTTCCCATATACTCCTGTTCCACAAACAAACAACTTCCTCCAATACCAGTATCACACACCAGGGTGGCAAAGTATTATTATTATTACTTTTTTTGGTAAAGAATTATTTTTAAAAAGACATTCATTGATGGATTCAATTTGGCTGACTGGGGTGGGGGGGGGGGAATCTTACTCCCAGGACCCTGTGACCATGACCTGAGGCGAAACCAAGAGCTGGAGGTTCAACTGACTAAGCCATCTAGATGCCCCTCATCCTTCCTTCTTGATTAGACTTGTTAGGTATTTTATACCATTCTTTGAAATTATTAGCTTTTGTTTCTCTGGCCAATCTATAGTCTATTAGTGTTATTTCTCTATTTTATTAATTTTACTTTAAAAAGGTATTTTCTTCTACTTTAATTAGGTGTAAAAATTTTTCTTTTCTACCTCTTCAAGTAGACTACTCCATCGTGATAAAAATAAATGCATTTATTTGGAAGTATTTTAAGACTACAAAGTTTCTTTAAAGAAATACCTGATTCACATTCCAGAGTTTTGATTTTTTCTGTGCATATTGTCATATATTTTTTTATAGCCTGTAAGTTCATTTTTAATACCTCTTTAAAAATTCTTTTTAAAATAATTCTTCAAGGGCGCCTGGGTGGCTCAGTCATTAAGCGTCTGCCTTCAGCTCAGGTCACGAGCCCAGTGCAGGGCTCGATCCCAGGACCCTGCACTGGGCTCCCTGTTCAGCGGGAAGCCTGCTTCTTCTTCTTCCACTCCCCCTGCTTGTGTTCCCTCTTTTACTGTCTCTCTCTCTCTCTCTCTCTGTCAAATAAATAAATAAATAAATAAAACCTTTAAAAAAATATTTGTCTTAGCAATGTGTCCAATGAATGTTTTAAAATGTAATTTTCTTCTCCATTTGCATGTCTTATTCTCCTTCCTTCTAACTTCCTGTTACAGATAAATTAATGTCATTCTGCTCTTTCCTAAGTAAACTTTTATATTAGTTATCTATTTCTTTTAGATTTTATTTATTTGAGAACATGTGAGCAAGCTCACAGAAGGAGACTTCCAGCTGAGCAGAGAGCCTGATGCAGAGCTTGATCCCAGAACCCCAAGATCATGACCTGAGGCAAAGGCAAATGCTTAACCAAGTGAGCCACCGAGAAACCCCAGTTATCTACTGCTGCAGGAAAAACAACTCTAGAACTTAGTGGCTCAACATAACAGTAACATATTATTTCTTGCAATTCTCTGAGTCAACTGGGTGGCTCTTTTGAACATGGCTGGTTTAGCTTATCTCTGTAGTTAGCTGGTTGCCCAGTTGGATGGGCTAGATTGGCCTCATTTACTTATCTCGTAGTAAGTAAGCTGGTTGGTACAGACATCAACTAGTACAGCTCATCTGTGCCCCAAATGGCCTCTAATCTTTTCATGATGGCAAAAGAGTCCCCAGCAGCAAAGAATGGCAAGCCCCAATGCATAATCATTTTTTAAGCCTTTCCTCATGTCACATTTGCCAATGTCCCATGGGCTAAAGCAAGCTACATGGCCAAGCCTAGGCTACACAGAGAAAAAACTCTACCTCTTGATTGAAGGCTACAAAGTCACATATACAAAGACTCATACAGGGATGGAAAGAATTTGTGGCCAATTTCTGGCTAACCTACCATACTCTTTCTCTCTAAAAGCTTATAAATTCTTTTTATATTGGTTTTTTAAAAAGTTATGGTAAAACATGCAACATAAAACTTACCATTAGTGACATTTAGTTTATTCACCATGTTGTGCCACCATTACCACTATCTAGTGCCAGAGCATTTCTATCACCCCAAAGAGAAGTTCTCTCCTGATTTTGGAGGCAAAAAATATCACTAGGATCTATCTAGGAGAGGAATATCTTACTTCATCAGGTCTGGTACTTAGTATAATTTGGTGTGAAAAGTAAAGGTTTTTTTTGAGCTCAAATAAGTTTTATTACTTCTTTGATACTGCATTTCCTCCATCTGTTCCTTCTGAACTTCCTACATCATATCAGTGTCCCTTCATCTTCCTTTTATCTTTTATGTTTTCACTAATTATTTCCATTTCTTTGCATTTTTGTTTTGTTATCATGAGGCAGTTTTCTCTGTTTGATCTTCTTAGTCTGATTTTTAGGACTATCCATTCTATTTTTCAATTCAATGGAATTTCATGGAAAATCACAGCTTCCCCCCACCCCCTTCATATGCATCCTTTCTATCTAAAGTTCTCCTCTTCTTATATTAAATTTGTCTATAGAAAACATTCATTTTGGCTGTTTAGCTTGCTTTCTGTCCCTCAAACTACTGGGTTTCCTTTAATCTAGTTGCCCAGTTCCATCAGGTGTCATGAGTTCCTTTGGTATTCGTGGAGATCAGCTTGTTGGGGTCTTCTAGGCAGCAGAGAACTGACAAGTGGTAAAAACAAAGAGTTCTCTGATCAGCTCACAGGTGGAGCCACACTCAGGGCTAAATAGAAAGCAGGCTGAAGTAGTTCCTTTGGGTACTGAGAGTGTAGTTGGCTCAACTGGTTGGGCCACTATCTTTGCCCCACTGATAGTCCAAGAGAATCAGGCTCCCTTTTAGGCTGCTATGCTGTCCTTCCTCTCAGCTTTGAAAACAATGATGACAGAGGGATCCAGAAGTAAAACTCCTAAATGGTCTCCTCAGAAGCCCAAAGCCCAAGATGTGGTTAGCACAAACTTGCTCCAGGTTCCACAGTATGCTTTGTACCATCATATCTACTCCCTACTCTGTTTTTCTTTTAGTTGAAGAACCTGGTTGGAAATTTAGAGTGGTAGGGAGCTAGGGAAAAATTTTAAGTCATCATATTCCAAAAACTTCTTTGAATTCCCTTTTTATAATAAATTTTGTGAGAATATTTATATAAGGAGAAATAAGTAAAATCTCAGGAATGTTCATCTTATTGATGAATGGACCCCTAAACTATGGCCCAGAGAAACAGACTCATCCCAGAATGTCTCTATTGCACAGGTGAGATTAGAGACTGGTCTTTTTAAAGGATGTATTTATTTATTTGAGAGAGGGAGAGAGACAAATGCACAAGCAGGGAAAGGAACAGAGGGAGAGGGACAAGCAGACTCTGTGCTGAGTGTGGAGCCCAACATGGGGCTCAATCTCAAGACCCCAATATCATGACCTGAGCTGAGATCAAAAGTTGAATGCTTAACTGACTGAGCCACCCACGTGCCCCCTATAGCAGTCCCTTAATTAGTATCTTACTTTATAGTCTAGGATTTTTAGGTCTTCTAGTAAACAATAGCTAGCATAACTGACAATGTGAAGAGGCAACATAGTGTAGTAGTTGAGAATAAGATTACTTAAATTCCAACCTCAGTACCACCACATACTAGCTATAAGACCTCAGGCAATATATACAACCCCAGTTTTCTCATTCAAGACAGACTGTAGCAATCTTAAGTGCTTCAACAAAGGTGAACACTCATACTTATGATACCATATATCACACCACCACCAGATGCAATCCTTACTCTTCATTCCAGATACATAAAAAATCATTATTAAAGTTATTTTATATTTTAGAAAATGTAGTACAGATTTTTTGTTGTTGTTGTTTGGTTTTTTTTTGTAGTACAGTTTTTAATGGGCTTCTTGCTGCCTAGATTAATAGGCACCTCCTTAAGCATCTCTTAAAATGTATTTTGAGCATATTTTCTAGTGGACAATGTCTTTAAAATTAAATGAAGATACTTATAAACACACTTTTTAAAATTAAAATACACATTAAAGTTTGGTTTTTAGTAGGAATCTGATTTCTTACCAAGACAATTTGAAGCATCAACTTGTTCTTTCAAAAAATCAACACACATTTTCTTCACAGGTTCAATCTGGTACTGGTTTGCTGCATCTAACAAAGACTGAACGTTGTTGCTATTCACAGAAATTCTGAAAAGAAGTTAAAGTGAATATTAATCTCCTACAATGTTTTATAATTTAAATAATGCTATTGTAAAATGTATCCTACTAGCCCCAAAATTAAACAGAAAATTAAACTTTTCAGTCCTTCCATCAGTATGGCATAGGTTCCTCAAACTTCCCCACCCTTATAGTTTTTGATGTTGAAGAATTTTGAGCATACCAATTTGTCACAATGCTCCGACGTGGTAGATGCCAACCTTACTTCTCTATAACGGAAATGATCCTTCTTAACTTACCTAGCAGTATAAGCAAATTCCACAAGTTGTTCGATAATGTCTGGTTCAGCATCTTTGAGTTCAACTTCAAAGGACTTTGATTCAAGCATGTTAGCTAAAATGAAGAGAAGAAATATAAATGTCATGAGTACTATTATTAGTTTAACTGAGGGCCAGATCATTCCAGGCCATGTTAAATATGGAAAAGAATAATAGGACAGAGATTTCTCTGGAAAAAATATACCCAGAAAGCCCAACATTCCTATAATAAATGCAAATTAATCTCCACACTTGAGAAGTGCCTTAAATTAAAATAAGCTAGGAAATTAGTGAATTAGTGTATTTCTTAAAAAAAAAAAAAGCCAAGTAAACACATACATAAAACTAGTCTTAGTATTCCCCCAAGTCCTAAAATACTTTAGTAGCACTGAGCAAAACTACATCTGATGTAGCTGGCAAACATCTACAAGAACAATGACAATTACAGCAATGCAACTGCTTTAATAAATATAGCTATAGCTAACAAAGCTCTCATTCTCTACCAAAAACCTTACCAAAGAGAAAACTTGAGGCAGATATATTACATAACCTGATCAAGCTCATAAAATAATACTAAACAGAAGAACCAGGACTTGGATCCAGTTCTTAACTTAAAATCTAGAGTTCTTTCTAGCATGATATTTCATTCTTCATTTTTATTTAGTTTAACTTGCTAGGCAAATTATCCTAAACATTTATTTCCTTCTTTGCCTTTCCATCTAAGGTCAAGAAGAAAACTGGGCATTCAAGTAGAAACTGTACCTTCACCCATAAAAGCTTTGGGCCTGTAAGGCTGATGAAAGGACATTTTTCTTTTGCTCAATCCTTACCACAACCACTTTTCAATCGCTTCATTGTTTTATGGCCTTAATTTCTTAAGTGCTTTAAAAACTAGGAAGATATTTTCATTTAGACTCCACCTCATTCTCACAGAAAAAATATTATGTTTTACTTTAATATACTTACTTGTGAACATTAAGTTAAAAAAATGACTGGCTGCTGCAAGGACAACTCGATGAGCGGGTATCTTTCTTTCCTGGACCATAAGGATCACATCACATAACGTTTTCTAGTGAAGAGAGAAATAAATGAAATTAAAAGGGGTGCACTGGGCCTGGCTTAGCAAACATACAAAACTGGTGCTTGACAAATGCTTCATCTCTATTTTCTATTCAAATCCAGTCTTTGTCCAGCACAGAATCTGTTCCTCAGACACATTTACAAGAGATGTAGAATTGCTATCATGATTTGCTGTATCAAAATATGGCACTGAGCTTCCCTTAGAAAAGCAGTCTACTAATCCTTTAGAAAAAACAATTTTTTTCTGACACAAAATGTAAGGTATTTCTCATGGTGATATTTTATGGAGATTTTAAATGAAGTAAGAGCAATGTCCTTGATGGTTTTTCAAACACAGCAATCTGGGTTTTTAAAAAATTATCTATACTTGGTAAGAACCAAAGTGCACACTGTATTTCCCAAGAAAGTAGCTTACACAGCTTTAACTTGAAACAAAAACAATTCAGAATGCAGACTGGACAAACCCAATGACCACTCAGCACTCTTTCCTTAGTAACACTTCTCTCAAATGTACGTCTGACAGGAGCTGGGTAGCAACCGCTTTTTAAATTGTGATTTCTGACCAAGGCCAAAATGGTGTCACTCTAGGTTGTTGAAAGAAGGCAGAGTTAGATTAAATACTTACAATGCTATAGAAATAAATAGTAATGAAAAAATTTAAGGTTTACTGGGACACTTAAAGATGAATTTCAAGGAGAAAGAATATCTTTATTGTCAAACAAAATTTCAATTTCTTAATGAAGTTGAAGATATAATGTACAGGTTAGTCTCAGAGAAAATCTGGAGATTGTGATATGTTAGGAACTCTTTTAGCACTGGGAATATGAGGTAAATAATACTTTTAGAATAAAAAAAATTCTATCACATTTTGTAAATTTTAAGGATTTACTAAATTATTAATACAGGTCACCTGGGTGTCTCAGTTGGTTAAGTGTCTGCTTTCGGCTCAGATTATGACCAGGGGTCCTGGGCTGGAGTTCTGCAACAGGCTTCCTGCTCAGCGGGGAGTCTGCTTCTCCCTCCCCCCAACCCCTCCCATCTGCTTGTGCTCTTTCTCTCTCAAATAAATAAATAAAATCTTAAAAAAGGAAACTATTAATATAATTTCTGATAGGTAAGTCACTATATTCTACTTTATTACTCCACGAATAAAAATCCAAGTGAGACGGTAATGCTCAGTACAAGAAAGGAAATGGGCTTTATTTTTATTTTATAGTGGGCTAAAAGATGAACATATTTCAATTTTACTGCTATGTTAAGATTTTTTTTATAAGGCCTACAGACTGCTGCTTAGATATCATATTCAGATTACTTATCGTTAAAGCCATTGTTATCCCAACAGTGTCTCAAATTTTTCAATTTTTATTTCTTTTGATTTGGTGGGGGAGGTACAGAGTAGACATAGTTCTTAGGTGACTTTGCCACATACCATACCAAAAGTACCAGGCAGCAAAACCAAGTCAACTACTTGGTTACAACAAAACAAGCTGATCTAGTTGCTCAAGAGAAAGAAAGAGAAAAAAAGGTGGAAAGAAAAGAAGGAAAGGAGGGAGAAAAAGAATTTGGACAGAAGAACAAGAAAGATAAGGGAGGAGTCTATGGCTGCTGACAGGAAGTTCCAGAAGATGTACAACTATACTGAAAGGCACCGAAAAACCTTTCCAAAATATATACTCAGATAGTGAGTTTTAGTGGCATGGATTTACAGGCACTGTAGGAAGTTAAAGAAATCAGAGAGTTCTCTGCACAGCAATTTAGTGCTAAGAATAATCTCCAGCTGGATATTAATGTTATGGAAGGAATGGGTGGAACCTTTTGTATCCAAATGGTACATCTGACTGTACTATGTAGGCTAACAGGTTTCAACAAGAGACGGGACTGACTTAAAGAGAGAGGTTCCACTCAGGACGAGTCTATCTGCAGACAGAAAATGGGAAGAGACAGAGATCTGGGTTACACTGGAGAATATGAAAGGTAACAAGTCCTATGTGAAATGAAGAGAAACTTAAACAAAACTACCCTTTGGACAATATATGTTCACTGGATAAAACAAGAAAAAAATACATAAACCCTGGCAATTTGTTTATATCCACCTATATTTGTTATCTTTATATTTGTTATTTTCAGCTTTTGAATTTTTAGTCTCCTACATATTGCACAGATTTGTGTGACTTAATCTGAAATTCTCACCATCTAAAATTACTTTTAGTAGGATTTAGGTCCTTCATATTTATTACTGATAACTCATGTTTCATTTTACCGAGGCCATATTCTTTTACATAATTTATTATGCTTCCTTGCTGTCTTCTTTTTTCTCTAACTACCAGGTGGCATTTTAATCCCATTTTCTTTGTACTTGTGCACTTTTTTCTTCTTTTAGGGACTTACTTATAGATCTGTCAAATATTTGCAAAGTTAATTCAGCAGGGTTATTAGTCAAACATTGTTCTAGGAATGCAAGGAGCATTCAAGAACAGTAATTCTTTAATATAATTCAGGATATTCATAGGTTAAAGGAGAAAAACTTCACACAGAAAAACTTCAATAGAAGGCAAAGTTAAAAATTCATTTCCTTGTATACTCTTGAATAAAATAAATGATGTATCTGTACGCTGAAGGTGATTCAACTCAAAAGCAAACATCACATTTAATGGTGACACAAAAGAAGCATTCTCATTTAAGTTTGAAACAGAGACACATATGCTGTTACTACTATTAATCAATTATTGTTCTGCAAATTTTAGCCAAATTGAAAATTGCCTCTACCCCAGACAACTTACCAGTATTTAAGTTTAGCAAGCACCTGTAGCAAGTTTAGCAAGCACCTCTTGATGAACCAAACCTTTCTTTGTATGGGAACCAGAGCACCAATATGCAAGCTTCAAGCACTGCTATAATGTCTGTCTGTAGCTGGTACCATCAAGTCTGCACACAGTCAAGAAGTGTTACAGACCACTGTGCTCCCTTTTTACTGATTAACTGCCCTAAAGTGCTTTTAAAAATCTTTGGGCCAGGTAAAAACCTCAGTTGGTATTTAGACAAAAGTCTCCCTTCTCCCCAGGTGGCCAGCCTTCTGGATAAAGGTCATATTCCTTTCCAATCAAAGTTGGTCTCTCTCTTTTTTTTTTTTTTTTAAAGATTTTATTTATTTATTTGACAGACAGAGATCACAAGTAGGCAGAGAGGCAGGCAGAGAGAGAGGAGGAAGCAGGCTCCCTGCTGAGCAGAGAGCCCGATGCGGGGCTTGATCCCAGGACCCTGGGATCATGACCTGAGCCGAAGGCAGAGGCTCTAACCCACTGAGCCACCCAGGCGCCCCCAAAGTTGGTCTCTTAAGTATTGGCTTTTGAGCAATGAGCAGCTGAACCTGGGTTTTTAGGTAACAAAATCAGTAAGAAAATAAAGATAAATAAACTTAACAGTTATAGAACTAAATAAAAAAGTCAGTAAGATGCCTAGACAGAAATAAGATAAATATGAGAAAGCAATTAGCTAACCTATATGTGAGCAGTAAGCCATAAAGAAACACAAATGAGGGGAAAAAACCACAACAACCTGGCATGGCAGCAACAAAATAATTAAATGTTAAGAAATAAACATAAGAAATGTAAGGGATCTACATTAAACAGGAACTTAATATATGATAAAGATACTATTTCAAAAATGTGGCCAGAAGGTGGAGCACAGTCAATGTTCAGGGCAGTGAAACTACTTCCTATGATACTATAACAGCACACATTTATAGTACACAACTGTCAACATCCACAGAATGTACAACACAGAGAATAAACCTTAATGTAAACTGCGGTCAATAATAATGTAACAAAATACTGGCTCATCAATTTTAATAAATGTATCATACTTGTGTTAGCAAGATGTTAACAGTAGGGGAAACTGGGAGGGGGAGAGGGAAAATGGCAAACTCTATACTTTCTGCTCTATTTTTTGGTAAACCTAAAACTACTCTAAAAAGCAAAGTCTACTAATTAAAAAAAAGTGATAAGAGAATGGATAATTGAAAAAATGGTATTAGTGTAACTGTTACCCATTGAGGGGAAACAGATTTCTCTCTCATAATATAGTGTCTCTTCTCTGGGGCAAGTTAAGTACTGGGAAGAAAGGTTCAGTCCTTTTCTCCACTGTCACTTGTGGAAGAGGTTCTATAGGATAAGTAAGAATAAAATAGAGGTCATTGACCACACACACACTGCTAGGCCTTCTGGTTCATTTTCTTCTGTAAGTCTGCCTCAAAGTGGAACATAACTCATCTCAAATGTTTGGATCCAACAGTGGAAGAGGGCTGCTGAAATCCATTATGCAGAGACATTCAATGCACATGAAGACAAGGAGAAACTTAGGTGATGCTTTAGTGCCTACAGATATTAGTCCTTTGGTTGGGAAAGATTTCACTTCAAAACAGGCAATCATTTCAGGCAAGTGTTGGTAGAATGACCTGCTCTCTTTATGTGTTTGCCAGGTAGGACTGCAAATGGCAGTAGTCTCCATGTAAGCTCCACAGCATTGTATAAGGTTCTAACTTTTAACAATATGTGCTCGTATTACTAGGAGGCATGCAGCTAATTCTATTCCCAAACTGTATCCTTCATCATATCCCAAGAAGAGCACTGAGGAATGACTAACCTTTGGATTTATGTAGCTTGTCAACAAGGTTCTGCAATCAGTCCTGCCCAGCGTGATTTCAAGTTGGCCCTGGATATAAATCCCTGAGTAGACTGTAGATTCAACTATAGTTGGGTGATGGATTTAAATCACTGAAAAGATAAAGGGAAATGGAGCCCTTATTATATGGGGGTAAATCATCTTCTTCGATTGAGATACTAAGAAAGCCTCAACAAAGCCATAATAAACTAAGCTAAGAGAAAAATTAAAAAGGCCTTAGGAGGGTGCCTGGATGGCTCAGTGGGTTAAAGCCTCTGCCTTCAGCTCAGGTCATGATCCCAGGGTCCTGGGATCGAGCCCTGCATTGGGCTCTCTGCTAGGCGGGGAGCCTGCTTCCTCCTCTCTCTCTCTGCCTGCCTCTCTGCCTGCCTCTCTGCCTGCTTGTGATTTCTGTCAAATAAATAAATAAGATCTTAAAAAAAAAAAGGACTTAAGAATCTTATCTGCTCAAAAAATCAAGAAAAATAGCACTGGATTTAAACATACATAATCACAGTAAGGCACGTGGGAAAGAAAAAGAAAAACAAAGTGAGACACCCAGATTAATAGAGGAAAAAGGGGATTTCTTCCTTAAGGGAAACATGGCAAGTTAGGTCAAACAGCTTTAAAAGGCAAAGGAGATACAGTTTGTTTTAACTGCTCTTTACAAGATGAGACTAGAAAAAGAGTCTGTTATTTATTCAAGTAAGGTGATATAAGCCAAAGAGATATATGAAGGAAGAAAAGCAAAATTCAGCAGTAGACAAAATTGTTCTCAGAAAAAGCCTGGATCGAAGAAATTTTTGTTGCAGAGCTCTCTTAAAGCTAAAGGTAAGAAATCAAACACATACTTAGAGGACTACCCTTAAAGACTGAGACAGTTGTAACAGGTGATTACATTAAATTCAGACAGATCTGTAAAGTTTTGGAAAAGGAAGATCAGCAACAAAGCAGTGCATCCATTATGTAATTTGCAAGGTGACATGGGTGGGAAGACAGGAATGTTACATACTATAGTGGAACATATCTGGGAAGTCTGTGGGAAAAAGACCCTAAGGGAGAGTATTAGGTCACCTTAAAGGGAAGTCAAACAACCCAGACATAATCCAAGCCTAAATGAGAGGCTGAACCTGTCCATAACTAGAATTACTTTACTGAGGGTATGAAGGTTGGCAGCAGCTGAATCAATCCTGAGCACACGGGAACTCTTGATTTCCACTGTGACAGTGTCTACAAGAAAGGCACTAAAGAAAAGAAGCAAAACAAACATTTGGGCCCAAAATCAAAAGGCAAGGAAAAGTAAGGAAGGTATTCTAATCTAAACAATGTTAGCTCTATACTATGTAGAAAGGAAAGGATTCAACTTGAACAGGTTAACAACTCAGTTGGGGATGCCTGAAAGGAACAGACAAGAGAGTCATAGCCCATTTTGACACACATAGGTAACAAAAAGGAATATGTCTGCTACCGCTGAGTTTCCAAAGCCTGGAAGACTCAAATAATGAGGAAAGGCAAGGTCCTGAGAAGCACACTGTAAAGGCCATGTTGGTCCCTATGGGGACCACAGGCTTTAGAGGAATCAGTGAAAGGTCATTCTCCAGCTGAGATAAATGGAAAGGAAAAAAGAACCCTCCAAGAGTTAGGATTAGTAGTAGATACAAGGAATTTCACAGGATAGGATCATATTGGGGACACAGAGATAAAGAACAACCAGTTGGATCAGAACTGTAGAGAACGCAAAGGCACTAACTGCTCCGCACCACTGCCTGCTACAAATGTGGATCATTCTTCTCTCAAAAGAAAATACTTTGTCACTACACAGAACTCAACTATTTCAGCAGTGGGTTGTCAGGAACATAAGGTTCAAAAGAGAAATAAAAATTATGATTTAAATGTGCAGGACAGACAACGGGAAAAAGGAAGACTCTAGAAGACCTGGCAGCTGGGTAAATCCCCCTGGCAAATTTTTCCAAGAACGAAGGTATCCTATGTCAGTGAAGTATTATTATGCGTGGATGAAAATTCCTTCCCTATATGGTAAAGTGTTCTATTAGCCTCTGGATAAGTGATTCCTCACACCTGAGTTTAGAGTCTGCAAATTATAGATAGCAAATACAGACTGGCAACATGTGCAAGCAAAAAGCCCAGACATCCTTATGTTTTCTTTGAAGATTCTCTGTTCCCTAGAAACTGAACGTTTCTGTTGTTTTAGCCTGGGAACAATAATGTGGGTTAGGACTTTATAGTAAGGTGTCAACATCTGCACTATTTATTGTAGAGATGGGAGATCTGCTTGTATCTTTTTGGGTTTGTGGGGGTGGAGATGATGCTGTGCATCATCTCTTAAGAGCCCTAGGAACCCTTCAACATTCTGAAAACACGTGGCACCAACTACCTTGAAATTGGAGAAATTCATCTTTGGAGGTGCTAAACTAATTTAATATATTCCAATGAAAGACAGCCCAGGCAGCAGCTGCTGAAGAAAGCTTCCCAGAATCTACCCAAACACTTAAGCTAATGCTTTCCGGTTGAGCCTGAGCAGTGTAAGAAACAAGGGAGAGCACATATTTGGAAGGGCCTTTAATTTTAAATGACAGGGAGATCACAGATGTGGGAATTTAATAATGAGTGGGTTCATAAGAGTCAAATTTTGGGGACTTCATATTTCTTTTTTTTTTCTTTTAAGATTTTTTTTATTTATTTGACAGACAGAGATCACAAGTAGGCAGAGAGGCAGGCAGAGAGAGAGAGGGGGGAGCAGGCTCCCTGCTGAGCAGAGAGTCCGATGTGGTGCTTGATCCCAGGACCCTGAGACCATGACCTGAGCAGAAGGCAGAGGCTTTAACCCACTGAGCCACCCAGGCGCCCCAGGACTTCATATTTCTAATACGTAATTAGATGGAGTGTTTTAAGCTGTCACTTGATTGGTCACTGCAGATAATCCGGAGAGCCATGAAAGAAATCTTGGCTGAGAAAAATTTGGGATGGGAAATAGAAGTGAATTTTCAGTCTGGAGTTAATAGAT
Organism: Martes martes; assembly: GCF_963455335.1. NCBI lineage: Eukaryota > Metazoa > Chordata > Mammalia > Carnivora > Mustelidae > Martes > Martes martes. Next base: position 56,347,823 of record NC_137899.1, on the reverse strand, counting down.
TATCGACCCACTTATAAGTTTTCTGGAGTAAAAAATTTAAGTAACCTTTCTAAGCTGGTCTATAGAGGATACACAGAAGAACAGTTACTGATAGAGGATGCCTTTAAGATAGAACAAAATGCTCCCTGTGCAGGTAAAACCACCACCACCACCACAAAAACCAAACGGAAAACCTAAAAAAAACCCAAAACACCTGGAAACAAATTCTTTCTTATTTAATCAGTCCAGTTACTTTCTTTTGGGAGTTGGGATGGGGCTTTGGTGCCCGAATTCTACTATTCAGCCCTCTGAGATTCTCATCAGGGAGTTTACATAAAGATTAACAGCCAGCCAATACATAATAAAACACACTACTGGGGTGCCTGAGTGGCTCAGTCAATTAAGTGTCTGCCTTGGGCTCAGGTCATGAACCCGGGGTCCTGGGAGCTCAGTACTGGGCTCCCTGCTCCGCGAGGAGCCTGCTTCTTCCTCAGGCCTGTCCCCAGGATCATGCGCAAGCACATGCACTCTCTCCCTCAAATAAACAAAATCTTTAAAAAATTATATATATTAAAAAAAAACACATTATTGATAGATGGGTACTTGGTAATAATCCTAATCTAATCACACCTGGATACCCCAATATTTAAATTTCGGAATTTGCATATTCATATGTCCTGTAGTGGGGAATAAAAGATAGCTGGGCCCAAATCCAGCTTGTAGAGTCCACTATGCTTGTAGAGTCCACTCTAAGACATACTTTACCTAGTCTCCTTAGCTGATGGAGATCTTAGTAGATGTACATCTCAAAAGAATAATCACACCATTAATAAAACAATGTCTTGACTTCCAACTTAATCAGATTATAACTTCACTCTCACTGGGCAAAACTTGTAGGAGAGAGATGAGCTCAATATACCTCGTTTCCCTTCCTTTGGGTGAGGCTGAAGGTCAGACATGTTTTCCCAGCCCCAGCCCCTTTGACCTCTGTTCCCTACACCACATACAGATGGACAGAGAGAGACAAACACACACACACACAACACACACATAAATGTGTGTGTGTATGTATATCCATTCTCCTTCTCCTATCAGGGAAAAGCCTTATAACAGTGGTTTTCAAACTCTTTAAGCAGCAGAATCCACTTTCAAGTGATGTGATTTCACAGAGTTTACAGAGACAAGGGGCAGATGGTTTGGCTCAGGTCATCATCTTCAGGCCCTGGGACTAAGTCCCACATTGTGGGGGGGGGGGTCCTTGCTCAGTGGGGAGCCTGATTCTCTCTCTCCCTCTGCTCTCCCCCTGCTTGTACTCTCTTTCAAGTGAATAAATAAAATCTTTTAAAAAAATAAAAAAATAAACATTTAAAAAAATTTACACAGACAAAACGCTTTCTATATAGTCAGACTTAGCCTGGCAACCAAGGGATGGAAGACGCTCCCCTCATGCTTAATGATTCACTCACAAATATTTTGCTTCTGGGGTGCCTGGGTGGCTCAGTGGGTTAGAGCCTCTGCCTTCGGCTCCGGTCATGATCCTGGGGTCCTGGGATCGAGCCCCACATCGGGCTCTCTGCTCGGCGGGGAGCCTGCTTCCCCTTCTCTCTCTCTGCCTGCCTCTCTGTCTGCTTGTGGTCTCTGTCAAATAAATAAATAAAATCTGAAAAAAAATTTTTTTTTGCTTCTGATATCACCAATCAGTCCTTCTGGAGGTGGATTCTGCTAGTTTAAAGATACGAGGACCCAAAAGAAGAATGCTTTGACCAAATGACAGAGTAATATTTTTGCAGAATTAGAAGTTAAGGCTACAACCTGGGCATTTTGTCATTCTCCTCACACTGGGTAGAAAGAACAAAAGTTATTACGTTTGGTTAGTTGCCTGAACCTGAAGGAAAAAGAAAAAGGTTTATCTTCTCTATGGGACAGAAGGTATCTGGAGCTCAGGGGATCCCCTTGGGTACCTTCTTGTTGTTGGGAGAGAAGAGTCCTCTATGGTTCTCTTGAATTCCTACATATCTTCCTGGACATGCCATGGGCCACCATTTCTCAGGGTTATGTTGGCAGTAAGCAACGATAAGGGATGAGATAGTCTTCCCTATAGGAGTAAAGAATAGGCTTGCTTACTGTTTGCTATAAAATGAGACTCCTTAAGCTCAGTGTTCATTCTGTAGCTATGACACAAACTCACTGCGTGTATAACATCCATCTGGGCCCCAGTGGGTCACCCTCATAGTACTTGTAGGGCAAGGGAAACTGACACATACATGTGGAAGCTCATGATACTGTGCTGTGACTAATCAAATCTGTTGTCTCTAACCTAGGAGTCTCATGTTTTCTGACAGCATCCATCAAAGAGCAATACGCTAACTACTCAGCTTATAAATACTGTAAAACCAAATCCCAGGCCCCTTGCTGGTACTGCTAAATCTAGTAATAAATGTTAATGAAAGACTAAAGTGACCCTATACAGGCAAGACCAAAGGTTCAAGACACCTAGGAATAAAGGAATAGGTCACGCCATCAGATAAAGAACCCTGAACTGCAGGTCCTAAAGAATAGGAATAGGCAGTAAAGAAGAAATTATGAATAATAAAAATATTAACAAATAAATAATAAACAATGAATGAGGCTTCTATTTTTATTTTCATCCTTGCTCTTATATTTATGTAAGTTTTAACTATGAAACTTTCCCCTCCATAATCATGTAAAGAATCTATTAAGAATTAGGCCTCAGAATCTTGAAATGACTATAGAAGGAATGGATTATCACCAAGTAATCTTTTTTTTCTTTTTTAAAGATTTTATTTATTTATTTGACAGAGATCACAAGTAGGCAGAGAGGCAGGCAGAGAGAGAGGAAGGGAAGCAGGCTCCCCAGTGAGCAGGGAGCCCAATGAGGGGCTCGATCCCAAGACCGAGATCATGACCTGAGCCAAAGGCAGAGAGGCCCTAACCCACTGAGCCACCCAGGCGCCCCTATCACCAAGTAACCTTGAAGTCAGATATAGTTAAGTGAAAAACCTGATGACTATTTTTTTTATGGATTCTGGCAATCTAGCATCCAATTTCCTGCCTATCAGAACCCTAAGCTCCCATTTCTGGAAAAATTCCTCTTTATGAACTATGTTGGTAAGAGGGCAATATGGAAGCTAAGAGTCAGTTATTTCCTCTTTTTTTTTTTTTTTAAGATTTTATTTGACAGAGAGAGAGAGATCACAAGCAGGCAGGCAGAGAGAGAGGGGGAAGCAGGCTCCTTGCTGAGCAGAGAGCCTGATGCGGGGCTCGATCCCAGGACCCTGAGATCACGATCCAAGCCAAAGGCAGAGGCTTAACCCTCTGAGCCACCCAGGCACCCCAGTTATTTCTTCTTTTTACTCAGCAGAGCCAAAATCTGGCGAACAATCTAAGGCCAGCCAATTATATACCTACTTTCAGGATTTTGAATTTTGAGCAAATAACAGAAAGATGGTGGAAAAGTTGTTTTTATGGCAGCAGCAGCAGCAGCAGCAGCAAATAGTCAAGACTTTCCCCACACTATAATTGCTTCCAGAGTCTCCAAAGCCTACCTAACAGAGAATGCCAGGGTTTCTGCTTGTTTGCCATGCCTGCTCCTCTTCCAGTCTGTGGTCAATACGGTAAGCTCCTGATATTCTTGCAATAAATTATTTTGGCTTAGGGGAGGACATATTTTGGTTGCTGGTAACCAAGAATTCCAGGAGATTCATTGTGATAATAGCAATACCAATAATACATGACAATACTGAATAATTTATTAAGAATTTTCAGGGGCACCTGGGTGGCTCAGTTGGTTAAGCATCTGTCTTCAGCTGAGGTCACGATCCCAGAGTCCTGGGATTGAGCACCGGGCTCCCTGCCCAGTGGGGAGTCTGCTTCTCCCTCTGACCCTCACCCCGCTCTTGTGCTCTCTCTCAAATAAACAAAATCTTAAAAAAAAAAGTTTTCACTTTCTCTGTCTCACTATCCCCAACATCAGTAAGGTAGGTCAATATAATATTATGGTCATTGTTGCACACATACAAACATAAAAGTCTAAAGAAGTTGTGACTTGCCCAATGTCACACAATTAGTAAGAAGACAGAACTAGGATTCAAACCCAGATCTGTTTGACTCCAAAATCCATGTTATTTCCACTATTGCATACTGTTTCCCACAGCAATGAGTGACTAAAGGCAACACTACTAAAAGAAATTTTATAGAAGATACAAAGCCACTTTATTTTTTAAAAATATTTTATTTGACAGAGAGAGAGAGAAAAGAGAGCGCACGCGTGCGCATAAGCACGGGAACAGGAGGCAGAAGGAGAGGGAGAAGCAGGTTTCCTACTTCACAGGGAGCCCGATGAGGGGGCTCGATCCCAGGACCCTGGGATCATGACCTGAGCTGAAGGTAGACACTTAACCAACTGAGCCAGCCAGGTGCCCCATAAGCCACTCTAGAATAATTTTTCATGATAAAAGTTTACAGTATAATATTAAATTGTGATTCAACTTAAGTGCAAAATGAACTCATTTAATCCTGGCACACCATTTTCCAGCATGTTAACCTTACATTAAGTATAGAATTTACGGTATTTAGCATAGATGTCGTATTCTTAAGACTGTCTCTCTTAAATATTAATCAACCACATTTTTGACAGTTTAACAGAATGAAACTAAATTGTATGCTATATTATTATGTACTAAAATATTTAATATGCTGGCTATTTCAACGATATGAATTTTTTTAACATTTTATTTATTTGATAGAGAGAGATCACAAGCAGGCAGGGAGTCAGGCAGAGAGAGAGGGGGAAGCAGGCTCCCTGCTGAGCTTGATCCCAGGACCCTGAGATCATGACCTGAGCTGAAAGCAGAGGCTTAACCCACTGAACCACCCAGGCACCCCAACAATATGAATCTTTGTAGTAAATGTTCACTGGAATAGCTACCTGACTTATAATTCTCTCCTCTTGGGAAATGGTCTCAGTACATAATGAGCCTTTCAAGATCATGTTTGTGCTACAAGACCTTGTTCTCCTTAGCATAGATAAGTGATTCAAAGGTTTAGCACTCAACCCAAGCTAGTCTATCAGATACTCTCTATCCAGGATTTGAAACTCTGAAACAGGTTAGTGGTAGTCAGAGCTGAAGTCCAATGAAGGCAGTGTCCCAGACAAAGGCTAGAGGGCTTTGGGGTTGGCATGGTTCTTGCATCTCCCAAATCTTGACTGTCTTTCTCCTCTTCAGAAGGGAATTTTAATACAATCATGTCTCCCTTAAGATACGCTTCTGTAGTTCATTCAACACACATGGGGTAAGTGTCATGACGGCGTATGCACTTTATACTACTGGAGTTTATTTATTTAGGAGTTTGTTTTTTTTAATGTGGAGATACATATGTTTTTAGTTTTTATTTAAATTCTAGTTAGTTAACATACCATGTAATATTAGTTTGAAGTGTACAATATAATGATTCAACATTTCCATACATCACCTGGTGCTCATCACAAGTGCCCCCTTTTAATCTCCATCACCTATTTAACCCACCCCCCCCCTCCCTTCTGGTAATATCAGTTTGGTCTCTATAATTAAGAGCCTATTTCTTGGTTTGCCTCCCCTCCTTTTCCCCCTCTACTCATTTACTTTGTTTCTTAAATTCCATGAACGAGTAGAAATCATATGGTATTTGTCTTTCTCTGACTTAATTATTTTGCTTAAATAATACTCTCTAGCTCCATCCAAGTTGTTGTAAATGCCAAGATTTCTCTCTCTTAATGGCTGGGTAATATTCCGTGTGTGTGTATACACACATCTTCTTTATCCACTCATCAATCAATAGGCACTTGGGTTGTTTCTGTAGTTTGGCTACTGCAGATAATGATGCTATAAATGTTGGGGTGCATGTGTCCCTCTGAATTAGTATTTTTGTATTCTTTTGGTATATACTACTGGAGTTTGAAGAATATTAATCCCACCCTGAAAAGCCTGGACCGTACAGAAGACAGGTCCCTCTCCACGCATGTACTCACCACTTTGTCCTTCCTTTGTCCTCTAAAATCTGCCCCCTCCCCCACCACTCCATTAAAACTTAACTTGCTAAAACCACCAATTTTTAAATCCAGGGGACACTATCTTTTTTGGCCTCCCCACTACATTTGATACTCCTGACTATCTCTTCTTTGTAACTTGTATCTTAGTTTCAATGACTTTAGTCCCTGCTGTTTTTCTTCCTTCTATACCTTAATCTCCAATGCACTTTTCTTCCTATCCTTTAAAATGTTGGTGCTCCCCGAGTTTCATCCTCTGTCCACTTTTCTTCTTACTCTGCCCTCAACCTCTAGGTGTTATCAACCATACCATGACATCAACTATTTACTTAACAAATATTTGAGCACCTATGTTGTAGATGTTAGCAATACAGCACCGAGTAAGACAGTGTCCCTGCCTTCATGAAGCTTAGAGCCTACTAGCAAAGACATACATTAAGTCTTTCTTGCCTTTACAGAGATGATCAGTGTGTGAACCAAAGGAATGGAGTATATAATAACAGAGGTCCTTAACATAATGTAGGGCATTCGGGGAGGAAGTGGCATTAAAATAAGAACTGAAGCATGAGTAGGAGAGAAAGAGAGCTTAAAGGCATTGGTACATTTCAGGCTCTGAAGGGAGACAGGTGGCTGGAGTGAAATGGCTAAGAGAAGAGTGGTATGAAATCTGACTGAAATAGATTGGGATCACATCAGACAGGGCTTTGAAACCCTGGTTAAGAATAAATATTCCTTACAAATCCATGATAATAAACCTCAAAAAACCTTCAAAAATACTGTCAGCAATCATACCAATTCTACTCTTCACAAAAATTACTTGCCTCGACCTCTAGCTTCATCTTCCTCCTTCATTCTAGTGGATGATCTCATCTCCCATTTTCAGAGAGAACAAAGGCCTCTGGACAGAAACTCCTTTATTCTCTTGATTCCAAACACACCTATATACCAACCTTTCTTCCTTCCCACTCTTACAGAAGAGAAACTGTCCTTCTCCCAAGAGAGATTAATTACCTTTACTTTAGATCTCATCTCAGGAATCATCTATCAATTATCCATTCTGTCTCATAAACATTCAAGCGCTACACCTCAAATGAATTCTTTTTTTAATTTTTTAATTTAAATTCAACTGAAATAACATATACTGTACTGTATTATCAGTTTCAGAGTTAGAATTTTGTGATTCATCAGTTGCATACAACACCCAGTGCTCATTACTTCAAGTGCCCTCCTTAATGCCCATCATCCAATTATCCCATCCCCACTGCCCACCTCCCCTGAAGCAACCCTCAATTTGTTTCCTATAGTTAAGAACCTCTTAGGGTTTGCTTCCCTGTTTTCATCTTATTTTTCCTTCCCTTCACTTATGTTCAACTGTTTCTTAAATTCCACATGTAAGTGAAATCATATGGTATTTGTCTTTCTCTGACTGACTTATTTTGCTTAGCATAATACCCTCTAGGCCCATCCATGTCACTGCAAATGGCAAGATTTCATTCTTTTTGATGGTTAAGTAATATTCCATTACATTATATATATGTCACATATCATTATATATTTCACATCTTCTTTATTCATGCATCTGTCAGTGGACATCTGAGCTCTTTCCATATCGAGTGAATTCTTCCTTCCAGTTCTTAAGCACACTTACATCTCTCCAATTTAAACAAATAAAACCAAACAAACTTCATTTGACTTCCCTACTTCCTTCAGGGCCAAATTTCTCCAATGACTGTTTCAATTGTCTCACATCTTACTCAAGATAATCTGACTTCCATCTGTCTCCCTCCTTCTCTCTGTTCCACAACACAGATCTGAAGGAGTTTTAGAATAAAGGCAAATCCCCCTAACTTGACTTAGGAGACTGTGCATGGGCAGGTCTCTAGCTACTTTTCCAGTTTAAATTTACACCATCCTCCCCCTAACGTTTGGTGCTCCAGTCACACTGGTCTTTAATCAGCCTCCTGCACTTGCCACTCTATGGTAAGTAGGTCTCTGAATCAGGGCCTCTGCATCTGTTGTTCCATCTGCCTAAGAGGCTCTACCTTAAGGTGCCTAATTGACATGTACTCTTATTTCAGCTCTCCGTTCATTTACCAGTTCCTTGGGGAAATCTTCCTGATTTGATGGTCAAATCATCCAACCCCTCACTGTATCACATTCTTCTCTTTAATAATACCTACCACTGTTGCAATTTTACATTTCTTTTGTGTGACTGCTTGACTCATGTCTCACTCTCCTACTAGACTAAAACCAGAGCAAGGACTGTCTAATTTTGCTCATCACTGCAACTACAGAATCTAGCAAAATGCCTAGCATGCAGTGGGTCTCAGTAAGTATTCATCCAAATGGAGGAGTCAGAAAGCCAAATTGAGCTAGAGGAGTAAGTCAATAGTGAGCCAAAAAGGGGGGGGGCAGTGAATCTACCCACCCTTTGGCTTTAACAGGGGGGAGAGAGGTATTATTTATAGAGGAATGTTGAAACTAAGAAGGGGTAGACTGGACTGGATGGTTAATTTAAAAACTAGAAAAGTTAAAACATGCCTAAATGCTAGACTCTGGTAGAGAAGGAGAAGTTAAAGATGCTCAACAGAGATGGAATAACCAACAGTATAACTTTCCTGACTAGGCTAATATTGAGGGAGCCAAAGCCCAAGTAAAAGTACTGGCTTTAGATGGAAAGAGGCAGCTCCTTCACTGTAACAAAAATTAAGAACTGTTAAAATAAGTATACAGATTTCGTGGTGGAAATTTAAAAGTTAGAGAGTTCTAAAATAATGTCTTCTATTTATTTATGGTATCAAAAAGGGGTGATATACTGAAAGTAGAGATACTGAGAGAGGACTCATTGTAGAGGAAAACAGGACTTACCTGGCAAAGAACTGCCCAGTAATGGGATATTTTCCAGCTGTGCTTAGAAACCTTGCACAAAAAAGGTAAACAGTCATCGATGCTTTTTATCAGATGGATGGGAAAAAAGGATAGAAGGTCATGAAAGCGTGGGGCATTGGAAAGGGAATGAAGAGAGAGATGATAATCTCCTAAGTGGACAGAAAGACACCACAGTGGAGAGTTAAAAATAGGAAGGTCTGAAGGATGGGAGTTGTCAATGGGAGCTGTTGGGGGAAACAAATGAGACAAAGCATGTAAAACACATTGCAGAATGGCTGGTTGAAAATAAATGCTCAAGAATTGTTTCTATTATTGAGAATTTAAGGCAGAAGGTTTAGATTATTCAAAACAGGCCATAAAGATTAATGACTACTAGTAATATGCAATCTTGAAGAGTTGAGTGTACAGAAGTTGAGTCATTTTACTTAGTAAGTAAGCAGAGCTGACTGCTCAGCATCCAATCCTTAAATCAGCTTTTTTGGTTCTCTCACATAATTCTCAACAGGGCTTTAACATAAGCTTTTAAATTCTAATTATGCTTTAATTTACTTAACACGAGGCAACTGTAAACTGTAGTGGTACTCAGGAAGGTCTCCTGACTCTCCTGACCCTTAAGGGTCTCCTAGACTTCATTAACACAAGAGCCAAAGCAATTAGGTATGAAAAGTAGCGACTATGACCTAGCCCTACTTTGTAGAGCTCTTCTGTTGTTCATCAGGTAATAAAATTAATCTAAACAAAAAGTTAAGGAAATAAAAAGGTGCTCAACCTAATTAAATAAGATGCTACTATACACCCACTAGAATGACTAACATTATAAAGACTGACAATACTGAGTGTTGATAAGGATGTAGAGTAAAAAACTAATACACAGGGGCGCCTGGGTGGCTAAGTGGGTTAAGCCTCTGCCTTCAGCTCGGGTCATGATCTCAGGGTCCTGGGATCAAGCCCCATGTCGGGCTCTCTGCTCGGCGGGAAGCCTGCTTCCCCCTCTCTCTCTGCCTAATTGTGATCTCTCTCTCTGTCAAGTAAATAAATAGAATCTTAAAAAAAAAAACACAACTAATACACAGCTAGCATAAGTGTAAACTGGCACAGCCTTGGAAACTAAATAACAGTATCTATTAAAGCTGAGTGTATCATAACCTATGACTCCACAACGCCACTCTTAGGTATTTACAGAAATGCATACACGTGCACATCTAAAGACACGAGCAAAATATACAAAAATGTTCAAAGTAGTATATCCTGGGATGCCTGGGTGGCTCAGTTGGTTAATTATCTGCCTTCAGCGCAGACTGCGATCTTAGGGTCCCGGAATCCGGTCCCATATCAGGATCCTTGCTACACAGGGAGCCTAATTTTCTCTCTGCCTGCTGCTCTCTCTGCCTGTGCTCCCTTGCTGACAAATAAATAAAATCTTAAAAAAAAAAAAAAGTAGTACTATTCTTCATAGTGCTAAATGAGAAATAACTCAAATGTCCATAATGATAAAATAGATAAATTGTGGTATATTTATACAATGGAATACTAAATACAATGGGGATGTACTAGAGCTACACAGAACCACATAATAAATATCACAAAAATAATGTTAGCTTTCAGAAACCAATACCCAAGATTATGTACTGTATGATTCCATTTATGTAAGTTCTAAGACAGGAAAAAACAAATCTATGATGATAGAAGTTAAAACACTGGTTACCTTTGGAAGGTGGGTAGTGATTGAGAAGAATGTAAAGGGGGACCTCTGGTATGCTTTTCATGTTCTATTTCTTGTTGGTGGTGATATGTTTATTTTGCAATAATTCATTGAGCTACATGTTTATTATTTGTACCCTTTCAGTGATTCCTATACTTCATTGGAAAGTTTACTTTAAAAACAAAAGGCTGAAAATGACTGCAAGGATGATGAAGGAAAAGGCTCCATAAGAAGCTGAGGCTGCTGGCTCTGAAGAACCCCCACTGGCCACTATGTATAGAGTTGGCTGCCAGGCTACCGAGAGATGAAATGACCTAAATCATATTTATCTAAGATCACAAAACTAATTAATGGTAGAGCAGGAACTGGAATCCAGATATTCTAATTTCACCACGTCCTCAACTTCCTGTAAGAATATTCCTGGGTATGTACAGAAGGGTCCTTGTCATTCAGGCACGCATTATTTTGATTCCCAAAGTAATGAGGTCATATGGGGAAGCAAAAATAGTCACAACATAATATTCACTAAAGGACAAGAACATTTAAAAAATTGGTTCCCACTCAAACATTCTTCTTCTGGCTCAGGCCAGTTTGTTTCTGCCAATTCCCATCAACTGCCCTTGTCAGTCATTCTTGGTGAGTCTCTCTTGTGTTATAATATTAAACAGAACAATACAAGCACAATGTAACTGCAGACTGAATCTGCTCATCTTGAAATAAATGCAGATTCCATGAAGTTGGTAGAAGTTCTATTGGAGAATACCCGAATAACACGTAAAGCCATTGACAAAGAGAGAATCCAACATATTAAGGTTAGTTAACCACTGTGGAAGAGATCCCTGGCTGTTCCACCCAGTATCTATTTTCCCCTTCCTACTAAGTAACAGTAACGGAATCCTGTTTTTCACTAACTTTATTTCCAGCTTAACATTAAATAAACAGAAGTTAATGCAGTCTAAAGCTAAGTCTAAGAACCAGATATGAATCAATTTTTAAACCCAAAGAGCTAAACATAGAGTTTCAGAAAATCCCCTCTTTTCCAAGTAAACAACTGATGCTGCAACCTAGTTGCACCCTATCTCCATAAGGAATGAGGCAATGCTTCACCATGCTGGTGTGGATAGACAAAACCACATATCTGGGAGGAGTGGGAGGGTTGTTGGAAACAAATTTGAGCACTGGTGAATAGTGTTCACCCTTTACAAGCAGACACTTGTTAAATGCACCAGTAATAGGAAGTCACTGGTGTTGTAAATATAAAAAGGTTAACAAGAAAGGCACTTGAATGTATACATGAAAATAGATACATGAAAGTAAGTTACACACAATACCGAATTCAGACGTTCACAGCTACTTCGGCACAAAAGCCTGGAAAGATTTAAAAGCATTTGGACAGATATCTACTGCATTCATGCACCATGTCAGGAGCTGATGAACAAAGACAAGATCCCGGCAGTCAGAGTTTGCTTAAAGAAACCAGAAGCTAGTATCTTCATATAAATCTTAAATTCCTGTCCCATTTTCCACATTCTCATGAGAACCACTAGATAAGCAAATGAGGTTTTGCTATTATGCATACGCACATCCTTTTGTCTTCTTTAAAAACAGAACCACGGTTACAAAACAGAAACACTCCCGCATCTCCTTAGATGCGCATTTTTTAGAAATAAAGCTTACAGAATAAAAAAATTAATCAAGTGACTTTCCTACGCCCTTTGGTATAAGAGGTCATGGAATTTAAAAAAACAAAACAAAATAGAAAACATCTCTAGTGCACATTCTCCGTGTTAAAATCCATTCTTTTCATAACCCACCTTTCGCCGACGAGACTTTCATTAATGCGCCACACATCAAAGACAGAACAAAGAGCTCCTCTTAATCACAGAGGCGCACAGGGGCCTTAAAAGACTACGCGGTATTATCCGTGACTGTTTCTGCTCGAAATTAACACGTACAGGAGAATCTGTCTCCAACTAGCTCCTCCCGGCTAACATAGAGAAGGGGCGGGGATCCTTATTTAAGAGGAGCTGATTTCAGGCCAGCTGTGCCTTTCCCTTCTTTGGGGGCTTCGGGTTGGGCTGTGCCAATGGGCTTCTCCGCACAAGATCTCACGACACCTTAGCGGCTCGCCAATGGAGGGATCCTCGCCTCACAAAGAGATAACTAGGGCAGAGCTGTTACACAACCGATACGCGACGCCGAATGCCAGCCCGGGGAGTCCCCCAGGAGTGGGACTTGGGAGCCACAGCATCCGCAGACGAGGAGACGCTGCGGCTCGAGAACGGTTTAAGCGACCCTCGACTAAACAGCAGCTTCGCCGGCGTGCGAAAATGGAAGGAAGGGCGAGGGCCGAGGAAGAGAGCCGCGACCCCGCCGGGCGCGGTTTCGGCCCAGGGAGCCAGGGGCGCGAGTCCCGGACCCCCTCCCCCCTGGCGTCCGTCACTCCCACAAAGGCGGTACCTGTTTCCGCATGTTATTCATGACGCCCATGAAGCCCGCCAACAATTTAGCTTCTTCTCGAGCAGCAAGTTTCTTCTCGGTCTTCTTCTTGCTGCTCTTCTCCACCCCGGAGGCTGCCATCCTCCGTCAGCTCGGTTCACGCCCGGGGCTGGCCGGGCCGAGCGAGGGGTTGCACGCTCCGGGCACGCTGGGGCTTCTGTTTACCAAACAGCGCGGCCGGGACTGCGGCTGCAGCGCCCTGCTGCCCGCGCGGCCACTGCGGAAGGACAAGGCCTGGCGGGCCCCTCAGAAACTCACCGGGAGGCGACGTCGCGGGCTCGGCAGCGTCCCGACAGAACCGGAGCCGGGCCGACGAGTCTGCGCACTTGGCTCGCGGGGGCGGGCGCGCTCGGAGGGGAGCAGGGGGCGAGGCCTGCGCGTCACAGCGGCGCGCGGCTCATAAGGGAGCAGGGGGCGAGGCCTGCGCGTCACTGCCGCGCGCCTCTCCCGGCGACGCGGGCCGGGTCTCCTGCTTGTGTCGCCGCCGGCTGCCCGCCGGGTTTGGGCCTCCAGCCGCTCCAAGGGCGTGCAAGCTCTTCCGTTTCCCCAAGCCAGGTTTTACAGATTTAGGTTATGTGGCGAGGTTTTTTTTGGATACGTAGGCAGTATCTCCCCTTAGTGTAAGCACCACAGGAACCGGGTTGGTGTTTTCTTCCCGGCAGCATCACAGCCTGGCAAATTGTAGACGCTCAACATGTATTTACTGAATGATGAAAGATGATTACGTTACTGCAAGTGAAAGGCATCGTACATGCAACACAAGAGCTATTTGCTTGAGATTTATCAAAACAAAAACACACAGTCCCGTTGGTGTCTCCTTGATGTGGAATGCCGGCTTACTTAGGCTGGTTTACTTAGTGTTTGAAACCAGATGAGGTATCAGCTCCAGAAATCTTCGGTTAGCCCAGTTAGTCTTCCCCAAGTTTCTACCATGACGCGAAACTCAGTCACAAGAATCATGAAAAGGCTTTTTTTTTTTTTTAAAAAAAATAATAATCGGTTCTTTCTAATGTATAGTAAAAATACAAGATTATTTGAAATGGTACATTATTTTACATTCTGAAAATTTTCTACATATCCTTTTAATTTTCTACCTAGGTTTATATAGGCATATACAGAGACATATTTTATGGAAAATAATTTACACTATTGAAACATTATGCTTTCTCTTGACAAACAATATGCAATAACTCACATGAAAGCAGGTGGCAGATAAGCCTCCATTTTTATGAAAGAGTAAGGGATTTATGTCTATGGGCCCTTTATCTTTCTTCTTTTAATCTAGAGGTTTCCATATCTTCTATTTTAACTAGTCAATAATTTGAGGTTCTAGAGTGGACCCTGGCAAGAGAAACCATTTGTTCTTCGTGAAATAAGAAACAAGGATAATTTAGTTTGTTTTATTTTTTATTTATTTATTTTTTAAGATTTTATTTATTTATTTGACAGACAGAGCTCACAAGCAGATAGAGAGGCAGGAGGGAGCAGACTCCTTGCAGAGCAGAGAGCACGATGCAGGGCTCGATCCCAGGATCCTGGGATCATGACCCCAGCGGAAGGCAGAGGCTTTAACCCACTGAGCCACCCAGGCGCCCCTTTAGTTTGTTTCGTTAAAAGACCTAAAACATTGAAGAATAAGAGTGTATTTAAAAATTTCTTTTCATTGAAAGGAAGTAGAAACCTGTCTTTTAACTCTAAGGCCTTGGGAGACACAAGGATCCACAATTCAAAGGCAGAAATGCAGGTGATGAGATGGAATACTATTTTGTAACGAGGCAAAGGAAATAAGGAACAGCAGTCATCCTACTTGAAGTCAAAACAGTTCTTTCACATATTGCAGAATATACCTCATTTTATTCTTCTTCACTTCATTGCACTTTGCAGGTATTGCCTTTTTTTTTTTTTTTTTTTTACAATTTAAAGATTTGTGGCAACACTGTGCCAAGCAAGTCTATCAGTACAATTTTTCCAACATTTGCTCATTTTGTGTCTGTGTGTCAGGTTTTGGTATTCTAGCAGTGTTTCATATTTTTCATCATTATTATATTTGTTATGGTCCTCTTGATAGTGATCTTTGACTTTACCATTCTAATTGTTTTGGGGTTATCACAAACCGCCTCTATATCAGATGGTGAATTGAATAAATATGTGTGTTCTGGGTTGTTCCACCAACCAGCTGTTTCCCTGTCACTCTCTCCTCAGACCTCCATATTCCCTGAGACACATCATTATGGGAATTAGGTCAATTAATAGCCCTATAATGGCCTCTAAGTGTTCAAGCGGAAGGAGGAGTTACAGATCTGTCAACTGTAAGTCAAAAGCTAGAAATGATTGAGCTTAGTGAGGAAGACATATTGGAAGTAAAGGAAGACATGAGATAGACCCAAAGCTAGGTCTCTTGTACCAAACTGTTGGCCAACTTGTGAATGAAAAGGAAAAGTTCTTAAAGGAAATTAGAAGTGTTACTCCAGTGAGCACGCAAATGATAAGAAAGTGAAACAACCTTACTGCTTACATGGAGAAAGTTTTAGTGGTCTAGATAGAAGATCAAACAAGTCACAGCACTGCCTTAAGCCAAAGCCTAATCCAGAGCAAGTTTCTAACTCTCTTCAGTTCTGTGAAGGCTGAGAGAGGCAAGGAAGCCACAGAAATTTTAAGCTGGGGATGTTGGTTCGTGAGACTTAAGGAAAAAAGTCATCTCCAAGATGTAAAATTGCAAGGTGAAACAACGATGATGTAGAAGCTATAGCAAGTTATTTAGAAGATCTAGCTAAGATAACCAATGAAGGTGGCTACACCAAGCAACAGATTTTCAATATAAGTGAAACAGTCTTCTATTAAAAGAAGATGCCATGGGACTTTCATAGATAGAGAAGAAAAATCAATGCCTGGTTTTAAAGTTTCAAAGGACAGGGTTACTCTCTTGTTAGGGGCTAATGAAGCTGGTGACTTTAAGTTGAAGCCAATGCTCATTTACCATTCCAAAAATCCTAGGGCTCTTAAGAATTATGCTA
Organism: Martes martes; assembly: GCF_963455335.1. Taxonomy (NCBI): domain Eukaryota; kingdom Metazoa; phylum Chordata; class Mammalia; order Carnivora; family Mustelidae; genus Martes; species Martes martes. Next base: position 56,331,694 of record NC_137899.1, on the reverse strand, counting down.
GCTTTACTCTGTCTGTGCACTATACATGGAACAACAAAGCCTGGGTGATGGCACATCTGTTTACGACATGGTTTACTTAATATTTTAGGCCCACTGTTGAGATCTGCTCAGAAAAAATGATTCCTTTCAAAATATGATTGCTCATTGACAATACTCCTGGTCACTCGAGAGCTCTAACAGAGATGTAAAACAACATTAATGTTGTTTCCATGCCTGCTGACGCAACATCCATTCTGCAGCCCATGGATCAAAGAGTAACTTTGTTTTTCAAGTCTTACTATTTAAGAAATACATTTCATAAAGCTATAGCTATAGCTATAGCTATAGCTATAGCTATAGCTATAGCTATAGCTGCTGTAGATGGTGATTCCTCTGATGAATCTGAGCACAGTGAATTGAAAATCTTCTGGAAGGGATTCACCATTTTAGATGTCATTAAGAACATTTGTAACTCCTGGAAAAAGGCCAAAATGTCAACATTAACGGGAGTTTGGAAGAAAAATTTATTATGATCCTCACGGATGACCTGGAGGGGTCAAGACTTCAGTGAAGGACAGAACTGTTGATATGGTGGAAACAGCCAAAGAACCAGAATCAGACGCGGAGCTGGGGAGTGCCTGGGTGGCTGAGTCAATTAACCAACTGGCTCTTGGTTTCGACTCAGGTTGTGATTCCATGGCTCACGAGATTGAGCCCCATATTGGGTTCCCCGCTCAGTGGGGAGTCTGCTTGAAGATTCTTTCCCTCTCCTCCTCCCTTGTGCTCTTTCCCTCTCTCTCCCTCTCTCTAAAATAAATAAATATTTAAAATAAAGAAGACGTGATTGAATGGCTGCAATCTCATCCTTTGTCCATTTTTCTATTAGGGGACATGTAGCTTGTTCAGACTTTTTTCTATCACCAAAACATAGCTACTCATATACAAATACATATCTCCTTGTACATATGTGTGACATTCTAAGTAAGGCCCATATTGTGGAATTGCTTAGAGAGGAAATATGCATTGTCAACTTTACAAGGTTTTATCAAATTTTTCTCCACAGTGGTTGTACCTAATTATATTCTTTCCAGGAATGGGTAAGTGCTCAATAAACTCAGAACCCCAATTTTTGTTTACACAGCTCATAATCATAAACAGTAAGGAACTGGGGGATTTAAGCTGACAATTAGTCTTAATTATTGAAATCATTTTTCCTTCAATAAAAAATTAACATTTACTGAAAATTTACTATATCGTAATCACTGTTACATATTTTCTCTATATCATTCCCTTCATCTTCATTGTAAACTCCCTTCCCCTATGTTCATCTGTTTTGTTCTTTAAAATTCCACATATTAGTGAAATCATGTGATACTTGTCTTTCTCTGACTAAGAATCCTTGCCACAAGAGGGAGCAATTGACTAATTTATTTCACTTGGCATAATACCCTCTAGTTCCACCGCATCATTGCAAATGGCAAGATTTCATTCTTTTTGATGGCTGGGTAATATTTGTGTGTGTGTGTGTGTGTGTGTGTAACATCTTTATTCATTCATCTGTCGATGGACATCTGGGCTTTTTCCATTTCTTGGCTATTGTGGTCATGCTGCTATAAAAAAAAGCATCTAAAGATTTAATAGGTTTACTTATTACAGCTTGTTTACAAGATAATTTCTCAAATATAACATATATAAATATAACATTTATTGAGTGCATACTGTGTGTCAAGAACCATACCACTATCTCCCCATTTTACAAAAAAAGAAGACGAGGCTTAGGAAGGTCAAGAAACAGTAAACAGCAATGTCAATATGGGAAATTAAATCTGCCCAACCGTAGTGTTCAAGTACTCATCAACCATGCTATCCACCTTTCTGAATTAAATTTATTGTTGAAATTTTTATACTGTGTGGAAGGTAATAAAAAAATGAGCGAACATTTATCTCACATTTTCTATGTGAGAACTACTGTAGCAGAAGTCAAAGAAATATAACATGGTTCTGGGCCCCTTCACTTCCCCCCAAAAGCTTAGATTCTATTAGGATTACAAGACCCCTGAAAGCATCAAAGGCATCATGGTAGCAAGTGAAAATAGTCAGGTGAAAGGTTTGTAAGTGTGTCTTTTCATCTATCCAGATCTTTTGCTGCTCTCAGGAGAGAGCAAATGAATGAACATTTAGAAGAAATCAGTTAATTTTGTTGGACCCATACTGTTTTCTTAGCTTTTCTAAATGTCAGAAGAACTTGGATCTCTTTGTGAAGATACCTGATGAATGGAGGGATCATTCACCCGGAAAGAAGAGTCCCAAGGGGACAGAGGAAACCGGTAACAAGCTTGTAGACCTTGGGATCACCTTTCCAAAAAGAGCTTTAGATCTGAATTACGAGAGTGGAAGCTTAGGTGTTAGGGAAACCTTTATCGATATGACAGGCAAAAAAAATTTTTTTCAGTGTTGTTTAAAAAATTCCTAGTAAGATTGAACATCTTTTTATATGTTTATTGGCCACCTGAGTTTTTTCTATTATGAATTGCCTATTTATGTCCTTCGTTCATTTTTGGTTTTTGATTTTGTAAGCATTTTCCGCTGAGGTGAGTTTTAGGCAAATCGAGTTTGAGATAATGTAAGTCATTGAAGATGTATGATGAAGTCTCCAAGGCAAGAATACAAATGAGCAAAAGTAGATTACTGATTCATGTAGCTCAAAGAGAAACAGGATCTTGCAGAGACAGAAAAGAAGTATTCGAAGTGACCTGGAAAAACGTGTCCTCATATGATCCTTACCAGTCACACTTTCTTTTACAATACAATTTTGTGTGGCATGCACAACTGCAGGAAGTCCAGTTTTTGTTGTTTTGTTTTGTTTTTCGGAGTCTTCTTCCTCAAGTACATTCAAGAAGCCCCAAGGGAGCTGATTCATGTCCAGATGTCTGCCATTCTAAGTATTATTCTTTTCTTAGCAAACCCAAAAGTCAGTGTGCCCCTTGAGGCTAGAGGATTCCACAGAGCTGCTCCTGATGCTGCAACTCCAGAATGCGCTGCTGAGACAGGGTTGGCTAAGACGCCTGGTATACTGCTTTCTGAAATCAGAGCAGTCTAAAGACGTGCCCTGACTAGGCCATGTTCCTGCTGCCCAGGGACCATCTGCATCATCACTACTGTTGCAGGAACTGAACCTCAGGATAGCTGTCTGCTGACTCTGGCCAAGCCAAACCGGCGTGGCTCTAATTATGCCACCAAGGATACTGTAGATCCTAGTCCAGACCATGGCTGTTCCTCATTGCACAGGGGAGAAGTGCACAATTCATTGTCAAATGTGATCTATGCCGAATATAGCCCAGCCTTACCACCTTCAAGTGCTCATGGTACACACGGACCTGGTCGGCCTCCAGCTGTGTGTGCTGGGGACATATTCACTAATGAAACCAGATTTGGGATTGACTTTTCCCAGCTCATCTCTTCTTCTATCTTTCCCCGTCCTCATGGTAAATCATCTCCTAGGGATATTGTTGCTCTTCCCTGTTGCCTAATTTGGGTTAGGCTGTCCAAGTCCATCTAATGATATTGATTCTTTTGAACTTGAGAGAGAAAAAAACAAGTACTCACTTCCATTCCTTCCAAAAGTGCTGTCATGTGTTGAGGGCTCTAACCGAAACACCCTCTTTCCCAGCAGCATCTCTGTTTTCAGCAGTAAGGAATATGTTTGGGGGTGAGAGGGAGCTGTCAAAATGTCCTGTGGCATTTCAAAAGCACCTTCTCTCACTATTAACTAGGCAAAGTTAATCTGCAATGTTGAATTCCTAACAGAGGTGGGCTATCCATGATGTTAATGAAGCTTAAGGGTTACTTGCCCTGACTCCTTCCAGGTAACAGGAAAGGCCCTCACCATGTAATCACATGCTCATATATTTTCGTAAAAATGGCAAAAGTTAAGGTATTTTTCTATTGTTTTTCTTGAAGAAGTTTTCTCCCCCCAATTATGCGACTATTGTGCTCTCTAAAACCTGGATCTATCTCTGATCTCTGGCAAAACCTTTTGTTGTGTAACTTTTCAGAAGCAAAACGGCATAATGGCATCAAGCCGATTCTGATTCCATCCCAACCTTCACTTCTTACTAGCTGTGTAATCCTAAGAATGTTCCTTAACCTCCCTGAACCTGAGGTTCTTCAGCTAGAAAGTGGGGATGAAAATCTATGTCTTACAGCATTGTTGTGGGTATTAGAGCACCTTGTATGGTGTTTGGCACATAGTAAATAATCAAAAGCATTTGTGTTATTATTACTTTGTCAATTGCAAAAAAAGATCTTTGCTTTGGAGGAGTGGGTACTTATTTCCCAGATTTCTTACATATCTATTTATTCTCTCTTCTTGCTAAGACCTGATCAAAAAGAGCCTTGAACATGAAAGAACAAGCCAGAAGAATGGGGCTCTGCTCTGAGCTTTTAACTGAGTAATTCAATTGCCAAGCACTATTTTCTTTCTTTCCTTTTTTTTTTTTTTTTTGAAGATTTTGTTTATTTGACAGACAGAGATCACAAGTAGGCAGAGAGGCAGGCAGAGAGAGAGGAGGAAGCAACTCCCCTCTGAGCAGAGAGCCCAATGTGGGGCTGATCCCAGGACCCTGGGATCATGACCTGAGCCGAAGGCAGAGGCTTTAACCCACTGAGCCATCCAGGCGCCCCTATTTTCTTTTTTCATATCTCAGATTTGAAGTTTTCTGGGTGCCTTGACTTTCCTGATGTTATATTAAAAAAAAAAAATTGTATCTGATGTAGAAGAGATGCTAGGATTCGAAGCCAATGGTCAAGAAAGAATTCTTGAGATGTCTTTGGTGCAAAAAGGTGATTTTATTCAAGTGCAGGGACAGGACCCATGGGCAAAAAGAGCTGCACTGGGGTCATGAGGAGTGGCTGATTATATACTTTCAAGTTGGGAGGGGGTTAGGGATGACTTAAGTTTCTAAGAAATTTTGGAAACAAGGTTTCCAGGACCTTGAGGGGGTTAACTATTGTTAGGAAAAGGTCATTAAAAAATTACTGTCTAATAAAACCTTGGTCATGAGACCCTTCAGTTGGATATCAGTGGGCCATATGCTTGGGGGATGATTTCTAACATATTTCTTGGGGAGTAGAGATAAAGGAAGCTTCCAAGGGAATTTTTATACGTTAAAGTAGACTTACAGGATCTCAAGGGTTGGGCTAAGAATGCCTTTTGCACTTAGTGAAGTATTAACATCAAGGCAGCTGAGTCTCAGAGGAATGTCACTTTGCCTGTTTCAAGGACTTGTCAATGGCCTATAAGTAGTTAGGAAATTAAGTAATTTTTCTTCTGCTTTTGTTTCTCACATCAAGATCTAGGCAAGAAGGTTAGAAAATGTCTTTCAAAACCCTTTATTTTGGGTCTAAATATCAAAGAGAAAATTCAATACTGGAAGTATAATTAAAGTCAATTTTCTTTCAAACATTATGGGAAAGGAACAAGGTGGTGGTCTTCAACTCGCATACTAATACGTTAATTCAAGTGGCCACGTCCAGTAATATAGTGGTTCTTTTTTTCAATTAAAGTGCCAAACATGTTTAGTCTTCAAACTACATGAGGGGTGGAAAGGTATAATTTAGTCACGTCCTCAGTTTAAAAAATATGAAATTTAAATATAGGTGCTCTAGTAAAAAAGACATGGGGATGAAAGAAAATATCTCAAATACACTCAAGAAATTATTTGGAACACAGAAGAAACCCAGGGAGATTGGTACGTTTCTTATAATTGCTTAATTGACTGTTTTGCCTGTGGGTCACACTCTAATTCACTGTAACCTTAGCTTGTAATTGAAATGTTGTTTCAGTTAAGAAGACAAGATGACAATGAATCCTTCTGTGAAAGGATTTCAGCCCAAGGCATTTAATTCTGTCTCAGAACTCAGGTCAAGTGGGTGGAAGAAACACATGCTTCTGAATTCCTTACTACAGAGCTTCAACATCTTTGTCTGGCTTATTTTGAATATAGGTCTCCTGCCTCTTTCTCCCAATGCACACATCGCCTGCCCCTTCAAGGACAGTTGTTCTTGGGCACATAGGGTTATCCTCATTCTTCCTCATTGCCCTCCCTTCTACCTCACAAACACAAAGGAGAGTGGCCCTGTAAAGTCAGTTGGAATTCTGCCCCCCAATTCCCTTCTCACTGGGCCTTGTAGACCAGACTTTAAGGTAACCCTTTCCAGCTTCTCTAGGCTTATTTTCTATCCTCTTCCCCTTTATATGTCATCTACCTTTCCCCATATTCCCCAAGCATTTCCAACAATAGCCACAACAAATGAGAAAATTACAATGATTTTCTAAATCCCCAAATAGTTTGAATACAATCCCCAAGTACTGCATTGCTGTACCAACATTCAAAGTCTGTTGGGAAAATCTTTCATTATTGTGAGGAAATGGTTCAAAAAGACAGTCTCTTGACATGGCAAGCGAGCAGAACATACTGAAAATACACAGGAAATCTGTCTGGAAACCAAATGATAAACCAAACTGCTCAAGACACTTAAATAAAGGGGATGAGAGATAATTGAAAAGAAATAAAAAAGGAAAAAAATACTCTCATAACTCCTCAGTGTTGGCCCCTCTTATTTTAAGTTTTACCACTTGTAGGAAAACAAATAAGTACTAACAGAAATAGGAAATACAAGGAAGTTACAAATATTGTAATGTTCTTTCAGAAAAGGTTCCTGGGCCCATTTCTCTTGGCACAGAGCTTTGGTATTTTATTTTAATAGGACTTTGGTTTATTATAGTGTGATGATTATACTGGTTATCTAAATAGTCCAGGTCAAGTCCTTCATGGTGGCGGTCAGCTGATGAGATGCTGGCAAGGAGAGGTCCAGGGAGCTGGTGTGAGCAAAAACTTTATCTCTTTTGGGCACAACTGCAAGGGCATCAACACTATCAAAAAAGCAGTACTCTGGGGTGAAATTTAAGATGGTTCCTTTCTTCATAGACAGGGTGGGAGCTAAAAAGAAAATGACATAGGTCAGGAACCTGTGAACCTCTGTCAGCCTTTTTTTTTTTTTTAAGACTTATTGATTTTATGGGCGCCTAGATGGCTCAGTCATTAAGTGTCGGCCTTTGGGTCAGGTCATGATCCCAGGCTCCTGGGATTGAGCCCCACAGTGGGCTCCCTGCTCAGCAGGAAACCTGCTTCTCCCTCTCCCACCTTCCTTGCTTGTGATCCTGAGCGCGCTCTCTCTCTCTGTCAAATAAATAAATAAATAAGTCATTAAAAAAAAAAAAAGATTTGTTTATTTTAAAGAGAGAGAACATGAAGGGTGAGGGCCAGAGAGAGATGGAGAGAGAGAATCTTAAGCAGACTCCCTGAGGAGCATGAGGCCCAATGTGGGGCTCAATCCCACATCCCTGAGATCATGACCTGAGCTAAAACCAAGAATCAGATGCTTACCTGACTGAGCTACTCAGGGGACCCTCTATCAGTCCAGAAACCAGGTAAATATGTCAGATAATGTGTGGAACAATACAGAGCTTTAAAAGCAAAATTCTTGAACAGTTGTTTATCAGAATGTGTCTACCTTTATTTTTATTTTTTTGGTAAGATTTTATCTATTTATTTATTTATTCGAGAGAGAGAGAGCACACATGAGTGGAGAGAGGGGCAGAGGGAGAGGGAGAAGCAGACTCTCCACTGAGCCCGGAGCCCAATGTGGGGCTCCATCCCAGGACTCTGAGATCAGAACCTGAGCCAAAGGCAGACACTTAACCAACTGAGCCACCCAGGCACCCCAAAATGTGTCTAATTTCAATTTAAATTATTAATGAGGGAACTAGGAATTAGACAATTAGACAAAAGAGCTGATTTCCATTAATGCTTTCTCACACACACACAAACATTTGCACGGTTAGCAAAAGAAGGCATTACTAATTGAGGCACAAAACTAGTTAATATTCTATATGGCGATAAAATCATAACAGCTTCAGGGTTAATTTCTCTAAAGGCTATCAAATTATAACATCTTATCAAGTCCTTCACGGGTAACCTCTAACTTTCAAGGGCTGTAACACTATCTGCCCTTTTATCTGTTTTGAGTTGTTAGTCAAATATACTTTGTTTTTTTTTTTTTTTTAAAGATTTTATTTATTTATTTGACAGAGATCACAAGTAGGCAGAGAAGCAGGCAGAGAGAGAGGAGGAAGCAGGCTCCCTGCGGAGCAGAGAGCCCGATGCAGGGCTCGATCCCAGGACGCTGAGATCATGACCTGAGCCGAAGACAGAGGCTTTAACCCACTGAGCCACCCAGGCGCCCTAGTCAAATATACTTTGAAAACAAAGTTACAATGGCCACCATAATCAGTTGAGGGTAAACCAGGACTGCATGGTTTCCCTCTGCTTTCCCTCTGGAGAGTCTCCTTCTAGTATTATCTGTGAAAGTTCTCAATATTTACTTTGTAAAGGAGCCAATATTTTCCAATACCAATGATGCAGTTTTGGAATGTTGGTGAGGTCTGGAGCCAACAGCCAAGAAAGAATTCTTGAGATGTCTTTGGTGCAAAAAGGTGATTTTATTAAAGAATGGGGACAGGACCCGCAGGCAGAAAAAGCTGCTGCACTGGGGTTGTTTGGAATGGCTGATTACATACTTGAAGGTTGGGGGAGGTAAGGAAAAACAGAGGTATTCAAAAGGACTTTCATGTGCTAAAGAAGATTTACAGGATACTGGAGGCCTGGCTATTGCCCAGTCACGTTGTTTTTCTTCTAGTAAGGCAATAACATTAAGACAGTTGGGAGCTTTCTGGAGGAATGTTATACTCTTTCTATTACAAGCCCTTGTCAATAGGCTGCAAGTGGTAAAGAAACTTAACTTTGTTTACTTTCCCGGTTTTTCTGTTTCCCACATCTCTCGAAGGGAGGGTGATGTTAGAACTCCAGGATATGGAGTTATAGGTCTCTGAGAGTTAGGCTATTGATAAGAATGCATTTTCCTTGTAATCACTAAGACACTGGTAAACTAATGGAGACTCATGTCCCATAGAACTGTGTCTCTATTCATTAATAATTTGTCCTTTCCTTCCCTTCATTTCAGGGCAGTTAGGAGGGTCTGAGGAAAGTCACACAGATCCCATGGTGGGGGAGGCAGATGTAGGGTGTCAACTTAAGCTTTGTCCTCAGCTTAACTTCTGCTCCCTCATCACCACCTTTGCTCAACTTGTGTGTAAAGGATTCATAGGAGGAGCCGTGTTTAGGGATTTCACTCATGACTTTCACTATTTGGAATGTGTGAAATCAATTTTGGCTGCTCAGAAACCTCTTTTTGCTCACCAACTAATTCCTCACTGAGGTCTATTTAGGCAAAATGACTGTTCCCTTTCTAGCTGTCTTTACTACCAATGCTGCCTCTCTCCAGTGCAAGAGCCAGAGGACTGTTTGTAAAACCAGGGCCAAGAGAGATTGTAGTGGCAGGGATTTATTTTTCCTCTTTACTTTTTATTTTATTTATTTTTTATTTTTTAAAGATTTTATTTATTTATTTGACAGAGAGAGAGACCACACATAGGCAGAGAGGCAGGCAGAGAGGGGGTGGGAAGCAGGCTCTCTGCTGAGCAGAGAGCCCGATGTTGGACTTGATCCCAGGACCCTGAGATCATGACCTGAGCCGAAGGCAGAGGCTTAACCCACTGAGCCACCCAGGCGCCCCATCTTCTTTACTTTTTTTTTTAAAAATTATTTCTTTATTTGAGAGAGAGATAAAGAGAGAGCATGAGCATGAGCAAGGGAAGGGGCAAAAGGAGAGGGAGAATCCCAAGCAAACTCCATGTTGAGTAAGGAGCCCAACACAGGGTTCAATTGCACAATCCTTAGATTACCACCCAAGTCCCCAACTGGCTGAGCCACCCAGGCATCCCTATATCCCTACTCCTAACATAGGGTCTGGCACATAGTAGACATTCAGTAAATGAAGTAAGCATATACAAACTTAACTAGACTATGATTAATGATCTGTCCATGAACTTTATCCAATACTGGAATGTGATGAAATTGGATAAATGGAGTTTGTGAATTACCTGTTCAAATTTCAATATCTTTTCAGAAAGTAGGACAGCCAGTGTCCATCCTAGTAACCTCACCCTTCTTATGAAAAATCTCTTATACATTCATCCTCCTGCATTTGTCAGGCTAAATACCTCAAAATTTTGTACTTATAAATGCTTTAGAAGAGACAGTAATTTGAATATGTTTCCAAATTTTGTTCTTTTGTGATTTTTAGAGGATAACTTCTCTTCCTTAGGGGCAATGTTAACTTCTCAGTGATCAGGTATGAAACTAGCAATTTGTTGCTTCATACTCACTTGGTATTTACTGCAAATTGCTCCAGACAAGCAGGGAAGAAGCCCTTTTCAAGAGTGAAATATAGGGGCACCTGGGTGGCTCAGTGGGTTAAAGCCTCTGCCTTTGGCTCAGGTCATGATCCCAGGGTCCTGGGATCGAGCCCCGCATCGGGCTCTCTGCTCGGCGGGGAGCCTGCTTCCTCCTCTCTCTCTGCCTGCTTCTCTGCCTATTTGTGATCTCCGTCTGTCAAATAAATAAATAAAATCTTTAAAAAAAAAAAAGAGTGAAATATAATATCAGTCATAGACCCTATAGTATTTCCATAAAGTTTGTAAAAATCATTTGAGTTTATTCTTTACTGGGTAATCTGTGACACAGTCTTAGGAAGAATCTTATTGTAATGCAACAACATTTATTTAGTTTGTGTGTTTGCATGCACACAGACTTGTGTCTGTGAGGGAGAGAAAGCGAGCACTTAAATGTTTGGTTGATTGTTTTTGTTTGAGGAAAAATCTTGATTTTTAGAGAAAGGTTGGCTAAGGTTACGTGAGCTCTGTGCTAAGGCAAAATCAATCCATGTTAGCAGAACCCTAATCTCCACCCTCTGGCTGCCTTCCAAGAGAACTGGGAGGATGCTGAGCCCTCTAACTCAGATGTGGCTGTATTTGATGCTTAGATCCCACAATCTCACATTAGTCATGGTTCCTAGCCCTCTGGGTGAGGCAGGATACAATTTGTTCTGATGAAATCTGCACCTAAGAGGAGGAAACTCAATGGAGAATTAAGCTGGTAAGATGAAAACTCTTTAGAATCAAGTGATACCTGATTTTTGTAGGCAAACTGAATCCCCCCTTCTCTCTCTCCCACCCCAGCGGTGTAAAAAAATTATATTTCCTGCTTGAGAGAAAGCTCTAGGGGTTTGGAAGCCACAGTTACAGTGTCCTTGGAGAACACTGACTTCTCTGTTGTTGTTAAGGAGAAGGTTAAAATGAACATATACTTCATCTAGTTTGGGGACCCAGTTTGAACCCAGAGGAATGGAGATTATTTGAGACAGAGTATTTGAGTTCTTGCTCATGGCTCATATCTTGTCCTCATTTTGTCTCTAAAGCAATTTTCCCAAACTGTTTTCCCTTCTCTGGTTCTATGTAAATAACTACCCATACAAGAGTAGAGCAAGGAAATAAATAGCAATTAAAATACAAAACTTTGTTTTGCAGCCATCCCCCAAACCCTTCCTCTTTGTATCTGGAAACCTATGTTTCTGTATGTTTCTATGGGTTTAACATTTTTTCCTTAGCAGAACCATGGTAGAATGTCTCAGAGGTCAGTAAAACCATGGCCTGTAAGAAAAGTAGGACATAGTAACTTAATATACTTGGGAAAATCAGTATGAACTCAAGACTTTTTTTTTTTTAAAGATTTTATTTATTTACTTGAGAGTGTGGGGAGAAAGCACAGAGGGAGACTGAAAGGGAGAAGCAGACTCCCCTCTGAGCCGAGAGCCCAAGGCAGGGCTCTATCCCAGGACTCTGAGATTGTGACTTTAGCCAAAGGGAGATGCCTAACTGACTGAGCCACCCAGTTTCCCCGAATTCAAGACTTTAAAGAGCTGTGTATTTTCAGCTCTGCAACTTCTTAAATGCCCCAGCTGGTGGTGGTGTTTGCTCCTCACCAACTCTCCTCTGTTTAAATGCTCACATTTGCGTCTTCGATACTTTTCTCCACTGAAGGAGCCTGGACTCCTTGGACTGCGGCAGTTTCCAAGACTGGGGGTGGGTGGGAAGGTGGGGAGAGGGAGAGTGGGGATTTAAATGGATCAGGAAATAACCTTCTATTGCCAAAAAACAAGGATTCTTTAAAAACACAAAGAGCGGGGCGCCTGAGTGCCTCAGTGGGTTAAAGCCTCTGCCTTCAGCTCAGTCATGATCCCAGGGTCCTGGGATCGAGCCCTGCTCCCTGCTAGGCAGGGAGCCTGCCTCCACCTCTCTCTCTCTCTGCCTACTTGTGATCTCTGCCTGTCAAACACATAAATAAAATCTTTTAATAAAACAAAAACAAAAACACATAGCGCTCGTGCCGAAAGGGCAAAGGAGCCAAGTTAAAGGTGTTCCACTGACTAAATGTTGAAAAATTAAAAATGAAATTATTATTTTTAGGAAGTTCATAATAATACTCAAAAGAAGGTTAAAGTAAATATTAAAAAAGGTGAATAAGGGGTGCCTGGGTGGCTCAGTCATCAAGCATCTGCCTTCAGCTCAGGTCATGATCACAGGATCCTGAGATCAAGCCCACGTTGGGCTCCCTGCTCAGTGGGAAGCCTGCTTCTCCCTCTTGCACTCCCCCTGCTTGTGTTCCCACTCTCACTGTCTCTCTCTGTCAAACAAATTAATAAAATCTTTAAAAAATAAAAATAAAAAAAGGTGAATAAAAGAATGGTAAAGATGAATAGATTTGTTCAATTTTTACTTTTTATTGAAATTAATTGGTAAAGACAGTTGGTAGTTTTTTCTTTCAATTTCTCTGTCTTGCTAAAAGATAATCTTTTTTTTTTTTTGAGATTTTACTTATTTATTTGACACAGAGAGAGATTACAAGTAGGCAGAGAGGCAGGCAGAGGGAGAGGGGGAAGCAGGCTCCCCACTGAGCAGAGAGCCTGATTCGGGGCTTGATCCCAGGACCCTGAGACCATGAGCTGAGCCAAAGGCAGATGCTTAATCCACTGAGCCACCCAGGTGCCCCTAAAAGATAATTTTTAAAAGAGGGCATTATATCTATATGATTTTCTCATGTAGATATACATAAATCTATGAGAAAGAATTATTTAACTCATTAATTAAAGAGAGAACCAGCCCCATGTTACTACTTGGTCAAAGGAGAACGCGAAGAACCACATATTACAGGCAATAAGGAAAGCTGAAATGCATTTACAGAGATGCAAAATGGGTCTATTTAGAGGTAATAGCAAATTGCCTTCAACTGTTAATTTGCATTTACACAGACAAAAATTATTTGTACTATTATTAGTTCACTGCAATTTACAGAGTTGTAAAATAGTTTGTAGTGGAGGAAAAATATGTTATTCTTCTATCTTTCTAAGTTCTCTCTAAGTTCTAAGACCTCTGGAACAAAAGACATTGACAAGAGTTTATTGACTATAAATTCTTTGCGACAAGAGAGACTTCATAAGAAAAAGAAGGCCTGAAGAAATGGTTATACTCGAGGGTTTCAGTGCTGGGTTGATGAAGAGTGAAAGAAGTAGAAAAATGTGGTAGGACAAAAAAAGGGCATGAGCTTAGTATAGTAAACTGTGGTAAACAGGAAGACTTGTTTGTTCAGATTCTTCTTGGAGTCTTGGAGATAAGGATGTTCTTTTCCTCAGTGTATGGGGGGAGGCAGGGAACAACCTCTTACATGAAGATTTTATGACTTGCTTCAGGAGAAGGTCAGAAAGTCCTTCTTACACAAGCCATTGCTCAAATTCCTCCAGCTTAAAATATTCCTCCAGCTTAAAATATTCCATGTGTCAAGATGCATATTTTGAGGTAGTGTGTCCTGTGCCCCAACAAGTTCAAAGACAATGAAACTTGGAAAAGTGTGCTAGACAGGATAGATGGTAATTTTTATTTTTTTGCCTATTTCAAAGTCTTTTACAATTTTTCCTGACAGTCTGTTTATAAAGTATACAAATGTCTTTTTTTCTATGTCTACTGTTAACCTTAAAAATAAAACTGTCAGTTATTTTCCAGGAAAAATGGGTTTATTTGGGAAAAGCAGAGAATTGCCATCCAGGACAAGCAAGCTTGGCAACAACGATTGGCAGGCATGCCAAACAAAGAAGTATACTCTTTTATGGAAGAAAGAGGGAAGTTGAGAGGGCTGTTATAAACAAAAAGTTCATCTGAGTAAATTAGGAGTTTGAAGTATAGTGCCTTTTCATTGGCTGAGCTGTGAGCTGTCTGTCTCTCATTGGCTGGGCTATTGGGCTGAGGAGGAAGCCTTTTTTCCTCCTGCTGGGATAGTAAAGTAGCACTGACTTGTAAGGTACATCTCCTCCTGTTGGAGTTGCAATTGACTACTAGTGGTAGAACTGGAGCGCTCCCTTGCTGAAGCTCCTGATTCTATTTTATTTTATTTTTTTGCTCCTTCTATTTTAGTGAGGTTTCCCATGATTAATTTTCACATAGTATACAGAAAGAATGTATGCAGGGAACATCAGAGGAGGTAGGTATTATTCCTAGAAAGAGAAAAACTGACCCAAACCACCAGCTACATGGAGTAACAGGAGAATAGAGATTTGACATTTATTCAGCACACACCGCAGCCATGCAGGAGGATAACATATTCCAAGAAAATAAAGGAGTAAAATTATCCCAAAGAAGAGAATTAACTAGGTAGGCTTAATCCCTCACCACCCAGAAGAAGATAACTCTACATCCTTGCTATGCAAAATATGGTTCAAGGGCCAATAGCATCAGCATCACTTGTAAGATTATTAGAAATGCAGAATCTTGGGGTGCCTGGGTGGCTCAGTCATTAAGTGTCTGCCTTTGGCTCAGGTCATGATCCCAGCATCCTGGGATTGAGAGCCATATTGGTCTCCCTGCTTCTCCCTCTCCAACTCCCCCATGCTTGTGTTCTCGCTCTTGCTATCTCTCTCTATCATAAATAAATAAAATCCTTTAAAAAATTTTTTTTGTCAAAGATTTTACTTATTTATTTGAAAGAGAGCACAAGAGAGAGAGTACGAACAGGGTGAAGGCTGGAGGGAGAAGAAGACTCCTGGCTGAGCAAGGAGCCCGATGCCAGCAGTCAGCCACCCGTTCACACAGGTGATCAACTGATCCACTTAGAACCATTCCGCACCCATACAGCCATTTTGTTTTTCAGTTTCTGTACAGTAGTCAATACATTACATGAAACATTCAATACTTTATTACAAAATAGGCTTTGTGTTGGATGATTTTGCCCAACCTTAGGCTAATGCAAGTGTTCTGAGTATTACAGGATTTCTCAGCCTTTAGTGCCCATGGCTCTTGGTCATGCCACTTGGAAGAATGAAGAGGTAGAAGAAGAGTGAAGAAGAAGAAGAGTGAAGAAGAAGAAGAAGAGCAAAGTAAAGTGTATTGAGCGACAGTACAAAGCTCCCGGAGAGGGAGGGGACCCAAGAGGGCTGCCATTGGAGTTTCTAAGTTTAAGGGTTTCTATGAGCTCCTTTGCAGAACTATCTTAAGCAGTCAAGGTGTGCTGAGTTGTGCCAATCAGGGCTTTGGTCACGTATCTGTCTACCTATTGGGCTAATGTCTATGTGCTGATGGTCTTTTTTGCTGACATCTGGGGGCTGATGTCTTAACTGCCCTTTGCCCCTGGTAGGGACAAATGCTTTGTGGTTGTCTTATTTTAGGACATTTTGCAGAAGTCATTTCTGCAAAGGTTGCAAAACAGAATGCTAGTGTGGGTGTGGGCTTGCCTAAGCTGGAAAACAGGATGTCAGTGTTGTTTTATCTTAGCTGTTCTGACACCATATTTTCTTGTTGGGGACCCTAGCCCTGACTTCCTAACTGTCCAACTAACTCCTAATATGAGTATGATTATTTTTTTATTTTTAATTTAATTTAATTTATTTTATTATTTTATTTTTAAGTCAATTTTTAAAAAAGATTTTATTTGTCAGAGAGAGAGGGAAAGCACAAGCAGGCTTTTCACTGAGCAGGAAGCCTGATGCAGGACTCCATCCCAGTACCCTGGGATCATGACCTGAGCTGATGGCAGATGCTTAACTGACTGAGCCACCCAGGTGTCCTGAGTACGATTATTTTTTTTGAAAGAGTCATTTATTTCTTTGAGATAGAGAGAGACCTCTAGTGGGAGGGGCAGAGGGAAAGAGAATCTGAAGCAGACTCCACGACTCCACACTGAGCACTGAGCCTGATGCCAGCTCGATCTCAGGATCCCGAGATCACAACCTTGAAATCACAACCTGAGCTGAAACCAAGAGTCAGATGCCTAAACAATGGCACCATGCAGGTACTCCTGTTCTGAGTACGTTTAAAGTAGGCTAGACTAAGGTATGATGTTTGGTAGGCTAGCTGTATTACATGCATTTTTTATTTTTGCTATTTTAAGATGGGACCCCACTGTAAGTTGAAGAAGATCTGTATAATAGAGATTTAATTTAATAACTAGTCTTTGGGGTAGAATCATCTGGACTGTGTGATCAGATTCCAAATCCAGTTGAGAACCAATCACTCGACCACCCAAAACCTGCAGTGCTAGTAATCAATATAATATTATGCGCATGTTTTGTTTCTAAGTTGTTTAAAACATTTATATGAATCGATATGTAAAATTTGTGATTTTAAGTAATTATTTAGAGAGTATACTTCAATAAGTTTATAATCAATGTTGGAATAACTGGGAAATTTTAAGTTCTTACATCTGTCATTTGGTTTACCAGTTCTATGAATAGCGTGTAAATGTTTAGGATAACGTTAGTCACTTAGTATTTAAAGAAATGCTAAGGGGCGCCTGAGTGTCTCAGTCACAGTGTCTGCCTTCAGCTCAGGTCATGATCTCAGGGTCCTAGGATGTAGCCCTGTGTTGGACTCCCTGCTCAGCAGGGAGTCTGCTTCTCCCTCACCCTCTGCCCCTTCCCTCTACTTGTGCTCTCTTTCTCTCTCAAATAAATAAATAAATAAAATCTTTAAAACAAAATAAATAAATGATAATTGCTTAATGCATCAGTTTTCTCTTACAGTTCTGATGTATAAAATGTAACCCCCCAATCACTTATTTCATATTCATGGCCTTCAGGTGGGCCGTGTGTGGCTCTCCTTCAGATTTTGAGTTGAGTTTAGGCATGTTCCGTGTGTTTCTATTGTGGCACTCAGGGCTTTTCTTAAGGCAGGTGGCAGAAGTGCAAGAGAGGAGAGTGGAAACATGTGACTATTTTAATTCCTTGGCTCAAAACTGACAGGCTTTCTTTTCTGTCCACATTCCATCATCTAAAGCAAGTCACAGGGCCAAGGCCAATATCAAAGAGGTAGGGAAGAATGCTGTGCCTACAGTAAACTGTGTCAAAAGAGAGAGGGCAGGAAAATTCTGAGCAAATGACATAATCACCCTTAATGTATATATTAGATCAAAATATTGGATATGAACCAAAATAGTAGTTATCATTTTCCATGCTCAAAAGCCTCTCATAAATTAAAGACTTTAGCTACAACAAAGTTCTGAGTAGTGAATAATCATTTATTTTTACAGGGTCAAATGCAATATGATGTGACCTTAACATTATTTGATCTTAGTGTTCTTTGAAGCAGGATTGCAAAATTACTTATGACATAGAAATTTAGAAGAGATCTAGTTTCTTTATTCTGTCTATAGTGATTTGGTCTTGTGCCTGGTAGGTGGCAAGAAAGATAAAACAAAACCAAACAAATTCAGTTTAATTTGGTTTAGAGTGTATTGTGATCTAGTAATTTAAGCTACTTCATTAGGTGATTCTCAGATTCTCATATTTTTACTCCTCACTGATCTTTTATCAGTGTACATAGGGCTCCTTCTCTGAAAGCACACGGGGAAAGAGTATAGCTTACTATATTCTTATAGTATGGGTAGGGAGCGGGGTCGCTATGACCTTGTCCTGGTTTTTGATTGTGTACTGGTCAGTTCATTCAAGTTTTAGCTAAAAACTTCAGTAGCTGCTCAAGTTGTCTCTTTTCCTGGTTCAGTCAGGCCTCATTACCCTTGTCATTGGCTTGGCCCCATTTCAGCTCTCTCTGGCTGTAGACCTTTCTAAGTCCCTCCCATCCAGCACCTGGACAGGCTGTCCATCCTGAATACTTCTACTGTGGGATCATCTCTCCCACTGCCACAACAGTCCCAAGGCAGGCTGCAGACTCTCACCTCGGTGTCCATGTCACCAAGGCAGGCTTTGGAGTATGAATTAGGTTCTCTCCTCCCACCTCCCGACTTCTCCCAGGGACCCTAGCACTCCAATTTCCTAATCATGCTGGGGGATCTCATGCTAAGAGGAAGTCAATCAATGTAGCTCCTCCAGAATACCTCACAGGTAAGATGACCACCTTGGAACACGAGTTTCTCACTTTCATGAGAAAGTGAGTTTCATGAGTTTCACCTTTCCCTCCCTCTGACTGCTCTTTTCTTTCTCATGATCCCGTGGATCACAAGAGAAAGTTTTATTTCTAACTTCTCCTCTATCACATTCTTTATCCACCGCAGAGTAGGAAGTTCCTTGGCATAGTTTTATAGACAAAAGAGGAAAAGCTCTATGATTTGGTGCGCCATATCTAGTTTTTAACATGTTAAGTGGAGCCAAAGAGATGCAGAAAATCACTTTCATCTTGACAATTTCTCATTGCAAAATCCTAGCTTGCATATCAGAAGCTGACTATTACTTCTTTCCTTCATAATTACCATCCTCCCCACAATAGGCACCCAGTTGGATACTTTTAGCTTGTTCAAGAGAAAGTCATGACTAGGAAAAGCAAAAGGGAAAAGCATGTGGATGTTTCAAAGTCCTGCTGTTGCCCTGACACTTCGTATTTGTCAGGGCTCAAGTTGAGTAATATTTTAGGAAATCAGATCTGTTTCCACTTTTAGATCTATTATCTTCTTAGGCAACATGGTAGAGAAGAATCTAGAGTATATATGACATGAAGGTTGATATTCACTTGTAAACAGTCATTAGCTTTTTGTATGTGTGTAGTTTGGGGGTTGGGGGAGCAGCCAGGGGGTGATGAGAATTATCTAATAGGAAAGAAAAATAAATCGCTCATCTCAAAATCACCTGTCATTATAGGTTAGACTATAGAAATCCTTGTCATGTCTATCACTCACCCTTAATCTCCGATCAAAGGAAGTCTCATTTGCATTGTCATGATTACCTGTTCCCTCTCTCTGTGGCCAGACCCTGGGATATGCAACATTGGTACAATGAACTGCTGCTCTGTGGCATTAAGCACCTCTGAAGGGGATCCCATCTTTTCCCTTGGTGGGCGGCCCCCTACTATTCTAGCAGGAGCCATACATCACAGAATTAATGCTGCCCCTGCTCTTCAGAGCTTTTAAGAAATAGAAAATGCTTCATAGGTATCATTCAGCTTCTCCAATCCTATCCAGAGTAGAGTTTTGTAGAATCTCTTGGAGGACATTTCACTACAATCCCCAACTCAACCAGGACTTGCTAAGATCTGGGAGATGAACTGATATCTCCAATGAGAAGGCAACACCACATCTACTTCTTCTCTTCTATAACTGGGTTGGCACCCAGGCTAACGGAGACACCTTGATAACAAAACACTTTGATAGCATCATACCCTGTGGAGTGATACACTGAGAGTTACAAGTGTCTTAGTAGAAGACAGTATCTCTCTCAGCTATCTCCCGGGGCCTTTAAAATCCTTTTAAAATGCAGAATCATATTGGTATACACTTTACAGGAAAATCTGGACTCTGAGATTGATTATCCAGTCAACAGAAGAGCTGCAAGTATTTTAGAACCATTCTTGGACAAAGGGAGAAACAGCACTCTAGGGACCACTATCGTATTACGACTCTCTGCAATAGGAACCCAGTTGGCATGAGCACAAGGCCAGTGAGACTGAGGTTGCATGTTCAGATCTCCAGGATACAGTTATCTTGAGCCTACCTCATGGCCTTATATGAGCATCCCAACCCCAAGTTTCTCCTCATAAGGAAAGCAAACAAGTGATTGGAATGATGTCTCAAAGCTCAGGTCTTAACTAGTCCTGTAGATGGATTTTGTTCAGTCCTAAGAACCTAAGGGACCCTAATAGTAGTAGGGCCTAAGAGTCTCAGTATTTTCAGTTTTTGCTGTAAACTTTGTCAAATTCAACCACCATTTATAGCTCACCAAAGTTAGATATTTTATTATATCTGGGAAGAGGTCTCTACTGATCTTTGATTCCAAGCACCGAATTTAAGCGGACTCAATGATGCCTGAAGCCCCAAGAAGAACCTCAAGAAAACTTAATATTTTTTTAATGTATAAAACAGTGATCTTCCTCAACTAGATGGGTATACCCCCAGAAAGGATATTGAAGAGTCTCTGAGAGAAGATATTCATTTTTGAAACTTATTTAATATTCTAGTATACTTTGGGAATTGGATAGTAAGTGAAATTTTCCTATTATCTCGGAGTTTCAGTGGAAGCTTCAAAGGCCAAAAAGAATATAATACCA
Source organism: Martes martes (assembly GCF_963455335.1). Classification (NCBI taxonomy): domain Eukaryota; kingdom Metazoa; phylum Chordata; class Mammalia; order Carnivora; family Mustelidae; genus Martes; species Martes martes. The sequence goes on along the minus strand of NC_137899.1, from coordinate 56,311,161 downwards.
AGTGCTCTCACACCTTAAGGAAAAGGCTAGGCTACCTCAGGATGGCCTTACTCTGCTGCCATCAGCTCATGACCCACTCCCAGACTATTTCAGAACATGAGAAGCATTCAAGTTTGAGGATACTTGGAAAGAGGGGCAGGATGCTATGCTTTTCTTCTTCTTGCCTCCAAGAAAGTGGGATGCAGAAGGGACAGACTCAACTTTCATCTGAAGCTACGTGACATAAGCTTCAGTGGAGCCATTTACAGCACTTGTTATGTTGGGGTTGGAAGGACGTAAGGTTGACATTGGACTCACAGCTAAATAGTCTGCAGCTGAGAGGCTGGGCCTGGGTCTGACAGTTGGTCAAGAACACCAGCATATTTCCTCTGGGCCAGGAGGGGCCCTGCAGATTAAACCTGGGTGTGGGTTACATTTTTATCTTGAAATGGACTATAGGCCCCCCAAGGCCTCCTGATAAGGGTGAGGCAACCACAGCAGGAAGAAGCTACAGATGACCCTGGCAGTGGAGGCAGGTCGCCTGAGGAGGTATCAAGGGAAATGGGGACCACTGATCCCAGAGGTAGGAAGGTGCAGAGAGGGTAAGGGCTGGGGCTTCACCAAAGGACTTAACATAGTATCCCAGAGATGAAGAGCATGCATTCGGAAACTAGCACATTCAGATTATAACTCGATTGGCCCGGTGGGACCATTTCTGCCCCTTATCTTGCTCTGTACCCCTGGCTCCATACCTGTACTGTATAGGGTGCTGAACTGCAGCCAGCAAATGCGGGAAAGGATAACCTGAGACAGAGAAGGGAAACTGAGGCAGCACCCCTGAAGGTCCTGATGCTAATTCCACCTGAGCTGAAAGGAGGGACAGGAGATGGTCTCAATTAGATGAGAGTTCAGGGTTTAGATATTTTACTGAATTGGATTACTTAAGATCTGAGAGAGAGAGAGAGAGAGGGAGAGAAAATATTCCTTTATTGCCCGAGAAGGGTAAGAAAAGCTATCAGATTTGCTGAAGATTTTATCCAAAGGACAGAAAAGAACAATTTGCAAGGAAAGTGGGGAGAAAAATTATGCTGTTTTCTGTCTGTTCTCCGTGGAGTCTGGATTATTCAACAAATGTTGTAATTTTATATTTGGAAAAAAATTTTTGAAAGACATTTATTTACTTATTTATTTGAGAGCACGTGTAAGCACACACGCAAATGGAGGGAGGGCAGGAGGGAGGGGGACAGGAAGACTCCCTGCTGAGCGGAGCCTGATGCAGGGCTCAATCCCAGGACCTTGAGATCATGACCTGTGCCAAAATCAAGAGTTGGACACTCAGCTGACTGAGCCACCCAGGTGCTTTCGGATGAGAAAGCTGAAGTTGAGTGAGTTGTCCAGGGCCACCAGCTGGTTAGTATAAACTCTTTGAAGATTGATACAGAGTCTTAAAAATCATCGGAATCCCAGCACATGGCACAGTGCTAGATACAGGAGAGGTTATTAGAGAGGATGTTGAATGAATAAATAAATGTATGACATAAGGCAGAGAAGGCAATGGGACGCTGCTCAGCCTACTTCTAACCTAGTGTTCTTTGTGCTCACCGGGATCTGGATGCACAGTTTATACAGAACTTAGAACCAGGGCTGGTTGCGGCTTTTAACGTTCTTGTGCACTTTTGGTGACCAGAGCTTGTTTTAGGGCCATAGTATGCCTGAGGGCAAATCGGGCTGGGTAGATGCTGGGGTTATCCATCCAGTGTTGCGAGGTGGAGTCAGAACGGAATAGCCCGAGACTTAGTGGCCTGACTTCCCCCGAGGCTGCTGGCCGGCTCAGAGCCGGCAGGTGGGCAGGCTTAGGAAAGTTCATGGATGTGGAGGGCAGTGGGGCCTGTGAGCTTGCCTGGCTGAATCCCTGTAGAAGGTGAGTTGGTCAGACTTCTTTCCTCATTCACTTATTCCCTTTATTTGGTAAAACTGCACTGAGAATTCACTACGTACCAAACACTGCTTAGGAGAAGGAGCACTGTCTACGATTAGTAAATATTTCTTTCCCTGGCGTTCCAGTCATCTCCATTGTTTCTCCTCTGCTTTTGGCCAGGGAAGATGGGGCTTGAGGCCAGAGGCCCAGGTCTTTGTCCCATTTCTGTCACCTCCTCCCTGGGTAAGCCCCTGGGCCAGATTTCTTTGAATGTCCTCTACTGATTTACTTTCTACTCTCTTCTCTCCTGCTCCCTGCATTGGGAGGCTAGACTGGATGAACTGCCCTAGAAAGGGCTCCCTTTCTCTCTGGCTTTTGTTGAATTCAGCAAAAACAGGACACAGGCTAGAGATAGGGAGGAGGATGGTGAGGTCAGGGTATTTATTCCTCTAGCCCCTTCCGCCCCAAGTGTCCAAAGCCGACTGGTAGTCCTTTCCACACACGCCTCTGGTTTTAGTAACTGCTCCCTTTTCTCTCTCCTTCAGTGCCCGGATAGGAAAACTTTTCCATGGATACTGGCTCTGTTGCTTTTCCCAAGTCCTGGCCACAGCTTTATGATAAATAGACAGAGTGTGTCTGCCACGTTTGGGAGAGAAGGTAAGTCTGGTGAGGGTTTAGATGTGGGCTGTGGTTAAGATTTGGGGCTGGGGGTAAGATCTATCACACGAGGGGAAGGACAGGGAAGGGGACAGAAAGGCAAGAAAGTGGAGAAAGGAGGCAGCAAGAAAAAGAGAGGCCAGAATTAGGCAAAGCCAGTAGAAGTCCATGGTAGAAGCCTAACCCAGGAGTCTTTTAAGAATGAAGTGCCTTAAAAAAAAAAAAAAATGAAATGAAGTGCCTAGGTTACTTAAGTGTAAGCTCTCCCCGTCTCCCCTGAAATCTTAGGCGGAATCTACTGTATTCTGGAACATTATATGTGTGTGATTTTGGTTTTGATGTTGTGGAACCTAAAGAAGGTCACGGGTTTGACATGAGAGGTAACAAGGTCTGGGGTGGGAGCAGCTCAAGAGGCCACTGGAGACTGGACCCATGGGGTCCTGAGGTGGAAAGTCGCTGAAATCCTGGAGAGGGCTCCGAGCTTCTCTTGGCCAGGAAGGTGGCAGGAAGGGCTGGGAATACCTCCAGCCATAAATGGAATTGCATGTAAAAATGAAGGATTTCAGTAAGATTATCCCTAAATTGATGGGGGATAGACAGAAAAAGAGGGAGCTGAGGACAAGGAAGGGAGTGCATCTTCTTTTCATCCTTTTTTCATGCTAATATATGAGGGAATTTGGGTTTATATGACAATATAATGTTGGGAAGAGCCTAGTTAGATTGTGTACTGCTTATTCCCCTGTAACATATCCTTTACATAGAGAGCTAATTTCACACAAAATGGGTTTAGCTTAGAACCAAATGGATTTTGGCTTGGATTAATTAGGTGGTTGTAAGTAACAGATTATCTGACTAACGATGGCTAAACAATAGGGGTCTTTTATCAAGCATAAAAAGAAGTTTAGAAGTGGGGGTCTCAGAAGGCTTAAGGATGCTTGAGCTCTTGGTCAGAGAGGCTGCAGTCCTCTTGGCTTTCTCCTCATGGTCACATGATAGCTGCCACTGTTCTAAATGTTCTGCTTTCATCTGATAATACTTAGAAAGGAAAGGGTTTTCTTCTCATGTGACTTTCTCTTCTATCAGGAAAGAAAATCTTTTTACTAACTCCCAGCTGATTTTTTAAAAAAGATTTTATTTATTTATTTGACGGAGAGAGAGATCACAAGCAAGTAGAGAGGCAGGCAGAGAGAGAGGGGGAAGCAGGCTCCCCTCTGAGCAGAGTCTGATGCGGGGCTCCATCCCAGGACCCTGGGATCATGACTTGAGCCTAAGGCAAAGGCTTAACTCACTGAGCCGCCTAGGTGCCCCCACCCAGCTGATTTTTCCTCACAATTAATTGACCCCCGTTGTGTTACACTCTCATCCTTAAGCCAATGTAAGTAAGGGGAAATGGAAATAACCATGATTGGCTTTGGTTGCTTATGATTCATTCCTGGAGGCAGAATCCACCTTCCTTGAGCATATTGCTGTCTGATACTTGAACACATCTGACATTCCAGTAGTGATGAAGAGGGGAAGAATACAGTTGGATCTACAGTGTCTGTTATAGGAGCCATTCCAAAGGTTCATAATAGTGGATCTGTGTGAACAGGGCTACTCTGATGAGTCACTGTTCTTCTGTGTTCAAGACAATTCTCCTTAATAACTAAGGCTCCTCTCTCATCCCTGCCACATGGATTAATGCAAAACATTGTATTCAAATTTCTGAGTTTGCACTTGTGATAAATAACTCTCATTCTTTGGTACATGGTGTTTTAACATAAAGCACACTATTGTTCCAAATTCCCACTCTTTGGTTCAGATGTTTTTGAGAAAGAACAATATGAGTCATTTTTCACAGGATTGTAAATCTGAGTACCTCCCTTTGAAATAGCACACAAATGTATAATAAAAAAATGGCAAGCATCCTCACCGTCATGTTTTGTGTTCCTGGTATAATAGTAATACAGTGATATAATCACAACAGTGATGATGATGATGATGATGGTGGTGGTGGTGATGGTGATGGTGTGTACCGTTTATTGAATGGTGCCAGACACTGGGCTGAGAATATTTATGCATACATTCATTTTTAATTCTCACAACAATGAAGGTAGGGCTAAATATCCTCATTTTATAGATAAGAGAGCTGAAGGTTAGAGAGGTTGTCGGACTTACCCAATTTTACACAGCTGGGAGCTAAGCTCTGAATCCTACTGCTGACTCGAGTGAGCCTGCTGGATGACTACGGTGTGCTGCGTTCACAAAGTTCATGACATCACCTGCTCCAGACGAACAACTAGGGTGGGGAGATGCAGTAGGAAGAGAGATGTTTTCCAATGGCTAAAACTAATCCTTACTTAGGAGGAATTCAAAATTCATTTGTAAGAAGAAGATCTTTTTTTTAAGTTTTTATTTAAATTCCAGTTAGTTAACACACGCCATAATATGAGTTTCAGGTGTACAATATAGTGATTCAACACGTCCATCCAACAACTGGTGCTCATCACAGGTGCCCACCTTAATCCCCATCACCTATTTAACCCGTCCCTCCAACCTCCCCTCTGGTAACTATTCAATTTGTTCTCTATAGTTAAGACTCTGTTTTTTGGTTTGTCTCTATCTCTCTTATTCCCTCCCCCCCTTTTCCTTTTTGTTTTGTTTCTTAAATTCCACCTATGAGTGAAATCATGTGGTATTTGTCTTCCTCTGACTGACTGACTTTGCTAAGCATGATACTCTCTATGGATCCATGTTACTGCAACTGGCAAGATTTCATTCTTTTTATGGCTGAGTAATATACTTCTTTATCTATTCATCCATCAAAGGACACTTGGGCAATAATCGCCATAATTTGGCATTGTAGATAATGCTGCTATAAACATCAGGGTATATATATACCTTCAAATCATTATTTTTGTATCCTTTGGGTAAATACCTAGTAGTGCAATTGCTGGATCATAGGGTAGCTCTATTTTTAGCTTTCCAAGGAAGCTCCATACTGTTTTCCAGAGAGGCTGCACCAGTTTGCATTCTCACCAACAGTTCAGGAGGGTTCCCCTTTCTCCACGTCCTCGCCAATGCGCGTTGTTTCTTGGGTTGTTGATTTTAGCCATTCTGGCAGGTTGAAGATGATATCTCATTGTAGTTCTGATTTGTATCTTCCTGATGATGAGTGATGTTGAGCATCTTTTCTTGTGTCTGTTAGCCAACTGAATGTCTTCTTTGGAAAAATCTCTATTCATGTCTTCTGCCAATTTCTTAACTTGATTATTTGTTTTGGGGTAGTTTGATAAGTTCTTTGTGTATTTTAGATACAAACTCTTCATCAGATATGTCATTTAAAATTTTTTTAAAAATTTCTTTTCAGTGTATCAGAATTCATTGTTTATGCACCATACCCAGTGCTCCATCCAAAACATGCCCTCCATAATACCCACCACCAGGCTCACCCAACCCCCCATACCCAGATATGTCATTTGCAAATATCTTCTCCTGTTCTGTGGGTTGCCTTTTATTTTTGTTGATTGTTTCCTTTGCTGTGCAGAAGCTTTTTATTTTGATGAAGTCTCAATAGTTTAGTTTTGCCTTTGTTTCCCTTGCCTCAGGAGACATCTCTAGTAAGAAGTTGCTATGGCTGATGTAAAGGAGGTCACTGCCTGTGTTCTCTAGGATTTTATGGTTTCAGGTCTCACATAGATCCTTAATCCATTTTGAATTTATTTTTGTGTCTAGAGTAAGAAAGTGGTCCAGTTTTATTCTTTGGCATGTTGCTGTCCAGTTTTCTCAACACCATCCGTTGAAGAGACTCCCTCTCCCCACCCCCACCCCCGCCCCGCCCACTGGATATCCTTTCCTGCTTTGCAAATATTAGTTGACCATGTAGTTGTGGATTCATATCTGGGTTCTCTATTCTGATCCATCAATTTGATCTACGTGTAAGAAGACAAATCTTGAACTTCAGTTTAAGAGAAGCATTATTGTATTTTCAAGGTTACTTGGAGTCAAGTCCAAGCTTTACCATTTACTAGTTGCAAATTATTTCAGCTGCCACTTCCTTAGTGTCTTTATGTGTAAATAGAGGTAATAATGTTATCTTCTTCACAGAGCTGCATGGAAGATTAAATGAGTTAATGAATATAAAGCACGTAAAATAGTGGCTGAAACTTGATGAATCATTGAGAGGATGTAGAAATAATGTGGGCTTCAATCACATAGGCTTGGATTTGACTCCTGACTCTGCTCCTGAACAGCTTGAGCCAAAATTCTAGACTCTCCGTGCCTAATATATGCTTGTGTTAATAAATGGATTTTAAGAATATGACCTGCTTGTAACATTTTGTCTACAACATTGCCTCTCCCAGTGTACTCATTTCTTCCTATTTTGATAGGTCTGATTGATAACAAGTGACCAGTGAAATCAGGTTGATGCTGCTTTGAGTATAGTAGCTCAGACTTCTCTGCCCTGAAGATAACTAGACTTGAGTGCAGTATCTGAAATCAACGTCTTGCCAAAAGAGTTCAGCAAGTAAAATGTGGTTTTAAGAACTCGAAGAAGAGGGAAATGTTGGGCAAGGAGATTGCAGTTACCCACTAGGTATTTTATCTTCTGAATTTCTCAGCAAAGGAAGCTGGTACTAAGTAGGAAGCAAAGATGCATGGCTACTTGCTGTTGCTGCTTGTAAAAACATCTTGAAACAGAACGGCTGTGGCTATGGTGTGTTGGGCAATTCTCCAAGGGTCCCAATTCTTTCTTCTTCCAAAATTACTCCTCTTCTCTCTTCAATAGATATATAAGAGATGATTACCCAAAGAAAAGGAAAACACTAATTCAAAAAGTTATATGCACCCTTATGTTTAATGCAACATCATTTACAATAGCCAAGATATGGGAGTAATTCAAGTGTCCATAAATAGATGAATGGATAAGGAAGATGTGGTACACACACACACACACACACAATGGAATACAACTTAATCATAAAGAACAATGAGATCCTGCCATTTGTGACATCGGTGGACCTAAAGGTTATTATGTTAAGTATGATAAGTGAGAGAAAGAAAAATGCCGTGATTTCACTTGTATGTTGAATCTAAAAAATGAAACAAATGAGCAAACACAGACTCTTAAATACAGAGAACAAACTGGTGGTTATCAGAAGGATGGGAGATGGACAAAATAAATAAAGGGGATTAAGAAGTTCAAACTTTCAGTTATAAAATAGAAAAGTCACAGAGATGAAAAGTAAACTAAAGGAAATATAGTCAATAACATTGTAATATGTTCTATGGTGACTACACTTTCCATGGTGAGAATTGAATAATGTATAGAATTGTTGAACCATATGTTGTACACCTGAAACTAATACATTTTATGTTCATTATACTTCAATAAAAAAGAGTATGTGATTTCCTTAAGGCTCCATTTCTAGCCAGATGCTACAGAAGAAGGAAATCTGACAAATGAATTCACCCAAGAGCATTAGTGACTTCTATAATTGCAATATATAGCGAAAAACCAGAAAGAACGGCAATTTACCAAATAAGATAAATAAATGGATTTCTAACCAGAGTTTAGGCTGGCAGGAGACATTCCTAAGGCTCCCCATATCTCGTGTGGTCTACTTCTCTCCCAGAAGCCCCAGTAGACTAGACTTTGTACATGCACTAGGGTATGCCTGAGCAGCTAAGTGCAAAGTTGGCCTCCAGTGGGGGCACAGAGATTCACTTCCTTTGGTTTTATGTCTTCATTTGGGACAGAATTTTTTCCTAAGACACAAACCAACCACATTTAATATCACGAGACCAAAGTACTATCTTAACCTGGATAATATGAACAGCTACAGCCATGATCTTATCTGACAATGATTTTTTCCTGCTCACTCCGTTTAGGCCTGCTCAGTCCTGAAGGCAGAAGGTTGTTATTTTGTGAAATTTTTGTTATCAGACCCAAACTCCAAAAAACCCGGGCCAAAAGACAAAGTTCTTTCTTGCGTCCTTTGCTCAACAAGTTCTTTGCTCAAGCCATTTCTGTAAATGCTACCTACCTTTGAGTTTTATGGAGATGAGTGAAAAATATTTCCCCTTTGGTAAGTTTCAGGGGTTCAGATGAGGGCATATAGAAATCCTGATTTGCTGGACTGCCATTCTGCTTTCTGGGATAAAATGGTAATCAATTTTAAAGCCTAAGACTTTTTACAACGGAGCTGACAGGCCAAAAGCAATTTTCGGTTTTTCCCAAGGATTCAGGAAGTAGAACTCCCTACCATACCATTAAACATTTGTTGGCAGGGCCTTGCTAGATGTTCCTGAGAGCTCTTGGCAGAAGCTATAATGGAATCATCCTTTTTCCCTTTATCACCCCAGCAATTCACGGTTGATTTATAGTACTTTCTGAGAAAGGCAATTCTCAGTCCCAAGGGACGTCAAAATGAAAAGCACACCAAATAAAATGTTTAATTTCAAAAACCAAGGATTGAGTAAAAAGTCTTTTTCTCCTTAGGGCTTATAATAACAAAATAAAATAACCTTCTGTTGGAGAGACTTGCTTACACAAACACTTACAAAATAAACTTCTGGCATTGATTATGTGTCATTTAAAATTGTAGCAGAGCAAAACATGGGAACGTAAGCCTCTTCAATTCATTCCTTATGGGATCATATGCATTTTTTCTGTAACAAAGAGATCCTAGAATATGTCTCAATAGGATAAAAATGTATTTCTTATTATTTCTTAAATTACTAGGCTATTTTAGGTTTACAGAAAAATCAAGCTGAAAGTAGAGAGTTCTTGTACACTTCCCTTCCTCCTTACTAACTCCCTCCTCCTCACAGTTTCTCCTGTTAAGAACATCTTGCATTAGTGTGGCACATTTATTACAATTAATGAACCTGTATTAATCTATTATTGTTAAAGTCCACAGTTGGCAATAGAATTCACTCTTCGTTTTGAACATTCTATGGATTGAACACATGTATAATGACATGTGACCACTGTTACAGAATCACCCAGAATACTTTCACAGTCCTAAAGATCCCCATTTTTCACCTATTCATTCCTCCCTTCCCATTAACCCCTGGCAACCACTAAACTTTTTCTGTCTCCATAGTTTCGCCTTTTCCACAATGTCGTATAGTTGGAATTATAAAGTACGTAGTTTTTTCAGACTGGCTTCTCTCACTTAGCGATATGCATTTAAGTTTCATCCATCTTTTCGTGACTGGACAGGTTTTCTTTTATTTTTTAAGATTTTATTTTTAAGTAATCTCTACATGCAACATGGGGCTCAAACTCACAACCCCAAGATCAAGAGCCACATGCTTTGCTGACTGAGCTAGCCAGGTGCCTTGTTTATTTTTATTGCTGAATAGTATTTTATATTGTAGATCTATAATTGTTTGTTTATCCATTCACCTACTAAAGGGCATCTTGGTTGCTTTCAAGTTTTGGCAAATGTGAATAAAGTTGCTGTCAACATTCGCATATGGATTTTTGTTTGGACATAAGATTTCAGCTCTTTCTGGTAAATACCAAGCAGTATGAGTGCTTGGTCACACATAATGAAAGTTTAGTATTATAAGGACTGTCAAACTGTCTTCTAAAGTGACTGTAACACCTCACATTCCACCAACAATGAGAGTTCCTATTGCTCTATATATTTGCTCTCGTTTGATCATGTTAATGTTTTGGATTTCAGCCATTCCAATAGGTACATAGTGACATCTCACTGTTGTTTTAATTTGTTTACACACATTTTCAAGTGTCCTAAAACATATTGGTACCTTCTGATCTGGGGTTTTAACCTAGAATTGACGGATCAGATTTAGACCTTTGTGTGATTGTATGTAAAATTGTGTGTGATTTTTTTCTTTTTTGGAATGTAAGACTTATTATTTTTTAAAGATATTATTTATTTATTTTACAGAGTGAGAGAGTACAAGCAGGGGGAGCAGAAGGGAGAGACAGAAGCAAGCTCCCCACTGAGCAGAGAGCTTGATCCCAGGACCCTGGGGTCATGACTTGAACCAAAGGCAGATGCTTAACCAACTGAGCCACCCAAGACTTATCTTCATTCTTAGAATTTACGAGAGGTTTAACAACCAAAAAGACAAAGAAAGTCCATTTTAGACATTTTACTATTATTATTTTTTAGTCTAATTAACCCTTACAATATTGCTTTTTAAACTATTAGATTATGGGCAATTATGTTCGTGATCATCCAACACATTTTAGAGCATCTTTAATGTGACAAACAGAAATATTAGGCCCTAGAGATAGCTTAAAAACACATGATCTCTGTTCTTAGGAAATTCAGGCGGTTGTAATTCAGGTTATCAGTAATTATAGAGCAAGACCCAAAACTGCTCTGTCATTTTGAAGATCAACCCTGGGTGCTTAGTGCTGGTTGTGCCAGTAGATGTCATTGTGGTGTAGGCCAACTAACTGATCAGCGGGCGTGAACACGTGGAATTCAGAAATGCCTTTTTTTGTCTTGATGCATGATGTACGTACATATTAAAAAGGCATCATGTGGATTTTCTTTTCTCTTACTGACACAGACACAGAGCTGTCATAAGTGTAAAATTGTGGTTATTTTGAAAGCTAAAGGAGATTTTGAAGCCTAAATAAAAAATATTTTTGCAGGCCAAACAACAGTATAACGTCTAGTAGTGTAGTTGGCAGGTTGAGCCTGTTAAGCTTTAAATGTGATCTTGAGGTTTATTACAACCTCCATGTAAAGAAAACCCAATAATAAACATTACTTACATCTAGTAACATTTGGCTTTTCTCCTGTAAAACCCAAAGACAAATTGAACGCTTCCAGTAGCAGTGAAAGATTTACATTTTAGTGTTTATGACATGTATGTTGTTTCAGACAGTATTCTATTGTGAAATGAAAAGAACTTTGTACAAGAAAAAGCTGAACTAAAAATCAAAAGCCTGGTTTTCATTTTTAGAGTGCTCATTCATTTATTAAATAAGTTATGCTAATGTCCAAGATTTTCCAAGCCTTTTATGAGCAATGCAAATACAAAGTGAATAAATTATATGCCCTGCCCATAAGGAGATTTTATATCTAGTGAGAGTGAGTTTTGTTTTTGTTTTTGGAAACAAAAATTAGATTAGCAATTACATAGACCCAGACTCAATCTGATTTAACATGTGTTTTAGCTAGTAAGCCAGTAAGAAATCAATGAGGTACACTAATATGCAATTGTGCTGAGGCTTAGAATTTTTCTTTAATATAGAGGGGTTAGGGTTCTGGAGCCAGTTACTGAACCAATGGGTATGTCTACCTTACTGTTTGGTAGCTATATCCTAAAGAGGTCTTGCCAAATGCACACTCTTTTTTCATATAGAGAGTCACCATGAAGAGGCTGCTATGTTTTAAAATGTTCATCAATGGGGCACCTGGGTGGCTCAGTCATTAAACATCTGCCTTTGGCTCAGGTCATGAGGCCAGAGTCCTGGGATCGAGTTCCATATGGGGCTCCCTGCTTGGCAGGAAGCCTACTTCTCCCGCTCCCACTCCTCCTGCTTGTATTCTGTCTCTCTTTGTCAAATAAATAAATGAGATCTTTTAAAAAATAAAATAAAATGGTCATCAAGTAAGTGGGTGAAAATCGAAAAGCTGTCTGATTTCTAGTGGGAGGGTTGATGTAAGAAAATCATTTTTTAAAAAGATTTTATTTATTTATTTGACAGACAGAGATCACAAGTAAGCAGAGAGGCAGGCAGAGAGAGGTGGAAGCAGGCACCCTGCTGAGCAGAGAGCCCGATGCAGGGCTTGATCCAGGACCCTGGGATCATGACCTGAGCTGAAGGCAGAGGCTTTAAACCACTGAGCCACCCAGACACCCCAGAAAATCATTTTTTGAGGTCAGCATTATCCTGATACTGAAACCAGACAAAACCAGCACAAGAAAATAAAAACTAACAACCATTATCCTGCATAAACGTAGACCCCAAAATCACCAACAAAGTATTAGCAATCAAATCCAGCAAGATATAGAAAAGATAATGCATTCTGAACAAGGGAAGGCAAGGTGGCTCAAGATTGAAACTAAATCACTGCAATTCACCGTATCAATAGACTAAAGAAGGAAAACTATTTGATCATCTCAATAAATGCCCAAAAAAGCATTCAGCAAAATTCAGTATTTATTCATGATAAAAACTCTTGAGTAGAAATAGGAGGATCTCCCTCAGTTTAATAAAGGACATCTATGAAAAGCTTATAGCTGACGTTATATGTAATGGTGGAAGACTGAATGCTTTCCCTTAAGGTCAGGGATAAAGGAGAACTGTGTACTCTCACCACTGCTATTTAACACTTTATTGGCGGTCATAGCCAGTGAATAAGGAGAGAAAAAAAAAATGCAAAGATATTGAAAAGGAAGAAATAAAACTGTCTCTATATACAGATGATATGATTGTCTAGATAAGAAATCCCAAAGAATAGGGGCGCCTGGATGGCTCAGTGGTTAAAGCCTCTGCCTTTGGCTCGGGTCATGATCCCAGGGTCCTGGGATCGAGTCCCACATCTGGCTCTCTGTTTGGCAGGGAGCCTGCTTCCCCCACCCCCCCCGCCTGCCTCTCTCTCTACTTGTGATCTCTCTCTGTCAAATAAATAAATAAAATCTTTTAAAAAAAATAAAATAGCTACTGGAACTAATAAGTGAATTTAACAAGATTGCAGGATACATGCTCAATACACAAACCCAGTTATATTTCTATATATTGGCAAAGAATAATTTAAGTTAAAATAAAAAATCACTTAACAATAGAACTGAAATCATTAAACACTTATGTATAAATCTAACAAAATATGGGTAAGATTTGTATGCTGAAAATTATAAAGCATTGATAACAGGATAAAAATCTCTAAAGAAGTAAGTATCTGTGTTCATGGACTACAAGACTCAAGATTGTTAAAATGCTAATTCTTTCCAGATTAATTATCAATTCAGCACAATCCTAATAAAAATTTTTAGCAGAGTTTTGTTTTTGTTTTTGTTTTGGAGAGGAAGTGGGGGAAGGGCAGAGGGAGAAGAAGAGAGAGAATCTTAAGCAGGTTCCATGCCAAGCCCCCTGCGAACATGACCTGAGCCGAAATCAAGAGTTGGTTGCTTAACTGACTGAGTCACCCAGGCGCCCCCAGCAGACTTTTTCTTTTATAGCAAGTGGCAAGTAAATCCTAAATGGAAATGGAAAAGCAAGGGATAACCAAAACAATTCTGCAAGGGAATGGCTGAAACAAAGGAATGGTGGAAACAATTCTGAAAAAAGAAAAAATTTGGAGGAATCACTCTACTACCTGATTTCAAAACTTATAATAATTCTGTTAAAAAATGGGCAGAAGACGTGAATAGATATTTTTTCCAAGGAAGACATCCAGATGGCTAACAGACACATGAATAGATGCTCCACATCACTCATCATCAGGGAGGTACAAATCAAAATTATCACCTCACATCTGTCAGAATGGCTAAAATTAACAGTACAAGAAACAACAGGTATTGGTGAAGGTGTGGAGAAAGGGGAACCCCTCCCTGTACTGTTGGTGGGAATGCAAACTGGTGCAACCACTCTGACAAATGCTATGGAGTTTCCTCAGAAAGTTAAAAGTAGAACTACCCTACAATCCAGCAAGTGCACTACTAGGTATTTACCCAAAGGATACAAAAATAATGATTTGAAGGGATTTATGAGCCCTGAGGTTTATAGCAGCATTATCAACAAGAGCGTATTATTGGAAGAGCCCAAGTGTCCATTGACTGATGAATGGATAAAGAAGTTGGGGTATATATATACAATGGTATATATTCAGCCATAAAAAAGAATGAAATCTTGCCATTTGCAAACATGTGGATAGAGCTAGAGAGTATTATGCTAAGCGAAATAAATCAGTCAGAGAAAGGCAAATACTATATAATTTCACTCATATGTAGAATTTAAGAAAAAAAACAAATGAATGTAGTGGGGAAAAAGAGAGAGCCAAATCATAAAACAGATTGTTAACTATACGGAACAAACTGAGGGTTGTTGAAGGGGAGGTAGGTGGCAGATGGGTTAAATAGGTGATGGGCATTAAGGAAGGCACTTGTGATGAGCACTGGCAGTTGTATGTAAGTGATCAATCACTAAATCCTACACCTGAAACTAGTATTATATTGTATGTTAAATAACTGGAATTGAAATAAAAACTTGGAAGAAAAAAAGAAAAGAAAACCCCAAAACCTTATAGGCCACAGTAATCAAGATAGTGCAGTATTGATAAAAGTACAGATATCGATTAATGAAATAGAGTACAGCAAGACTGGTCAAACTATAGCCTGAAGGTCTAGTCTAGCTTGTTGCCTATTTTGCAAATAAAGGTTTATTGAAACACAGCCAGATTCACTTGTTTACATGTTGTTTATGGCTGCTATTTTGCTGTAATGATAGATTTGAGTGGTTATAGCAGAGACTGTATGGCCTGCAAAGCCCAAAATATTTCTTATCTGTCCCTTTAGAGGAAAAGTTATCTAACTCCTAAAGTAGAATCCAAATGTAGGACAACTCATATATGGTCAATCGATTTTTTTTTTTAAAGATTTTATTTATTGGGACACCTGGGTGGCTCAGTCGGTTAAGCTGCTGTCTTCAGCTCAGGTCATGATCCCAGGCTCCTGGGATCGAGTCCCGCATCGGGCTCCTTGCTCAGCAGGGAGCCTGCTTCTCTCACTGCCTCTGCCTGCTTGTGCTTTCTCTATCTCTCTCTCTTTCTCTTTCTCTCTCTGACAAATAAAGAAATAAATAAAATATTAAATAAAATATTAAAAATATTTTTATTAAATATTAAAATATTTAAAAGTATTTTATTATTTATTTGATAGAGAGAGAGGTCACAAGTAGGCAGAGAGGCAGGCAGAGAGAGAGGGGGAAGAAGGTTCCCTGCTGAGCAAAGAGCCCGATGCGGGGCTCGATCCCAGGACCCTGAGATCATGACCTGACCCGAAGGCGGACGCTTAACCCACTGAGCCACCCAGGTGCCCCTGGTCAATTGAATTTTGACAAATTGTTGAAGTAATTCAATAGAGAAAGGGTAGATTGAAATACATACATACAATATATGCTGGACATATAAGAATAGGAACCTTGACCCATATGTCACAGTCTTTTAAAAGCATAACTCCAAATAGATCATAGATCTAAGTGTAAAACTTGTACTATAAAATCTCTAGAAGAAAACATGTGAAGATCTTTGTGAACTTGAGTTAGGCAAACAGATCTCAAATAGCATTCAAAAAGTGCAGACCAGAAAAGCAAAAGTTGATACACTGGACATAATCAAAATTTAAAACACTTATTCTTCAAAAGACACTGCTGAGAAAATAGAAAAAGAAGACACTGGGAAAAAACATTTACAAACACTATCTAATAAAAGACTGATTGCTGTAATATGCAAAGAACTCTAACAACTTAATAATAAGAACACAGAGAATCGCATTAAAAAAATCAACAGACATTTTGAACAGACATTTCACAAAACAAGAGATACAGATGGCAAATAAACACTGAAAGTATCTTTAGTCATTAGGGAAATGTAAATTAACACAGTGAGATCTTACTACAGTCTTCTTAGTGTTGCCAAGGATTCTGTGCCACTGGAGCTCTCATACATTGTGGGTGGAATATAAAATGGTGCGGACACTTGGAAAAAACCATGTGACGGTTTCTTATAAAATTAAACATGTACTTACTACACAACCTAACTTATCTTCTAGGTCTTTACCCAAAAGAAATAAAAACACGCAAAGACTAGTATGTGAATATTTATAGTAGTAGATTTATTCATAACCAATCAAAACTGTAAACAACCCAATGGTCATCAACCTGTGAAGGGATAACTGTGGTGGTATCCCCATACTGTATGCATCCATACAGTGACGCATTCTACACCACGAATTTCATACGAGGCAATAATACTCTGCAACAAAAAGGACAAACCTTAATTGCATTATCCTACCAAAAAGAGCCAGTCTTATAAGGCTGCATGCTATCTGTTTCAATTTATATGGCACTCTGGAAAATTTAAAACCATAGGGACAAGCATAGGCTGGGGACTGACCACAAAGGGGCACCTGGGAACATTTTGGGGTGGTAGCAATGTTTTATATGGTTATATGACTGAATGTGTTGATCAGAATTCATAAAATTATACATCTGAAAAAGGTGAATTTTACTCTACATAAATTACATCCCAATAAACCTGACTTAAAAATAGCTATCAAGGGGCGCCTGGATGGCTCAGTTGGTTAAGTGTCTGCCTTCAGCTCAGGTCATGATCTCAGGGTCCTGGGATCAAGCCCCACATCGGGTTCCCTGCTCAGCAGGGAGTCTGCTTCTTCCTTGCCCTCTGCCCCTCCCCTCTGCTCATTCTCTCTCTCTCTCATAAATAAATAAAAATCTTAAAAAAAATAGCCATAATGAGGAACATGGGTGGTTCCAGTCGATTAAGCATCTGCCTTCATCTCAGGTCATTATCTCTGAAGTCCTGGGATTAAGCCCTGAGTCAGGGTCTCTGCTCAGCAGTGTGTTTGCTTCTCCCTCTCCCTCTGCGTTCCCTGCCCTAACCCACTTGTACTCTCATTCTCTCTGTCGCTCTCTCTCTCTCTCTCAAATAAATAAATAAAATCTTAAAAAAAATAACTATCAAGTAAGAAAAAGATTTTTTTTAAAAGATTTTATTTATTCATTTGACAGACAGATCACAAGTAGGCAGAAAGGCAGGCAGAGAGAGAGGAGAAAGAAGGCTCCCCGCGGAGCAGAGAGGCCGATGCGGGGCTGGATCCCAGGACCCTGGGATCATGACCTGAGCAGAAGGCAGAGGCTTTAACCCACTGAGCCACCCAGGTGCCCGAGAAAAAGATTTTGAGTAAAAGTTGAAAAGCCGGCTAACCTGTCCTAGGAGGAAACTCAGCATTCAAGCTAGAAATTTAACTTAGAAGAAATCCAGAAGCCCACATAAACATTTGCATGTTCAAACATTTGATCTGTGAGGTCTCAGAGTGTATACCTTGGGAATATTAAGGATCTATGGCAGGTACCATAAAGTGTAAGAGTCTAATAAGAATCTATTTTTCATGTAAGAGACATACAGTCATCCAAGGGATCAGGTAGTTTACTGTGCCTAGAGTCTCAGGCAAGCCTAACAGATAATGACATTACCTCCTGAGTAGCTTCTTTAAGGATGAGACAGGAATAAGATTGAAGAGACAAACATTCTAGACAGAAGGGACAACCTAAGAAACTAAGACTTGAGAGAGCAAAGTACCTTCTAGGAATAATAAGTATTTTTGAAAATTAAAACACTGTTATTCATTGTATCTCATATTTATTTTTTCTCTTGCTTCATTTGTTCCCTTCATTTATTCCACACATTCCTGAGAACCTACTTTGTGGCAGGTACTAGGTAAGGCTTAAGGAGATAAAAATAATTTATAATTTCTGTTTTCCAGGAGCTCATGGCCAATAGTACACACACACTCTCTCTCACACACACATGCATACGTGGGCACACAAAGAACTGTTACAAGATTTTTAAATAAGGGTATGTGCATGCATCTGCAAGGTGCTCAGAGACTAGAGTCTAACTCAATATGGTGGCTGTGAGCAAACAGTAGTGAAGGAGTAAACTTGAAAAGACAAAGGATATTCAAGTTGAATCTTGAAGTATGAGCAAGATTTGTCAAATAGACTTGCAAGGTGGAAGGGATAGTATAGGCAAAAACATAGCTGCAGCACAGAACATGACCCTGGGAGAAAATGATGAGTTGTTTAGTATGGCTAGAGAGCAAAGAACAACGTGCATCTGAATGCATAAAAAAGAGGGGTGGCTAGCAGAGTGGACAGGGGCCCGACATGCTAAAGCATTTGGACTTCTATAGACAGTTGGCGGGGGGGGGCACCTGGGTGGCTCAGTGGGTTGAGCCTCTGCCTTCAGCTCAGGTCATGATCCCAGGGTCCTGGGATCGAGCCCCACATCGGGCTCTGTGCTTAGTGGGGAGCCTGCTTCCCTCTCTCTCTCCGCCTGTCTCTCTGCCTACTTGTGATCTCTGTCTGTCAAATAAATAAATAAAATCTTTTTAAAAAAAAGCCTCTATAGACAGTTGGGAGCTGCTGAAGCATTTTACTCGGAGTAACGACATGATCAGATTTGGGTGTTAACAGTGCCGTTTTGCCAGCTTTCTGGAATGTGATTTGACAAAAGAAGAAACCAGAAATAGAGAAACTGGTTTTACAATTGCTGCAAAAATGCAGTTGTGAGTTGATGAAGACCTGGCCTGTGACAGTGAAAAACTAGGTAAGGGGCACTTTCAAAAGATACCTGATGGACATGTGAATCAGTTGCAAGTGCGTGGGGGAGTGGAGGGACAAAATGGAACTTGGTGTATCTACCAGAGCTCTGGTTTGAGTTGTGGGATTGTGAAGACATTAACCGGATTAAGTTATTACAGGAGAAAGAGCAAATACTAAAAGCAGTTGTCTAATAAGGATTCATTTTTCACATTTTTCACATTGGAAAATTCACAAGGATTCATTTTACACATCTAAAAACATGTAAATTTGGGACACCTGTGTGGCTCAGTTGGTTAAGCTTCTACCTTCAGCTCAGGTCATGATCCCAAAGTCTTGGGATGGATCCCTGCATTGGACTCCCTGCTCAGCGGGGAGCCTGCTTCTCCCTCTGCCTGCCGCTCCCCCTGCTTGTACACTCTCTTCTATCTGACAAATAAATAAACAAAATCTTTTTTTAAAAAAGTAAAAATGGCATAAATTTAAATTAGGGAAAGATGTAGAAAAATATTCTGGATCCTGTCCTCCTCTTGGCCAGTCAAGGACGTATTTTTTTGCTCATTCTCATTCAAATACAGACTGAAACAGAATGGAATCTGAGACCTCACAAACCATGTGCAATTTACTCCCAAACTGTTTCACTAGTGATACAATGGTTACCTTAGAAATGAGATAAAAAGAAAGTTGTTTCCTTTTGTGTTCCGAATAATTGTCTTGTTGCCTAGGAAGATAAGTTCTAACCTCGGGCTCTCTGTGAAAGGCTACCACCTTTTTCTTTGTTGGTTCACTTCATTCTGCTTTGAGACTTCTTTTGAAATCTCAGAATATGTTGTTCCAAGTTTCTTTGAAATGCCTGTCTTCAATATTTTCTGTAATTATAATAATAGTTACTGAGTGTCTAGTATGTGTCAGGCATGGTGCTAGGTGTTTCAGAAGTGTTATTTCTTTTAATTAAAAAAAATTTTGTTTCAGGGTGCCTGGGTGGCTCAGTGGGTTAAGGCCTCTGCCTTCAGCTCAGGTCATGATCCCAGTGTCCTGGGATCGAGCCCCGCATCGCATCGGACTCGCTGCTCAGCGGGAAGCCTGCTTCCCCCTCTCTCTCTGCCTGCCTCTCTGCCTACTTGTGATCTCTGTCTGTCGAATAAATAAATAAAATCTTAAAAAAAAATTTTTTTTTTCAGAGACAGAGCACGTGCATGATCAGGAGGTAGGCGGGGTGCGGTGAGGGTGAGGGGGAGAGACAATCTCAAGCAGGTTCCACACCCAGGGTAGAGCCTGATGTGAGGCTCCATTTCATGATGCTGAGATCATGACCTGAGCCAACATCAAGAGTCAGACGCTTAACGGACTGAGCCACCCAGGTGTCCCGCGGTATTATTCTTTTAATTCTCAGTAGCATTATGAGATAAAAGATAGTTAAAAGATGAAGAAGAAGCTCTGTGAGTTGAATAATCTTGTCCAAGATTCCCTGACTGGTTAGTGAAATGAACCACTATTTGCACCTTGATCTATCTGACTCCAAAGCCCTTGAAATTTCCATTGTGTCATACTGATTCAATCTATGTATAGAAAAATAAAACTTTTTAATGGAAGAGTTTAAACAGAAATAAAAGAATAGGGGATCGTGTAATGAATCTCCCTGCACCTTTCCCCCAGCTTCTCCAAATATTATCTCATAGCCAATCTTGTTTCAACTTTACCCACCTATTTTTCTCCACTCCCTCCTCCTACCACTGAATTATTTTGTACCAAATCTCAGGCATCATATCATTTCATCTGTAGACATTTTTATATGGAGATTTAATAGATAGGTATTCTTAAAACATCCAACCACTATACTGTTATTACATCTAAAGAAGGAGGCAATAAAGTCCTTAACATCATGAAATCTACAGTCAGGGAAATCTATTTCCCTGATTGTCTTATACTTTCTTTTAAACGGGTTGTTGTTTGAATTAGGATCATCGGAACTAATTTTTACTTGAGATACATAGTTTCATTTAGTTAAAACACCAGCTCGTTTGGTCTATCATTGCATCCACGTGCATAGAAGCTAAGGGGAACTCAGTGAAAAATGTAAATGAACTATTGAATCAGTTAGTGATATGTGGGTCTCTATTTCTTTTTTTTGTTGAGATATAATTGACACAATATATTAGTTTCAGGTGTGCAACATAAAGACTTGGTATTTGTATATATTGTGAAATGATCACCACAGTAAGTCTAATTAATATTTATCACCACAGAGCTACAATTTTTTTTCCTTGTGATGGAAACTTTTAAGGTCTTCTCTCTTAGTAACTTTCAAATATACAATACAGTATTATTAACCATAGTTACCATGCTGTACATTATATCCCCAGGGCTTATTTCTTCTATAACCTGAAGTTTGAACCATTTGACCCCCTTAATCTATTTCTGATATAGATCAGAACAGACAAGACTGGAAGTCAATCCCATTTGTGATCTGTGTGAAATGAATCATTACTTCGACACCTTAACCAACATGCAGAGTTTCGCAGTATTTGACCTCCCATGACAAATCCGTTCGTCTTCATTTCCTTTGCTAACTGCCTCAGAAACAAGATGAAGAATTGAATAAGTGTAGAATTTTAATGTAGATCTTCTATCAGATTAAAATGTCACACAATTAAAAAAATGTAAGAGTTGTACACATTTAGTTGTTATACCATATCTGGTGATGCCCAGGTATTATAATGTATTTCATGGTGGTCATGTTTTTGGAATAGATAATGTTTGTCCCTAGTACCCTCCTTCTCTTTTCCCCGTTTCCTTTTTGGTGGGGGTCCATATTTCCCTATGTCTTCTTTTTAGATGTCTACTAAAAACAGGCTTGATCTGATTCCAAACTCACTCATTCTCTAATTTGCCAGTTCTTTACCTCATCCTCCAGTCAAAAGCCCTTTCCTCAAAGAAAAGCAAAAATCATGGAAAGCCTGTAGGCTTTGGAGTCAGACAGGAATGAAGTGGAATGCCATCTCCGCTACTCTGTGACCTTGGCCAAGTTGGTTAACTTTTCTAAACATGGGTTTTGAGATTAATCATTGGGTTGTTGGCAGACAAAGAACTTGCAGGTAGTGCATTCAACCAAACTCTTTTTTGTATGATCAATCAAAAAGATTGGTGGCTCAGTAGATGCATAGACTAAGGTAGAGACTCAGAGGTGGACGGAGAGAAGACATGCTATTAACCAGTCTTTCTTCATTTTGTTTTATTTTTCACTTTTACTTTAATTTTTAAAATATTCTACTTATTTATTTGAGTGGGGGAGGGCCAGAGGGAGAGAAAATCTGAAGCAGATTCCAGAGTGACCATGGAGCCCAACGTGGGACTCAGTCTCACCACCAAGAGGTCATGATCTGAGCTGAAACCAAGAATTGGTTGCCTGACTGACCCCACCCAGGTGCCCCTTGCTTTGTTTTTAAAAAGACCAAGACTCATATGCCATCTTCCCACAACTATTTCTTCAAATCACCAAAAGAAAGTAGGCTGAACTCCCTTTCCTTGCTCCACACACCCCTTTTGGGCTATTTGTTGCCATTTTGTGACTTGTAATCCCTTTCCAGATCCCTTGGGAAGTTCTCTGAGACCTGATTTAGAGGCAGGAGGACGGTAGAGAGCAGAGCACACAGTATGGTTTGCTTCATTTCACCCGCCATTAGAAAAGGTGCTGCTTACAACTATTCATATCAGGAGTTAGAGGAAAACAGTCTTTTAAATATCCAGTTAACTGGTATTTCACAGCATGGCCATGGGGAAGCAGAGGTCAATCAGGGTCTGCCTGAGTGAAGTTGCTTATTGTATGATTCAGCATATTGTTCTGGGACCCATCCTGTAACATTTGAAATAAGCCACTAAGTGAGACAAACAAGTTCTTTAACATCTTACAGGAAGTTTTAAAATAGTGCTCTGGGAAGGCCTGGAGTTCCAATGATGATGGAGAAGAGGGTAGGAGAGCAGAAAGGGCTGTGGCACTCCATTTCTGTTCTGTAAGTTCTGCTTTGTTCAGTCTTATTTATTCAGTCTAAAGGAAATATTTGGAAAAAGAACAGAGGCTGCTCTAAAACACACACACACACACACACACACAGACACACACACACACACACACAGAGAGATACACACTGGCAAACCAGTCTTGGATATTCTGTTCAAGAGGAAGTTAAAGAAAGATAATGGGGAGTGGGAGCAGACAGGGAAGAAGTAGCAAAGCCCTTGGAGTTGTCTTATGAAGAGATTGTATTACTAGTATTAGGTGTTCTCAATGAAGTTAAGAAAATATATGTGCTTATGTTCATGTGTGGTTGGTAGAGCTTTTTGAGTGGTTCTCAATTCTGCTTGCACATTGTAATCATCCGAGGAGCTTTAAAAAGAATACTGGTGCCTGGGTTTCACCCCACAGAGTCTCATAATGCTTGGTTATTAACTCACCTCTCATGTCTAGTAATTAAAAACATATATCCATATTGTAATATGGATAAACAGATAAATGTATATATAGTAATACACACATATAAAAATATATGTATATTGTATAGAAAAGTTTTATAGGGAAATTTTACACAACTATAGAGTTGAATTATTAAAAATGACTACTGATAATGTCATCTTTGGATATTTCCTCAATTTTATATTCTCCTCTGCTCATGAAGACACAAGATAAATGGCCATAGGCTTTCCTGGCATTGTGTTAGATAAAGAGAGGCCATAAAACAAACTTTTATCATTTTGTGTTTTCTTTATCAACCAGAGGGATAATAACATACATTCATCTTCATGATCCATTCCTGACTCCTGGTTACAATAAAGGCATTTTAGAGAGTTATTCTCTGGGTGGATTATCTAATGTCAAACATTTGCCTCAAAATACGACTATAAGGGGTATTGGTCATGGTCTTGGAAAACACAAGGCCATAAATGTCCACTCTGCTTAAATAATGTTGTAGGAAAATAAAAGTATTAAATACATTCAGAAGCCGTTTATCATAAATTTATTCCAAAACTCTCTGTTATTTTCAAGATGACAAAATTAAACAGCCCACAATGAACTACAGCATTAGAATATGAAGCAAACATGGATGCTTCTTACTTTTCAAGTATTTGAAAGAGCTATGTTTCCTAAATATATTACTTTTCACCATTAAAAAGGATGTGATGATAAAACCATGAAATGATTTGTCCTGAAGAATCCTCTAAACCTCATGGGAGTGAATCATGAAATATTTACAACACATACCCTTCTGAGCTCAGAGAGTATAACTCTTCTATCCTTAATGTAGTTGTTTTAAAGAGAGCATTCCATCTTTGGGAGCCATGGACTTTGTTGTCATGAGCCAAATAACTTCCTCCAAACTCTGCCTGTGGGTGCTGTTACCCCTCTATTGCAGGGTGGGGTGGGGGGTAGCTGTGAAAGGAGAGAGTGGACTCCTTACCCTGTGGAATCTGTTCTATTTTGAGATTAACACAGGTTAAGAAAAATAGTTCTGAACTTAAAAATGTTCTTCTAAATTCAAATGTGGACCTACATAGCCCACTTGAAAAAACTCTGGGAAGAGATTGTTAGGACAGCATGAATATGGGGGTGCTGAGAGAAGGTCTAGGATTGTTCTTGTCCTTGACAAGTTCCTCTTACCTGGGTTCTTATAATTAGAAAAGCTTTAGTCAAGAAGTCACAGATAGAATTTTTCCATTCCTAGTGTTACTTAATAAGGTCATTTTGAATGAAAATATTTGGGAAAATAAACAAATAATTAAATAAATAATCCAAAAATGTTCCTCCTTGTTTGGCAAATAACAGTTGCCATCAAACAATAGGGAGAGGGAGAAAATGAACATTTATTGAATACCTATTGTAATCCAGGCCCAGTGCTAAGTGCTATTGTATGTATTATCTCCTTTAATCCTTACAAATGTCATGCAAAATTTTATTTTACAGATTGAAAATTAAAGTTTCAGAGAAGATAAGTAACATTCCCCAAGTCATAGAACAGAAGAGTGGTGAAGCCAACATTCAAATTATAGCCTGAATTCAAAGTCCATTTTCTTTTCATTATACTAAACTGTATCTTTCCTAAAAAGCAAAATGAATTAAACCATATGAAACCAAATGAATTATAGTATTACAGAGTTAGTTTGATGGGGGTAGGGGAAAGTGGGCCGGGGAAGAATAGTGGTTTAGCAAATGGACTGTGGGACCAGATAGACCTAAATCCCAGATTTTTTAGTCAGCAGGGCACTGAATTTAGGCAAGTTACATACTTCATAGGGGCTAGTCTTAGTATTAAATAATAGGTGTGCTAAATAAAATCATTGGCAGTGCATGGCACACAAGTGCTCAATAAATTCTAGCTACAATTATTTTCATTTTCAGGAATTTAAAGACTCTGTTCCAATACATTTAAAGAAGTAAAAGTCGGGGTTCTGAGAGTCTTAGTAGGTTTTTCAAGAACATAAAGCTCATCAGAGACAAAACTAGAATTGGAACTCTGATCTTTGGGGTCCTGATAGAGTCTTGCCGTCTTTCCATGACATGGTACATTCACCGGAGGATTTCAAGAAAATGTTTTGAGTTATTTGAATGATGACCATGTTTTCTAAACCCCATGGAACAGAATATTGGAAATATAGGAAAACATTTGAAATATTTTCTTAAAAAACCCTCTGATATGGATACTGTTAGTATCTCAAAAGGCATAACTTCCTCATCTTCCTTCCTAACATAATGCTAATTTAGTCCAGGTGTCCACCCCTTTCCCATCTCTGGGGGTGGATTCTACATAGTCTCACACATGGACATGGAATACATGGAAAATATATTTTATAATATATGGAAGGTTTGCTAAAACTCAGATTCTGGACTCCAACTCCAGCATTTCTGATTCGATAAAGCTGGAGTAAAGCACAACAATTTGTGTTTTTAACAGAGTTCCAGGTTCTCAGAAGCTTCAACTGTGGATGTGGGAATAGTAGTTTGAGAATCACTGGTTGAAATCAATCAATGTCATTCCTCTTTTCTGGGGATGGGCAAGTGCCATGAGTTGGTCCAATCTAACTAAAGGCAATGATTCATATTCCTTGGTTGGAGGACTTACTTTCTTCTGTTGAAGATGACTAATGAACAGTCATTGGTTGCTGGCAGCCATTTTACTACCATGAGGACAGAACCATGAGTAAAAAGGCAGGGCTGAAGAGGGCAGAGAAGAGAGAAGGATAGAGCCCAAGCCTTTCATAACATTGAGCCGCTGAATCAGCCAAACTAGGGGCTTTATCTTCCTCCTTACTCTCTGGTATGCGAAGTTGTGTAAATTTGCCTTGTTTAAGCTACTCCAGACCAGAGCTTCTGTTATTAACTACTTAATGTCAGATACATTCCTAAAACTCAATAAAATGAAAGTAAATGTATTTGAAATAACTAACATTTTTATTTAATGCCAACATTTCCTTTTCCAAATAACTGACCCCCTTTTCTTTCATTCATGAGATAATAAAAATATAAATAGAATTTATTACTGGGCTTTAAATCATAGAAAGTGCTGAGTAAAAGCCCTATTCTTAATGCTTTCGTGATAGACTATCGACAGGAAAACAAATTTTCTTTCACAAGATTGGGTGTGATTATTTAGTAGTTGTCATAAGAAACATATTTAGTACATTTCTAAATTAGGAAACACTTGCAATTCTTAGACAAGATAAATTCCTTCTAAGGGCGTTGATCCACATAATCTTAGTAATTGCAGTTTGTCAGTCTCCATTCTGTTCTCTAAGTCCAGAAAGGAGCAGAAGTGAAATGAATTACTTTACCTCTTCATGTTTTATATTTTTACTGTAAATAACTGCCACCATGATAAGGATGTTAGAAATTAAAAAGCAAAACTCTTAAGTAACATATCAACTCATCCTTTTAGCATCACGGAACTGAATTTTTTCTTTACCCAATTCATCCCTTCCTTGTAGAAACATGCCATTTATTGTTTGTGACTGTAAGCAAACAAACATTTTTGTCTGTGATTCTGATACATTTCCATGTAAGTCTTCTCTGTATGGAAGGTTATTTTATTGTAGCATGATCAGTTGGTTCCCTTTCAGAAAATGTATGTTACCTAGGGACAGAGCCTATCTGTCTTGAAGTTATTTTGAAGGGAACCAATAATAAGTTTTAAGTTTTTCTGTTTCGTCTAAACCAAAGATCATGATGAATAGTAATAATAGCATTTGGTGCTACTTACTCTGTGTTAGGCATTATGCTCAGGGCTTTACAGGGATTTTCTTATTTCATTCAATTATTAATTCATCCAACAAACATTTGCAGAACTCCTAACATTTGCCAGTCTGGTACTACGGACTATTTTCTGCTAGAACATTCATCAGGATGGAAAAGAGCAGCAGTCTGATTTCGGATCCCAGGGCAAGAGCCACATTGCTCAAGAGGTAGGAGATGGAGAAGATAGAAATCATTTTCTCTCAGGGGTGCCTGAGTGGCTCAGTCGCTTAAGTGTCCAACTCTCTGTTTCAGCTCAGGTCATGATCTCAGTGGTCTGAGATCGGGAGGGAGTCTGGTTCCTCTCTCTCTCCCTCTGCCCCTGCTTGTGCACTCTCTCTTTCTAAAATAAATAAATAAATCTTTTAAAAAAATCATATTCTCTCCCTTTTATTCCCCGAGGTTTTGCTCCCGCTGTGATATCTCCTGTTTATCAAAGTTCGTTCCTTGATAGTTCCACAAGAGAATGATAAATAGGTATTATTTTAAAAGTTTCCATGACTAAAAATTTTGAGGAGAAACATGGGAATTCAACCATGAAATACAATTCTTGACTACAGAAGTTCTCTATGCCTTTAATATGCTTCAGGGCTTTCCGAGAAGGTGCCTCATTTTTTTTGCTTTATGTCCCAGACTTATTTGACCATAACCCCCTCCCATCTCTACCCACCAGAGAAGGCACAGGGTCAGGGTTCCATGACACACATTTCAGGCAAGCCTGATCCAAGCTATTTTTGTTTTTAAAAGTTTTTTTTTTCTTTTCATTCCTCCCTCCATGTCAAAGCAGCTCTCCAGTGCTCAAAAGCTCCAGAATTGCGAGCTCTCCAGTCCCCTGCCAATCTTCTGCATCTCCAACACATCTAGTTTTCAGTCCTCACAGACATTTCTAGTTACATTTATGATAGGTATACTAGAGGATTCACTTCTCAAATCCCTTCCTTCCTGGATGATATCGTGGCCTTGTTCCACAATGACTAGGGGAGGAAGGAAGACGACGACAGAGGGAGGAAGGCTATAACCAGGAAGGAAAAAAAAGTACATTTCAGTGAATAAGTGAAACTTGGCATGGTCCTTCTGAAAAACTGCCAACTCCTGACTGAAAGCAAAATGTATAAAAATTAAAGTCATGAATCGTGTTTATCCTGGATGCAAAACGAAAGGGAAAACTTGGAAACTGCCTGCTTAATCTTGTCATGTTTCAAAGTCAAGTCCAATAATTCTTGGAGGAGGAGGTGTGGAGAGGGAGGAAATGGTCTTTGGAACTTGGATCATGTAATTTGGCATTTATGTTCATTAAATAGCTTAACCATTTCAAAACCTGGGTTTCTTTTGTGTGGGGTGTGTAGCTGTATATTGTTGTGAGTTACTGCATTAATGAAGTCCATTTGGGAGAGAGTAGGATAAGTAGCAACAACAGAAAAAGGAAACCTCTTAACTCTGGAAATCTTTCCCTCCTCCAAGTTAATACATGCATCAGACCTGACCATTCTCTGGAAATGAGAAAAAGAGTAATAGCCTCAAGTCGGGGAGAGGGGGGGCTTGTGAAGTTCTGTAAATCATAGTTTTCTTTTTGAAGAGAAATTTTTTGCATGAACCGGGAACCTGGTAGGAAACTGAATTCCCCATCCAAAATTGTTCATTGGAAGAGGTTTTAGTAAAGAGAGTATTTATGGGGATGAGGGTGTGGTTAAGGACACCAGCAAGAATGTTGGGGTCCTCAGGGACTAGCAACAGTGAGAAATTATTACCATTACCATAGAAGCTGGACTTGTAAATATAGGGGACCAAAACAGAAAGGAGGCAGGAAAAGAAATACCTCTATCTCTCTCTTTCAGCCCTCAGTTCTCCTTCAAGTTTCTTCCACTGGCCAAACCCAGACAGAACTAGAGCCAGAGAGCAAAGGAGGCCAGGAGGTGTAGTGTGAGTAGTGAGACCAGACCAAGCAAGGCTCTGGTGGGGAAACGGAGAGTAATGAGGCCTCTAACCTCTGGGTGAAAACTTTGAGCAAGACCCCATTATGTCAATAAAGAGGAAATTTTACATTTGGATCAGTCCAATCCCCTTATTTTATAGACGAGAAAACCAAGAACTACAAAGATTATTCAAAGTCACACATCTTTTGAGATCAATGTAGGGTTTCAGCCTGATCGTGACTTCTAGGTTTGTAATGCGTGTTTTCCATTCTCCCACTCTACCTATTTCAGACCCTCTGTGTCTACTCATTATCTTACTTCTGTCTCAAAATTCAGTTTCTCACATCTCCTGTGTCTTTTAGAGAAGGAAAAATAGAGATGAGGATTTCCTTTCCAGGCAGACATATGCCACCAATGCTGGGCTATCCATTTGAATAAGGTGCACAAAACACAGGAATGAAAATATGATTATATTCATGCCCGGCTATATCTCTTCAGGCCATCTGGATGGAAAAGAAAAAAACTGGCTCACCAGCAGAGGTCAACTTGATTCTTCCAAATGTACCACAGGTGTGTTGCGTGACAGTCTGAATGGGTAATCAGTATGGTTGAAAGGTTGCATCTATTATTAGGTTCAGTGGTGGCTTTGGCCTCCCAGGGAATGCAGGGCACTTCAGGTTTCAATACTTTAGGGTCAGCCTCAGGGAAATTGGGAATTGGTTGATCTTTGCCTTAGAGTCACCTGGTGCCTATTCCTTTATCCAAGGTTCTTTTTTGCCTATTGTCCTGAGCTAGTTCCCAGCTTAGCCAGGAGCTGGTCTTCGCCGCCCCCCCCACCCCCGCCTTCCACCTTGAGTGTGACTTCCTTGAATGTGGCCCAGCGTTTCAGATTGTGCTTGGCCCTTTGTTCAGTCAAAAGCCCATCTGTCCTTTATGGTTTCCCTTTCAGTGAGATTTCAAAAGGAGTCTACCAAACAAAGCTTTGTCTAGTTGTCCAGAGTTGTAACTTAGTGTTTTAACGTGTTACCCTTCTCAAATACTCTCCCCATATTCTCATTCCTGGTCACTGCTTCCACCTTTAGAGAGTCTCCACATTCAGGTAGAGTCCATGATGGGGTAATGGGGTTTCATAGACTCCAGTCAACCCATGACAGAGGCAACAGGGGCAAGATCACCTAGCTATCACCTCTTGGATGAGAGGAAGAGGATGGTAATTCACAGCACGCCCCCCCCCCCTTTTAAAGTAGGCTTCACACCCAGGGTGGAGTCCAATGTGGGGTCTGAACTCGTGACCCAGAGATCAAGACCTGAGACAATATTAAGAGTCAGACACTTTACCGACTGGGCCACCCAGGCGCCCCTCACAGCCTCTTTATAAAACAGAAAAGAGCTTCTCATCAGCTCCTGTTGCTAGTGGGCAAACAGCGGGAAAAAAAAAACTAAAAAAACAAAAACCCCCACAAACCCCAAACCCCCCAAAACCTCTGTCAGGTAGAATTTGAGGTCAAGTAAACCTTTCTTTGGTCCTCAAAGAACAACATGTTATTAGAGGTTCATCTACGTTTTCAGGGAACATGTTTTGTCTATGAATCATTCAAAGAAAGATCTTTCTGGGAGATTTTTATTTCACAGCGACCAAACACCTGTCAAAGTTTACTTTTCCCTTGCTTATAAGAACTAGTGTTATCTAGACCACTATTAATCATCATGATATTTTATGACTGATAGCTTAAGTTATTTAGTTGGAGAAACTGCCTTCAACTGTTTTCAAACTATAAAATTTGAAAATCCATCTGTTTTTTACTCTTTGTACTTAACCTCTTTCCCACCCCTCTGACCCAGCCTCTGCTGGCAGATTCTTCTCCCAGAAGTGTTATCTCAGTAATGTTAGTGACAATATACTGCAGTTCAACAGGACTGACCAGAAATCACCTAGTCTAGAATCTCTCACTGCTACTTTCAGGCCATGTACACATAGGTAACTAACACATGTAGTCTTTGGTTCACAGTAGGGACTTAATAACTGATTGTTGATCTTGCAACTAGTAGACAAATAGGTCCTGGAGATCTGATGCATAGTATAGTGAATATAGACAACAATATTGTATTATAATCATCAAACTTGCTAAAAGTCTAGATTGTAATTATCCTAACCACAAAAAAGAAATGATAAGTATGTGACATGATGGAGGTAATAATTGTAGCTACAATGGTCATTATATTACAATATGTAAATACATCAAGTCAACATGGTATACACCATAATTTGTATGTTCTACGTCAAATATATTTCAATTAAAAAAAGATTGTTGGGGCGCCTGGGTGGCTCAGTGGGTTAAAGCCTCTGCCTTTGGCCCGGGTCATGGTCCCAGGGTCCTGGGATCGAGCCCCGCTTCGGGCTCTCTGCTCAGTGGGGAGCCTGCTTCCTCCTCTCTCTCTGCCTGCCTTTCTGCCTACTTGTGATCTCTGTCTGTCAAATAAATAAATAAAATCTTAAAAAAAAAAAAAAGAAGATTGTTGATTCTGAATCAGGATGTGGCTGAGCAGTGACTTGCAACGAAACAGACATGCAAGGATGCTTGAAAATTGTAGAGCATGGAAAAATGTGCATTAGTCATCAGGGAAGGGCAAATTAAAACCACAGTGAGATTACTTTTACATATCCACCAGAATGGCTAGAATTGTTTTTTAAAAATTTTATTTATTTATTTGTTGGAGAGAGAGAAAGAGAGAGAGAGAACACAAGCAAGTGGAGCAGCAGGCAGAGAGAGAAGCAGGCTCCCGACTGAGCAAGAAGCCCAATGCGGGACTTGATCCCAGGACCCTAGGATCATGACCTGAGCCCAAGGCAGAGGCTTCACTGACTGAGCCCCCCCAGGTGTTCCTGGAATGGCTAGAATTTAAAAGACTGGTAATATAGATATTGACAAGCATGTGGAATATGTAAAGAATAGCATATGCTGACCCTAGACCCAATAATTGCGCTCTTGAATATATACCACAAAAGTGCACATACATGTATACTGAGAGTCATGTACAAGAACACACCCAGAAGCATTATTTGTAATTAATTGCCCTCCTCTGAAGACAATCCAAATGTCATGAGCTGCAGGTACATTATAACATATTCATATAGCAGAATACCATACAACAATGAAAAAGAATATAATTACAACAGCAAATATGGATGGACTCCACAAACATAATATGGACAGAAAAAAGACTCAAAGTATATATTCTGTATTATTCCATTTATATAAAGTGTAAGAGGCATAGATACATTAAAGCAATAGGAGTCAAAAGTGAGGTTGTCTTCGGAAAGGAGGGAGAGAGTGGTAATTGGAAGCAGGCCCAATATAAACTGGATTGTTGTCAACCTTTTTTCCTTTTTTTTTTTCCTAAGTTTTTTTGTTTATTCATGTGTGTGTGTGAGAGAGAGAGAGACCACAGTGAGGGCAGGAGCAGTGGTGAGGGCCATTGGGAGAGGGAAAAGCAGATTCCCCACAGAGCAGGGAGCCTGATGTGGGGCTCAACCTCAGGACCCTGGGATTATGACACAAGCTGAAAGCAGCTGCTTAACCAACAGAGTCACTCAGGTACCCCTATTGTCAACATCCTTTGTCTTGACCTGGCTCAATGGTTGCAGGGTTCACCTGCGACAATTGCTGATGTAACCATATATTTTGTTTTATCTATTTTTCTACCAGTATGCTGTGTTTTGATTAAAAAAAATACAATTACAGAACTGGAAGACTGATCCATGTTAACATGGCCTGTCCCTCCCTGACCCTTTTAGCAATCAGTACCTCTGATTGTTTTCAGCTCCTGACACTGTCTTACAGCTCATGGTCTCCAAAGTGGGACACCTTCCTAGGTACTGTCCCAGGCTCAGATACCTACATCCTTTCCTCTGTCCTCTCCATTTTCTTTTGTTAGGGGACATGGTCAACTAATTTTTTCTAATTTTCTGATGACTTCTCTTCCTGGTAAAATTCAAACTTGAAAAAAAATCCTTAAGAGTGATTTTTAGGGATTAGTACTGTGATTCAGCCCATAGAGGTAGAGGTTTTTAGGGGGAGACAACACTATTTAAATAACACAGGGTAATTGGGCCTGGACGGGTATCCCAAGCCTCTATTGAAGACTTGCCTCAGGTGAGCAGAGAAGTCCAGACAAGGTGTTCCTTGGTTCTGCCAGGATAACAGGTATCAAGAAAGAACAGCTTGATGACTGTCTAGGTCACTTCAACATGATGGTAGAGGAAAACAGGTGCTGGGCTTGTCCTTGCTGAACACCAGTGATGATGTCGAATTCGCTCACTGGAATTTTTTTTTTTTTTCTGGCATAAATATCAGGGTGTGGTGATGATGACTAAGTACATGAGGACAAAATTGAAGAATGGAAGTATTACTCATACATCAGATTTTCTAAAGTCAAGAGTTACAGACCAGAGTGAATGGGCTGGCAAAACTCTTTGGGGATGTGCCTTTTTGTGCCATTCTTTTTCATCCCTCTTCTTGCAACTGGAGATTCATTTACCCTTCAACCTGTACTTGTGCTTGTTGAATTGCTTCTGGGGTACTACTTGGCAAGGAAACCAATGAAGCATGTGGCCCAATTGCTGTTTCTGCTCTCTGGGTGAGAGGTTAACACAAGGGAAACAATTTTGGAAACATGTAAGGTGATACACAATGAAGTGTTACTATGAATATGACTGAAATACTTTGTATCTGATGAATACAGTGAGTAGTCAGAAAGGGGAGAAATCATGTTTCCATTTGGTCTATGGAACCTGAAAATAATTCATAAACCAAACTGAGACTGGGGAAGAAAACTGACCACTTTTCATGTTTGCCTTTAACCTGTGTTTCTGAAGTTCCTCTATAGGCCAAGCAATTTTACTATTGCGGGATACCCAAAGATGACAAAACACACTTCCACTTCCTCTGGGGAGGAGTAGTGGTGGGGAGGAATGGGGGACTATCACTGTTTCTCACAGTATTCTACAGATATTTTTCTGTGTTTTCTGTTCTCCGGGTCTCTGTTTGGAAGAGAAAAACCTACATAAAGTTTGTGCTTTTATACTAAATACTAGTGAAGTCTTTTGCTTGTCAGCAGTAAGAAGAGCTTCTCTGCAGAATTTATGACAGCACTTTAAAGAGTTTTGAATAATGCATTGGCTACAGGTAAAGGGAAGAATGTTTAACTGAGGTTTACCTAGGCAGAATTAATAATAGGCAGTGTACATCCAGGTGCCTATTCATCTTAAAAAATAATGTACACTTCTTCTCCTTCGTCTTCTCCTCCTCCTCCTCCTTCTTCTTTTTGTCATAAACTCTACTTGTTTTATTGTAGAAGATTTGGTAAATTTAAAACATGTATGAAGAAGAAAGCAAAATTCACCCATGATTTCCCCATGCTTCTGTATAGCTGATATATCCTCCTGACATGAACATTTGAAAACTGATCATATCATCTATGCTGTTTTGTAACCATATTTTTTGTCTCCTTCCCATGTCTTAAAATATGTTTGCAAAAACATAATTGATAAAAGCTACAGAAGAAGATCCCCCAAACACAATTCTTCTGGAAGACATTGGTTAATAAAATGTCTTAGGAGATCTATGTGGACGTTTTTCATTTCCAGTCACTTGAGTATAGCAGCTACTCATTAGGTTTTCTAGCCCTACCCACCTCTCTGACTTTCTCATAAATATGAGCCAGCTTGGCTCTATTAATAAGAGATAAGAGAAAGGAGAATTTCCCCCTCAAAATATCTGTTATAAAGATACTGAAATTTCAATTTCAATTTATGACTCTTTTTTAAAGATGTGGAGAATGTTTTCTTCTTTCTGGGATGCTATTTCTAGAGAAACTTGTAACCAACCTTGAAGGATAAAGTTCTATTCGCAAAATGCAATTGATCTGGCTTCTTTCACTGAGCCCACAATTCTGGGAGTCTACTTATTGGCTTATACAAGAGTGAAAGGCACAACCATTTACTTAGAATACCTTAGGTGATGCAGATGGGAATCTTAAAGACTCTGGGAAGAGCTGGGACTTCACAGATGTTGAACACAGATGGGAACTGGCGTGATTCAATGCAGAATGGGTTATCTCATTGTCCTCTTGACAGCAGGACTTCATTGATCCCTATCTTCATACAGTGACTCATCCTACTCTCTCTCTACTTCTACTGTCCCTTTGTTACCAATTCATCCTCTCTATGCTTCTTCTCTGCCTAATGGCTTCAGTTTACTCATAACTTGCCCTGCTTAGGTCTTCTCAGGGTGTCTTTCTGCTACCTAAGTTTTTAATTTCTGCTCCCACCATGTGATTGATTTTCTCTTTACGTTTCCGGTTCAAATTCTTGAAAGAGAATGGGCATAGGTAGCCACCATCCCTGATTGGGTGGAGTGTTCTTATCAGGCCACCTTTTAGGCCTGGCTGCCTGAGGTTCTATGGTTCTATGAAGGGGGTTGTAATGCACAGATCGTGTCTCAGCCTGCTGCCTCAGCTGGGGGTTCTGGCTGGAGTAGCTCTCTTAGAAGGGGAATCTGGCCCAGCAGGACAGAATGGCCTCTTAGGCACATTCTTCTTGTTTGTTGCAAAAAAAAAAAATTTTTTTTTTAAATACACCACTAAAATAATACATTTTTCAAGGTTTTTTTTTCCAAGACAAAATTCTCCTGACTCTTCCATTTTAAATAGTCATGTTGCATAGAAACAAAGAGTCAGTTGGTGATTGTCAAAGGCTTGAGGCTGGGGAAATGGGGAGATGTTGGTCAAAGAGTACAAACTTCCAATTGTAAGATGAATAAGTTCTGGGCCTGTAACGTACAGCAGGGTGACTGGAGTTAACAATACTGTACTGTAGTCTTGGAAGTTGCTGAGAGAGTAGATTTTAGATGCTCTCACCACGAAAAAAGAAAAAAAAAGGTAATCATGTGAGGCGAAGGGTGTGTTAACTAACCTTATTGTGGTAACCATTTCACAATATATGTATATGAAATCATCACATTGTACATCTTAAAGTTACACAAGTTTCTGTGTCATTTATATATCAATAAAACTGGAAAAAATAGTCATATTACCTAGCTGTTTTCCAGCTGACTCTAATAGAAATATATTTGAGCTAAGTCTTTCTTAAAGTTCCTTAAATTTAACATATGGGGAAAATGTTCATGCTTTATAATGTTCAACTGGCATTTTAATAAGTCTATTTGCAAGAAGGTAAATGCATTTTAATAGTTAATATAGAATTGTGCCTACAGATATCAGAGATTAGCAAAGATGGGTAGGGAGGGTCTGGAATATGCTGACTTTCATAAAGAAATTTAAAAATATTACCTTTTTTTAAATTTTTTTTTAAAGATTTTATTTATTTATTTGACAGACAGAGATTACATTAGGCAGAGAGTCAGGCAGAGAGAGAGGAAGGGAAGCAGGCTCCCTGCAGAGCAGAGAGCCCGACGCGGGGCTCGATCCCAGGACCCTGGGATCACGACCTGAGCGGAAGGCAGAGGCTTTAAGCCACTGAGCCACCCAGGTGCCCCAAAATATTACCTTTTTGAAACAGAACATTCTCAGGCATTTTCCTGGCACTTTGCTGCTAAAATATAAATGGTTATGTGTAATGGTTAACTGCAGACTGTTATTGTTGGAAATTACTTTTATATGCACAAGTTGTGGTGGAAAGGAGAGTGGATTGCAAACATAAATTTGTGTTTTGGTTTTATCCTGACTTAGAAGGCAGACTTAACTTAAATTGTCTTCTATATCATCTCACCACTATAAAACAGGAAGTGAAGTCAGGGGAAAAACTGCTTCCTGTCTTGCAGAAAGGAAACAAATATGTAAATATACATAGGCAGTTTTCAGTCTCTCTGTGTCTCTACTCAGCCGAGCCTATGCACAGTCCTGATTTAGCATGAGTAAAATATGATGTCATTCCCCTATTCTCAATTCTGGCTGTATGTTAGAATCACTTGGAAAGCTTTTAAAATAATCCCTATTTCCATGCCCCACCTTCCAGTTTTCTGATTTATTTGGTGTGGGTGTGGTTTGGGCATTGATATTTTTGAAAGGCATCCTAAGCAATTCTAAGGAGCAGACTGGAAGTCACTAGGCAAGAAAAAAGACTCTGAACATTTGCATTTGCCTTCAAGGTCAATTTCCTATTATCATCTCCTCCCACCTCCCCAGCTTGCTAAGTGCTAGGCAGCTCATCTAGCTTCCCATGCCCTATGTACATTTCTTGTGCTTTGCTTCTTCTATTCCTTTTTTCAGGCATTCCAGGAGTCTCCTCCTCACACTTTTTTTTTTTTTTTGATTCAAATTCCTGCCCATTTTTCAAGATAAGCTCAATTTTTACCTCCTCCATGAAGCCTTCCCTGACTGCCTTTGACTAGAGGTCTTGCTCCCTCTTCCGAACTCACAAAGCAGTTATTGCCTAGAAAATAATCTAAATAATGCATCAGTCATGTTCTGCTTTGTGTCTTCTCTTCTACTGTGTTAAATAGATTATTCTCACTTTTTTATGTTTGTTATCCAGCTACTTACACTGTAAGCTTCTAACATTACTTTGTATCTTTGATGAGAGGAAGGTTTTGCAGTGTAGGAAGTCAATTGATATTCTTCCCTTCCTTCCATTCTCACTTCCACGGGTGTGATTCAGGCCTTTGTTTCTCCTGGAGTCTTGCTCTGGTCCTACTGTGCTTTTCTAATGTCAGACTCTTTGGCTCCTTAAATGCACCTTAAATGCACCAGTCGCTCACATGGCCAATGGCCAGTAAAACTAATTGTATACTTGTACCCTGCTCATTCTTGCTCTCTTCCTATTTTTTACTCTACATGACCCTTTGGCTTCCTTTACCCCTCTGTCTCCTAACTCTTCTACTCTCTATTCTGCCAGGACTTAGCAAAATTCAGTTTCTCAGGTTTTGATCCATTGTGTTCTCTAAGATGTCAGAGTATAACATACTTTCTGAATCTTCCTGTCCCTATTCCCTTAGGCCAACACTTCCCCTGGCCAGGCTCTGGCCCAGGTGACCTAAATTATTCTGCCAGCACCCTACGTTTGATTTGTCAAGATTCCCCTCAAAGAGAATAGACACTCCATACACTGTCTTTAGGATTCTCACTCTTTAGAAGAGAGGTGATTGAGTTCTCTGCATAATTAAAAGCTTCTGTTTGTCTCTTATTGCCTACAGAATGAGGTCTAAACCTGAGATGTCCAATATGGGTGTGATTCACACCCAGATAAGAAAAAGTGAGTTCCTAATGTCAGAACAATCTGGCTGTGACATCTGTCATCCCATTGATTGCTAGGGTTAATTTGGCTGATCTGACTTCCCGGGTGGGTGTTCTCTTCCCCTCCCAAAGCTGAATGTAGGTCAAAGAGGACAACTTGCACTGAGAGAGGAAGATCATTCTTCCAGTAGCTGTGCTCCCCTGTTAGAACCTACAAACAAGCTCTCAAGGTCCATTTATAGGAGAAGGGAAGGTAGTCAAACTTTTAAGACTCCAGACACATCCAAATGAGGTGCGGCAGGTGTCAGTCTGTCTTTCTTAAAACAAAACAAAACAAAAAGTTCCTCCTAACTATGCCATAGGTAAGTGGCTAGTGGCTGTCATATTGGACAACACAAATACAAATCATTTCCATCACTGCAGAAAGCTCTGTTGAACGGTGCTCTTCTAAATACCTTAGTACATTAACTACACTTAGAAGTGTAGTTCATGAGGCCTTTTAAAATCTCATCTCAACCTTTTGCTCTACCTTTTTGGCTTGCTACTTACCTTCAGTCCTACCCACTTTCTCAGTGTTCCCCAGCACCTAAGTGCCCTTTTACAATTCGATGCCTTTGAACATGCTGTTCCTTTTTTACTGAAATGCCCTTTGAGTTTCTTTTCTGGCAAACTCCTATTTACCTTTTAAGATCCAACTCAAACATTACCTTCCTTGTGAAATTCTTTGACCTTCCCAAACACAGTAATTTCTTCCTTTGTGTTTCCCTTGCTCATTAAACCTAG
This sequence comes from Martes martes, assembly GCF_963455335.1. Taxonomy (NCBI): domain Eukaryota; kingdom Metazoa; phylum Chordata; class Mammalia; order Carnivora; family Mustelidae; genus Martes; species Martes martes. Next base: position 56,272,060 of record NC_137899.1, on the reverse strand, counting down.
TTCTATTGCCCTATCACTATATTTTGTTATTATTTGCTTATAAATTTGGCTATGCTCTTGGAAAGGAGATGCTGATTGCCCTAATGGTTGCCTGAAATTGTTTGCTTGATGCCTGTTTGATATCAAGTATTTTCTTATTTATGTGCTTGTTATTCGTGTATTTGGCGTGCTTAAAAAGATCATTTGGTGCTTGCTTTAAAGTCCTTCCTCTTTGTAGTATAAACCCAGAATGACTTCCCGTCTTCCAGGTTGAAGTCCACTTCTCTTCTAATTAATTCTGACTGCACTTGGGAGGGATGTGATAGGAGGAGTTGACAAGGTCAAAAAGAGGATCCATATATGTAGGAGCTGGTTCACATGTGCTCAGGTTCTGGTAGCCACGCAAAATATTTAGTGTGTGTTTGGAAGAAGAGTGGGGAGGGAATATGGAGAAAAACAGCCCACGGAGAGAAAGTTGGGGAATTGTGCTTGACTTTTTTCAGGTCAAGGCCAAAAGCAATGTATAATAAGGTGGGAAGAATTTTAAAGACCATTTTGCAAAAGAGTACATTTTTTTCCCTCTTGGTATTTGATAAGATTTTAATAAATTCTTGTGACTCGAATTACTGGGAAGTAAATCCTCCCGACCAAGAAATTAAACTATGTTAGTTTATCTTCCGTGATTAGGGTTAACATCACTCCGAAAGGCTTATTTTCTTCTGAGAGGGCTATAAATCCGATTGGCTCAGGTCTGAGAGACGCGAGTTGATCACTCTCACTAACCTTGCAGCAAATCCTACCGTCAATCATTTTCCCTTTGGCACCCCGACCACGCCCAGTGCTCAGACCACGCCCACCTAAGTCGCCCTCCCTCCCACCTTATGGCTCCGCCCCAGGCCTAGCAGAGAGAGATTCTCATTGGTGAAGAAGTTGTTCTGGTCCCGCCCCAGGGTACGGCGATAGGCCGAACTGGAGTGGGGCGGTGGTGGTTGGCTGCCTGGAGACGGGTCCCTCGCCGTGCCTGTCAGAGTGGCTGGCGGCAGTGGCGGCTCTCGGGGCTGGCTTGTCAGTCAGTGAGCTGAGGGGGAAGATGGCTCGCCGGGACCCGTTCTGTTAGGAAGAAGGGGGGCAGGTGGTGCTGCTACTCGGGAGAAAGCAGAACAGCCGCTGTCGCTGTCGCTGCGAGCCAGACAAGTCGAGATTCTGGAGGTGGAGCTCGGGGAGCCGCTCTGGTGAGTCCGACCAAGCGACCCACGCCGGGCCCCCAGAGCGGCCGGCGACGGATAACTTTTTTGTCAGGGAGGAGCCGGGGCGAGGCGGCGGCGGGGAGGGGACCGGGACTTTGTCCCCGGGGCGGCGCCTTCGTTGGGGGTAACGGCTCCCTCGCGAGGCGCCGCGGGTGGGCGCGAGAAGGCACTGGGCGCTAGAGACGTCGGAGGAGCCGGAGCAGCGGGGTCGGGTGAGTGAGTGGGCTGCGGCCGGCGGCTGCTCGCGCAGAAGTTGGGCTCAGCCCGTTTGCTGACTGGGCGGCGGCAGCTTTGTAAGCGTGGACTCGGGTCTTTCTCTTTCCCGGCAAGAAGCAGTCCAGACTCGGGGCGTGCCCAGGGTGCAGCCGCCTCGGCCGGACCAGCCGCCCCTCTGCCGGGGGAGCCCACCCCCATCCCGCCGCGGCTGATGCTCCGGCCTGGCCTCTCCCACTTCAGGGAGGTTACCGCTATCCGTCTAGTCTAGTGACCAAAATGGTCACCGTCGACACCTCCCCTCCCCATCTTTAAAAGCAGCGTTCGCCTGGGTCTTTGGTGTGTCTCCCAGGGCGGTGAGATTCAGAAAGCAGCTACGATTCCTTCCTTGGTTATTACACTGGAGATCCCCTCTTCAGCACTTGCTCCCGTCTAGGAGTTATTCCTCTCCCGAGGTTGATTTTTAACGTGCTCGGGAATCGTCGGGGTTTTGTCTGAAAATGGTTGCTTTAAAAGACCCCAAGTTTGCACGCTTCAGCAAAACTGCGTATCCGCCCTTCAGCGTGCGCAACTGTGCTCTGTACCCCTAAGTTCAGGCATTCCTGAAAGATTTGAATTTTGCCCTAGTGGTTTCATACTGCACAGGATCGAGTCTCTGGTAAAAACGCTATCACACGCCCGGCAGCGTCTCCGCTCTTCAGGTAGGGGGAGTTTGTTCCACAGGCAGCTACTAATTTCAGACACCTTACGAGAGGCAGTAGGACCAAGCTGTCCTTTTACAAATTATTTGTCCTTTGGGTCACACAGTAGTTTTGGGAGCCGATATGCCACATCTTTGGTTCATGTAACACTTGACAGTTTGAGGTTTTCAGCTTTTAAAATCTTATCTGCATAGAGTCATAAGGATCGGTGTAACCTTGAGTCAATGTGATAGACCCAGGAGGGTTGTTTTCCATAAGAACATTCTCCTAACACCCACGGACTGGCTGGCCCTCCCTCCAATTTCTAAGCATCTTTTCTTTGGGTTAATACATTTTAAGGTTTACAAGATGAATATTGGTCCCAAACACCTTTTTTTTTTTTTTTTTTTTTTTTGAAGCGCGGGGAAACGCAAGAAAAAAAATTTTAAGATCTGCTTGGCCAACAGTAGCTTTAAAGTCATTTATTCAAAAAATAAATAAAGTGGCTAAGGGGAAAACCATCACATATTTAGATTAAAAAATTCTGGATTTGGCTTATTTTATTCACTATAATTTTTATCATAGAGGGACTATAAAACCTCTTAATTATCAACATTAATAGTATATATAACTTGGATATAGATACCCGGATAAGGTGTTGGTTAGGTCAGTATGTTATTCCAGCTATACTTTCTTTGTTGTTTCTATTTTATGAAATCTAATCTTGGTTGCATTTCTTAGAGTGGTGTTGTTTTGATGGAGTTTAAACATATCTTTTAGTCAACTGTCTTGTTCAGGATTCTGTTGCATGATATTTATTTTATAATGAATATTTAAAATCTTTGAAAAATGTTAGTTTCAGTACCATTTTGGGGGTATCAAGTTTACGTTTTGTAAAGAATTGAAATTATGTCAAATATATATTTATTTTACACTGCCCCAGGCTGAATATGTTCTAGGGCAGAAATGAATGTCATAATGCTTGTCATCAAGAAATTTACTCTCTGATATACAAGACAGATCAAGTAACAGTTATAATACCATGGGATAAATGTGAATTGAGATATGCCTAGTGTAGTAAGGGAGCAGAGTAGGAGATAGCTAAATCAGTTTGGATGTAGGGGGAGTCAGGAGCACACAGTGCAGTTTTGAAATATAATTTAGCCAAGTGTAGGAGGTCAGTAACTTTCCAAGAGGAGAATAAGTAAGAAGGCAAGAAGGCGTGAGAAACTATGGCAGTTTGGAGAAGTCATTGTCAATGACATTGACATTAACATGACCTGAATGCAGGGGTTAGATAAGGAAACAGTGGAAGATGAGAATAGTGAGGATGGTAGACCAGGGCATGGTTTCGTTGGCTACAGGGATTGGATTGAGGGCAATGAGTAAGAAGCCATTTAATGAATTTTTGTTTGAGACTCTTACCCTGGCACAGTGAGGAAGAATCTGATAGGTTTTGTCACCTTTGGAAAGAAAGGAGAAGTCAGGACTCTGAGGATTTTACTTGGTTCTAGTAACTGGAAGTGAGGGAAGATGGTTTAAGTTCTATTTGCAGTTTTTTGAATTTGAGGAAGCTGTGGAACATTCAGGTCAAGATATCGATTAGCTGTTGGATCCATGGGCGTGGAATTTACAAAGGAAATCAGGATTACAGGGCAGATTGCGGGTTGAATTGAAGCTGTATTGATTTGGTTATATTGAAATGATTCAGAGAAAGCTTTTCATATGATCAAAGCAGCAGCTGGAGTACAGACTGATAAAAAGCAGAAATGGGTAGAGGAATAGTGTGAAAGAGAAGAGTAGTAGTTAGAAAGGTAGGAGGAACATCAAAAAAGGTGCTAAGGAAGGAGAGAATTTCAAATAGAGGGGGAATGGGTCAACAATTTTGAATGCTGTAAAGAGGTGTCAAGTAAGGAGAGGACTCCAGGGACCAGGGAATTGGTCAGGATTCCATAGGTGACTTTAACAAGTACAGTTTTTGACTGAGTAGTGGTTCAGAAAGCAGTCTTGGGAAGATTGAGAAGGAATGGATGATGATAAAATAGACATACTTGAATGAGGTATTTCAAGAAAGCTGAAGAAGGAGGAGAATGATTGCTATAGAGCAGTGGTTCTCATTCCTAGCTGCACATTTACAATTATCTGGGGAGCTTTTTTTTTTTTTTTTTTTAAGATTTTATTTATTTATTTGTTAGAGAGAGAGAGAGAGAGAGCTCGCACAGGCAGACAGAGTGGCAGGCAGAGGCAGAGGGAGAAGCAGGCTTCCCGCCGAGCAAGGAGCCGGATGTGGGACTCGATCCCAGGGTACTGGGATCATGACCTGAGCCGAAGGCAGCCGCTTAACTGGCTGAGACACCCAGGCGTCCCTATCTGGGGAGCTTTTAAGAATCTTCATTTCCAGGGGAAAGCCCTTTCCAATTTAGGGTTGAGGTGGAACCCAAGCATTATATTTATTTCAACAGCTTTGCTGTAATATAATTGGCATGTAATAAACTACACATATTTAAAGTGTGCAATTTAATGTTTGACATAGGTTTTCATTTCTAAAACTACCACCACAATCAAAATAATGAACATATCTATCCCCTCCAAAAGCTTCCTTGTGTCCATTTGTAATTTCTCCCTCTCATCCTCAGGAAACCACTAATCTACTTTTTGTTACTATAGACTAGTTGCACAGGTATATTAAAGTTCCCTGGGTAATTGTGACGTGCAGGCAAGGTTGAAAACCACTGAAGAGGGATATAAGTTGAAGGAATGTTACGTTTGTTTCTTTACATGCATAAAGAAAGTGAGAAGTAAGAGATTTAGGGAAGATGAGATATTTACAGGAACTGAATCCCTAAGGAGATGGAAATGGATGACACTCAGAGCTTTGACAAATAACAAAGGAAGACAATTTGGAAGCAATTAGAATATGATGTTAAAGATAGCACATTTCTTTGTTATCAGCATCCACATTGTCATCATGTAGTATCAAGACTGATTTTTTGAGTACTCAAAAAAACTAGAGAGCATCTTAATATTGTGGAAATGGATGCTGCTCTGGAAAACTCCTTAAATGGAGCTTGGGACCCCTGGCATCACCATGTAAGGCTTTGTCATTTTTTTGGAGGGGAGCAGATGGAATTAACAGTTTGACTATTGCTTATTATGGAGAGCCAAGTACTGCCAGAGTGGTTTTGGTCCTGTTGGAGTTAGGCTGCATATCTGCACTGAGGAAAGAGAATATTTAACATTTAAAAATCATCTTTATCCTCAGAAGAAATCCTGTTTGCTTGCCCTTTGGATATATGCTTTTTAAATACATTGGAGGGTAAAATCATTGCTCTGTCTCCCACATGAGACTATGAAGAGTTGTGATTAGAAGTTGTCAAAGGCCCATACTTTCTATCCTGAGAAAGGTAATATTTATATTTCCCCTCCCCTCCTCCCACTCCCTTTCTTCCCTCCCTCCCTCCTGCCCCTTCCTCCCTCCCTCCCTCTCTCTCTCCCTTCTCTTTTCTCTCTCTCTTTATTATTTCTGGCTCAGTATTTGGATATATTTAAAAGTTGAACTCTACCAGTTCAGATGTCCAGGGCTCATTCCTCCCTTTTGATTTTTACCTCTGGCAGGGGGCTGAAAGCAGAATGGTTAATTCTAAATATTGTACTTTGTATTTGATCATAAATAAAGTGGAGCAAAAACTTTTGTCTGATTTCTAAAGTTCTGGAAATTTCTTTCACTATGATTAGAGTATCAAAGTATGATCTGACCTAGACAATAGACATCCCTAATTTTTGTGCAGCCTAAGAGTGGGAATATCAATGTTAGCATGATTTTAGATACGATTGTTACTGTAGTGACAGCAGTTTTGTAAACATTCTGTGTTTTCCTAATTACTAATATAAGATATAGTAACTGTAGGAAATTTGGAAAACTTAGGAATACATACATGATAATAACATTTATAATGCCTCTACCCAGAGATAATTATTAACACATTAGTGAATATCTTTATAAGTTCTTTTTAATGGGTATTTACATTTTTTTGTTAAAAAAAAAGAAACCATAGTGTATATACTATGTTTTTGTTTTTGTTTTTTGTACATGCTGTTTTGTTACTAGCTTTTTTCCACTTAATTGAATGAATGCTTATCTGAGTCAATAAAATATTCTTTTATGGAAAAACATCATTTTAAATCTATGGTTAATATTCAAGAATATGGATTTGCTATCATTTATTTCAGGTGTTGAAAATTTAAGCTCTTTCCAATAATTTTGAATGAATAGTATAGCAGTTAGCTTGATAGATTAATCATTGCCTGTATCTTTATTTCCTTAGGATAAATTCTGACATCAAAAGATATGCATATTTTAATTATTTTTAATAAATAGTAATAGGTTGCTTTCCAGAAAGGTTTAATATCCATTTTTTGGGTTATGCTTGAGAATGCTAACAACTTCTCCATTTTCAGCACTATGAATTAAAAAAGTTTTTGACATGAAAAACTGTATTTTCTATATTTTTAAATCTCATTAATTATTAGTGACATATATATATATATGATTTTTTCCTAGACTTAGTGACATATACATATATATAAAATTTTTTTCCTAGGCTTTCTATTCTACTTCTTGGGGCTGTTTATTTTTTGTTCCAGTAATTTCAAACAGTCTTACTTTATTGTAACTTTTTAATGTACCTTACCGTATGGTTGTGTGAATTCCTATTATCTTTCTCAAAACATTTTTAGCATTTCTCATATATTTCTTTTTTCAAATTACCTTTAATTCAATTTATTAAGATCTCAGAAAACCCCAGTGGGATTTCAAATTAAGTTTTTTGAGGTAGATGTGATATCTTTACAATATTTTCATCATTTCTTCAAGTCATTTTTAAAAAATTATTTTCTTGTTTTTTTACTAAGTAAACTCTACCCCCAACGTGGGGCTTGAATTTACGAGTCTGAGACCAAAAGTCTCATATTCTGACTGAGCCAGCCAGATGCCCCCAGTCATTTTTAAAAGACTCTGTGTTTTATAGTTTTCTTCATGTGGTTCTGCCTCTTTTTAAAGTAAATTTTTTATTTTTTAAAACTTGCTTTTGCCAATGGAATCCTTTTTCATTGTATTTTAAAGAGGATTGCATCTTTCCAATGCAAGATAGAAAAGTTGGTGATTTATGTATATTATTTCCTAACTGGTCATTTTATGAAATTATTAATTCTTACAGTTTTTTTTTAAAGATTTAAATTTATTTATTTGAGAGAGAGAGAGAGCGCGCGCACACACCAGTATGGGGATGAGGAGCAGAGGGAGAGGGAGTGAATCTGAGGCAGACTCCCTGCTGAGTTAATCCTAGGACCTTGAGATCATGACCTGAGTTGAAGTCAAGAGTTGGATGCTCAACTGACTGAGTCACCCAGGTGCCCCTTAATTCTTAGGTTTCTACTGGATTTTGTAATACAGCAGTTATAGCATTTGTAAATGATGATAATTTTGTCTTGCCAATATTTAATCCTTATTTCTTGTTTTACATTAAATGTCTAGAGTAGGGCACCTAGGTAGCTCAGTGGGTTAAAGCCTCTGCCTTCAGCTCAGGTCATGATCCCAGGGTCCTGGGATCGAGTCCCACATTGGGCTCTCTGTTCAGTGGGGAGCCTGCTTCTCCCTCTCTCTCTGCCTGCCTCTCTGCCTACTTGTGATCTCTGTCTGTCAAATAAATAAATAAAATCTTTGAAAAAAATGAAAAAAAAATGTCTAGAGTAATGTTAAATTTTATTAGTGAATAGTGAGCATCTTTGGCTTATTTCTCCTTTGAATGAGAATGCCTTCGGTGTCTCACAGTTGTGTATTCTTTCTGAAAACTTTTTTTTTTTTTTTTTTTTAGCATGTTAAGAAATTAGTCTTCTTTAACTCCTTTTTGGAATTGAGATTTAACTAGAAAAAGATACTAAATAATCACATACCCTCGTTGATATACATTGAGATGATCATATATTTTTCTTCTTTTACCTATTGGTTGGTGAATTATGTCGGAGGACTTCCTAATAGATTTCACCAAACATTTGCTGTCTTTGTAAAGACAGAGTTGTCTTTGTAAAAACAACTTGATAATAGCATAACTCTTTAGAGTAGTGCTAGATTTGATTGCTGTGTAAGATTATCTTTAATATTCCTCTTACATTACCTTTTTCAGGTTTCGGTTTCTGAATGTACTAGCTTTGCAAAATAAAAAAAGGGAGGGGCACCTGAGTGGCTCAGTCAGTTAAGCTTCTGACTCTTTTTTTTTTTTTTTTAAGATTTTATTTATTTGACAGAGAGAGAGAGATGACATGTAGGCAGAGAGGCAGGCAGAGAGAGAGTGGGAAGCAGGCTCCCCGCTGAGCAGAGAGCCCGATGCGGGGCTCGATTCCAGGACTATGAGACCATGACCCGAGCCGAAGGCAGAGGCTTTAACCCACTGAGCCACCCAGGTGCCCCGAGCTTCTGACTCTTGATTTCAGCTCAGGTCATGATCTCAGGGTGATGAGATTGAGCCCCAAATATGGCTTCCCACTATGCAGGAAGTCTACTAGATATTCTCTCCCTCACCCTCTATCCCTTCCCTCCATGCATGCTCTCTCTCTCAAATAAATAATAAATCTTTAAAAGAGAGAGAGAGAACTGTATGGTGACTAACATAATGTAATAAAAAAGTTATAGAAAAATAAAAGAGAGAGAGAGAGAGTCTTTCCATCTTTTGTATGCTCTGGCAACTAATCTCTTCCTTAAGGTCTGAAATAATTTAGCTATAAAAATGACTAGGCCTTTTGGATTGAATACAATTTTTGAGACTTTCATATGTGCTACTTTCTAAGTACTTTGTATAATTAATTTCATTTAATCTCTGCACAGCTTTGTGAGATATATTATTATCCTTAGTCTATAGATAAAGAAACTGAGACTCAGAGAGGTGAAAATGCTTGTTCAAGTTCAGCAACTAGTTAGGAGTAGAGAGTTTAAGCTAAAGTCCTATCTGATGCTGTAGCTCATGTTTTTAGTCAGTACCCTAATTTTTTCCTCACCATATTCTTTCCTTATTCTCAGTTACTGAGAAATAAACTTAATTATTTTATTTGAGTGTCTTATTGTTTTCCTTTTTGCCCAATTAATTTCAGTTTTTGGTAAACTTGTCATCATTTTTACTGGTCTGTTTTATGTGATATCATATCTTCTGCTATTTTCTAACAAATACATCCAAGTATGGTTATGGTAGAAGGTTCCAGAATGGAAATGGGATGATAAATGTATAATGTACTTTATATAATTTACATTTTAATTTATTGGGGATTCAAGATCAATTTGCATTCCTGAATCTAGTTTGTACCTTGTAAAGAATGTTAAGTGCAACACAGATAAAATTTCCAGAAATTGTGGAAATAGTACGTCTCCATTTTAGTTTAAATATTTTTGTCATTATTGAGGCTTGCATCAGGATACCCTTTAGTAGTAAATGTTAAGTGGTATTTGTTTGGTGTGTGTTTTCCTGAACAAAGAGTCTTTTGATTAACTGTTGAACATTAGTTGCTTTCTCATACAAATGCATAACGATGCATTCAGTTATTTGTACTTGACTTAATGAAAACATTGTATATGAGTTCTTAAACTGTACTATGAAGATTATTTGAGGCTTCATCTATTGGAAGATTTACATTTACTCTTCTATAGAATGATGTTTAGGCTTGGAAATTTGAGAGAATAATGTAAGCCCTAAAGGTGCTTAAATTGGGCTAGCAGTTATGAACTCTATTTTTTTAAAAAAAGATTTTTAAAAATTTATTTGAGAGAGAGAGAGAGAGAAAGAGTGTGAACCATGGGGAAGGGCAGAGGATGGGGGATAAGCAGACTCCCTGCTGAGAAGGGACATGGGGCTTGATCCCATGGGGTCGTGACCTGAGCCAAAGGCAGATGCTTAATTGAGCCACCCAAGTGCTCCTTATAAACTCTATTTGAATCTTTCTGAGCTTGTCTGGGTTTTCTTTCCCTTTCAAATGTAAAGGATTCATTTAGTTTAGGATATTGATTGTGATCCATGTACACATCATGTACTCCCCACCTCTGCCCATGGGGCTATGAGAAGTTGCCAGTCTGACCTCTTTAAACTTGCCAGGTATATATATTCCCTTTTGAACTAAAATTTCAATGTTCTTGCTGATTTGTTAATCCATAGATATTACTGTGGTGGATGGAGTGGCAACATAGTCCACCAAGCAGTGTATACTTTAGTAGTGTAGAAGAGGGAGAGACTATTTTGGGATATTATGAACCTTCAAGTGGGTCCTGATAAGGGAATGGAAGGGAAGGTGGAAATATTCTAGAAATGAGTTGGAGAGAGAAGTGTCTAAGTAGGGGAGGTAGAAATGTGCACATCAAATGTATTGTTCAAGAAGTAGAGAAACTCAGAATGGTTACGTGGGTGATAGAACCAGAATATTGAGGACAGTGAAGTCTTCTTAGAGTTTTGGAAAGGAAGATGCTTGTGGCAAGGTTAAAGAGAAAGAATATTGAGAAAAAAAAAACCCCAATAGATTTGTCATTTCTTTTTTTCTTTTTTTAAGATTTTATTTATTTATTTTTTTGACAGACAGAGATCACAAGTAGGCAGAGAGGCAGGCAGAGAGAGAGGGGGAAGCAGGCTCCCTGCTGAGCAGAGAGCCCGATGTGGGGCTCGATCCCAGGACCCTGAGATCATGACCCAAGCTGAAGGCAGAGGCTTTAACCCACTGAGCCACCCAGGTGCCCCAGATTTGTCATTTCTAAGGTGATGGAAAGTATGGAGGAGAACCAAATACATACTGTAAAGTGGGATAAGGAATAAATTGATGGTGAAATAATTGGAGGCAGTGGCAAGAGATTAGGCTACTAAATCAAATGTTAATCATTGAAGAATAAATAAGGATGAAAGTAGCTGGAAAGCATTAGAATATAATGAAGCCTTCCTCCTATCCACAGCCCTGCAATCTCCCCTCTTAGGAACTGTAAGCTTCTGAAATGCATTCTCAGTTGTCCAATTGATAAATCCTTTGTTAGTAATAATTAGAGCTATGATTATTGAGCCTCTATGGTGTGCTTTATTTGTATTATTTTTAATCCCTAAAACATTCCTGTGATACAGACATTATCACTACTTTTCACAGTGGAGAGATTGAGATTGGAAAGTTTAAGTAATTTGCTGAAAGTGAGCACAAGTGTTTTGGACTTCTTGTTGTGCCGTGTTGCTTTTTCTATTTGTTGAGGTGTGTTAAAGCACTAGAGGGGAAGGGTGCAAAAGGACTATAAGGTATGATTATTCTCCAAATAGAAAGAAGTGGAAGAGAAATTTTAGCTATGTTGCTATAATTTGTGTTAACTGCATTTTGTATTTAAAATGTTTTATAAAAGGATTCCTTTAAAAAAAAAAGATTTCATATATTTATTTGACAGAGAGAGAGCGTGCACACAAGCAGTGGGAGCACCAGGTAGAGGCAGAGGCAGAGGGAGTGGGAGGAGCAGACTTCTCGCCAAGAAAGGACCCCCACGCAGAGCTAGATCCCAGAACCCCAAGATCATGACCTGAGCTGAAGGCAGACACTTAACCAGCAGAGCCACCCAGATCACCCAGATGCCTCTCCCTTTTTTTTTTTTTTTTAAAGATTTTATTTATCTGTTTGAGAGAGAGAGATTGTGAGAGAAGAAGTAGGGAAGGGGGTCAAAGGCAAAGGGAGAAGTGGGCTCCCTGCTGACCAGGGAGCAGACATGAGGCTCCAACCAAAGACCCTGGGATTGTGATCTGAGCCAAAGGCAGACGCTTAACCAACTGAGTCACTCAGGCACCCCAAAAGAATTCCTTTCAGTAAGCTTCTCTACCATATGTGTAACATTTAATTTTAACAAGTCCCTTTCTTTGGGAAGATAAAGTGCTTTTTTTATCCATAATAATGATAGGTTGGGAGGAAAGGAAGAACTGGCCAAGAAAGGTGACATCAGGAAAAGTAAGGGTAAAACTTGTTCTTTTCACTATGAGAAATATGCTACACAGGTGTAGGTTTTAGGTTGCACCTCAGGAAGGCCAGCCTCTTCATGGAAATGGTGTTGAGCTGGTCACTGATGTAATCAGGGTAGATACTTCCCATGTCAACAGATTGTAAAGCTCCAGAGTTCATAGTTATATAATGTGATTTATGGCACTTGGATTCCATCAGTCGGGAATTGGTTATTGGTGAAAGGGTCCAAACAGATGTTTAGTTTTCTGTTATAAATCCTTTCTTCAGAAACAATGTGTAATTGAAAAAGAAATGCTTAAACTACTTTAGGGATTCTAAACATTCTTACAGTACTTTCAAGTACTTGGGGAGGAACCAAGATAGAAATTTTTGTTGTACTATTAGTTTCATAATCAGTTGCAAAGCAACATCTAAGTTACATTTTGTTAAACTCATATAAAACTTAATATTATTGAAAACTTAAAAATGTATAATTCAGCCTCTGCTGAAACAAATTCACTGTTACCCCAGTTAGTATGAATCAGCATGATCATACTGAACTATTTATTGCAGATTTGCATCCTGTAATTTTTAAATCAAGATAAACAACTATCTTAATAAGATCCCCTAGGTTTCTGACTGAGACTAATTAAGCAGAATTTTATAGTATTGTCAAGATCTGTTGCTTTTATTATTATGGCTCAACTACTACACATTACCTTCATTAATTGTGTTTACTTGCATTTTTTCATTGCACTCTCCCTTTGCCCCCATCATTTTTGAATTGAACATCTGAGCCTCTATTGGCAGACTTTATTAATGGTTGAGAGTTTCATTCCAGTTTACAAAAGGGCAGTGACTCACTCTAAGACATCAACTCAACCCACAAGTCAACTGGAATTTGGTTCTCTTAACATTTCTCTCTTCCTTTGTTCCCAACATTAGAACAGGGAAAACTGCCACTTAGAATGCAAAAAGCTTTAAAGAAATTAAAGTAGAGCTGTGCTTTGGAAAGTGTATTTCTGTATGCTATAATTTTGGGGAAAGAGAGAAGAAAAAGGGGCAAATGATAGCAAAATGATTGCAAGATAAAGTTTACATTGGGCTTTCTTTTGCATTCCTCCCCATTTCCTCATAACAGTTGTTTTTATTTTATTTGCTTATACCCTGATTTGCCTTGCTTTATTTCATAAGGGATTAAAGAACACTCAATCTTGCTATGTTTTAGGTTTAACTTGTCTCCCCTAGTGGACTATGAATCCTTCAAGCCAGGGCCTATGTCATATTCAGCTTTGTAAACCTAGCATCTATGACATAGTACACATTCAATAGTTTATGAATAAATGGATAATATTTAGACACCTCTAGAACAAGAAAAGAGAGTGAGATTACTTGCTACAACCCAGTTTATTACAGCTGAATAAACTGCATCATGGGCTGAATCATGTCTCCTGACCCCCTTTTTATATGTTGAAGCCCTAATGCCCAGGACCTCAAAATGTAACCCTAATTGGAGATGGGGTCTTTATGGAGGTAATTAAGCTAAAATGAGGTAATCAGGATGGGCCCCAGTCCAATTACTGGTGTCGTTATAAGAGGAAATTGGGACAGGACTTGGACAGACTGAAGATGATGTGAAAACACAGGGAGAAGATGGCTACAAGCCAAGGAGGAAGGGCTGGAGCAGATCCTTTCCTTATGACTCTCAGTAGGAACCAACCCTGCTGACACCTTGAGCGTAGACTTCTAGCCTCCAGAAATGTGAGAAAATAAATTTCTGTTGTTTAGGCCACAATCTGGTACTCTGTTACAGCAACCCTTGCAAACCAATATGGGTGACTTGTCTGCTTGGATGTAGCAAAATTCCAAATACACTTAATTTACCTGTCCCCAAGGAACAGTTTGCAGTGCTCAATGCCAAAACCTTAAAACTAATTGGGATGGTTCAATGGAGAAAGTAATAACTATTCGTCTCTTTTTCATCTCCCCCCACAGTACAGGCGATGGCAAGCAGCTGGCTGATTCTTTAGTTCAGCTGAATTTGTTTGGTTTGGCAAGGAGAAAGTGTTTATGGAGTATTTGTGTTCTTAAGTGTTTTAGAGCCTCTGCCAGTAGACCTGGTTGCTTTTTCAAAGTAGAAACTGGAAGAAGAAGACTGAATAAAATGCTTTTTAATACAATGTTAATTTGAACTAATTGCTTGTTGCATAATCTTAGCAACATTACTTTGCCTGTGTTGTAATCAACAGGGGCAGAGCAGTGTATCTTTTGGCTGGTGCCTATTGCTTTGATAGTTGTCATATCCTTTGATCATCAACCAATCCTACTGAGTTGCCTTAGTTATTTTCAACATTTTTCACCACATGCTTTAGCCATAATATAGATAGATATGCATTTTTTTCCCATTTATTTCTTGTTTGTTTTTTGGACTAATATTAAATAGTGCTGTGTTTAGTCAACTCCTTTATACTGTTTTGAGGTACTTTGCTGAAAGAGAAAAATTTTGAACATATATACAAGTAGAACACTTATTCTTTCATCATTTGGAAGCAGTTATCAGAGTTTTGAGAATAGGATTAACTAAATTAACTAGTGAACTGTGCATCACTCTGCTAAAGATGATTTTGCTTAGCATCCTATAATGCTGTGTGTGTCCATCAATACTAAATTCTGGCCAACAAGCTATATGTGTATATGTGCTGCCGAAGTGAGCACTACTATATATGTAAGTTAAAAGGGGCTCAGGAGAGGAGGACTCCTTAAAAGAAAGGAGAACATCCTCTTTCCTCCTTAACTATTTTCCTGGAATGTAAGCAGGATAGCTATGGTAGCCATCTTGAAATGTGAAGTAGCCTTGAGGATGGAAGGATTTTTCTAGGATAGTAGAACAAAACAGACAGCTGCTACCATACCAGCCCTGGATTGCCAGCCTCTTCCTATTAATTTTTAATGAGAAGGAAATAAACTTTTTGTTTAAGTCATTGTTATTTGGATTTTACTATACTATGCACTTAATTTCTAGCCAATAAAATCACTTAAATTATAGTAATTAAAATAGTGTGTTAGAGATCAGGAATAATAAAAAAGATATTGAAATAAAGAGTCCAGAAACAGACCCAAGTATATGACAATTTAATGTATATTAAATGTATTAATTCTTACCTCTGGGAAATGGTTGAAAAAATGGTGTTGACATAACTGGTTATTCATTTGGGGAGAATAGGTTAGATTCACACTGTGTGTGTGTGTGTGTGTGTGTATTTAAAAAATCCAGAAGAATTAATGATTTACCACATAAAAAATAAAACAGTAATAACTCTAGAGGAAAAAATTGGAGAAAATTTTTATGAAGCAAAATTCACTATTAATAAAGGAAATAATTATCAGACTTGATTATGTAAAAATACATAACTTTCTATACAATGAAAATACCAAAAACAAAGGTAAAAGAGAAATGACAAAACTGGGAAAATATTTGTAACATTTGAAAAAGATAAGTCTGTGATAAGCTCTATATTTAATTTATACATTTATTTTTTATTTGTTTAAAATCAATTTAATTAACACAGAGTATATTATTAGTTTCAGAGGTAGAGTTTAGTGATTCATCAGTTGCATATAACACCCAGTGTTCATTACATCAAGTGCCCTTCTTAATGGCCATCACCCAGTTATCCAGTCCCCTATCCCAACTCCCTTCCACCAACCCTCAGTTTGTTTCCCATAGTTAAGAGTCTCTTATGGTTTGTCTCCCTCTCCGATTTCATCTTATTTTGCTTTATTTTTCCTTCCCTTCCCCTATGTTCATCTGCTGAACAGGGAGCCCGATGTGGACTCGATCCTGGGACTCGAGGATCATGACTTGAGCCTAAGGCAGTTGCTTAACCAACTGAGCCACCCAAGTACCCTCTGTTTTGTTTCCTTACTTCCACATATGAGTAAAATCATATGATAATTGTCTTTCTCTGACTTATTTTGGTTAACATAATACCCTCTAGTTCCATCCACATCATTGCAAATGACAAGTTTTCATTCTTTTTGATGGCTAAGTAATATTCCATCATCTATGTATACCACATCTTCTTTATCCATTCATGTGTTGATAGACATCTGGGCTCTTTCCATAGTTTGGCTGTGGACATTGGTGCTATAAACATTGGGGTACGTGTGTCTCTTCAAATTACCATGTTTGTATCCTTTGGAAAAATATCTAGCAGTGCAATTGCTGGGTTATAAGATTGTTCCATTTTTAACTTTTGAGGAACCTCCATACTGTTTTCTAGAGTGGCTGCACCAGCTTGCATTCCCAACAGTATAAGAGGGTTCCCCTTTCTCCATATCCTCACCAACATCTGTTGTTTCCTGAGTTGTTAATTTTAGCCATTCTGATGGGTGTGAGATGGTATCTCATTGTGGTTTTGATTTGCATTTCCCTGATGCCAAGAGATGTGGAACATTTTTTCATGTGTCTGTTGGCCATTTTTATGTCTTCTTTGGAGAAATGTCTATTCATGTCTTTTGCCCATTTCTTGATTGGGTTATTTGTTCTTTGGGTGTTGAGTTTGATAAGTTCTTTATAGATTCTGCATACTAGCCCTTTATCTGATAAGACATTTGCAAATATCTTTTCCTACTCTGTCAGTTGTCTTTTGGTTTTATTAACTGTTTCCTTTGCTAGGCAAAAGCCTTTTATCGATGAAGTTCCAATAGTTTATTTTTGCTTTTGTTTCCCTTGCCTTGAAGACATGGCTAGCAAGAAGTTGCTGTGGCTGAGGTCACAGAGTTTGCTGCTGCCTGCGTTCTCTAGGATTTTGATGGATTCCTCCTCACATTTAAGTGTTTCATCCATTTTGAGTTTATTTTTGTGTATGGTGTAAGAGAATGGTCCAGTTTTATTCTTCTGCTTATGGGTTTCCAATTTTCCCAACACCATTTGTTATAGAGACTTTTTTCCATTGGGTATTCTTTCCTGCTTTGTTGAAGATTAGTTAACCATAGAACTTATGGTCCATTTCTGGCTTTTCAATTCTGTTCCATTGATCTATGTGTCTGGTTTTGTTTGTTTGTTTGTTTGTTTTTTGTTCCAGTACCATACTGTCTTGATGATTATAGCTCTGCAATAGAGCTTGAAGTCTGAAATTGTGATGCCACCAGCTTTGGTTTTCTTTTTCAACATTTCTCTGGCTATGCTGGGTCTTTTCTGTGACCCAGCATAGCCAGTTTTTAAGATTTAAGATTTTCCAGCTCTGTGAAAATGTTGATGATATTTTGGTAGAGATTGCATTGAATTTGTAGATTCAATGGTGGGTGTGGTGGAGAGAAGAGGAAAAGGGGTCTTGCCAGGCTCCTGCCTTTTGCTGGGGCCCTGCTCCAACGATAGTCGCCCTGCCGTGCCAGGGTTTGTGGTTTATGGCAACACAGAGCATAAAGCTTGTGCCTTGACTTGCAGTTTTCAGTCAGCTTTCCCACTCTGATGCTTGGGAACTCTGCCTCAGTCAGGCACCTCCATTCTTTTTGTCACCCTGGGGATACTGAGACCACACTGTCCTACCTGGGATTCTGCCCTGCTTAGCCACCTGAACACCTTTAGGCCAGGGATGTCCCCAACTGTAGCAGACTTCTCACAGTTCCGATTTTGCACACCACTCCTTTTCATACTTTCTAGTAGCCTCCTTATGCAAGCTCCCTACCCCCAAGGTTTATCTTCTAATATATTGCCCTGGATTCATGTCTCTGCACCTCCTACCTTGCAAAAAGTGGTTGCTTTTTTATTTGCAGAATTGCAGTGATTCTTTTCTCAGATCTCCAATTGATTGCACAGGTGTTTAGAATGATTTGATAATTAGCTGAATCCCTGGGACCAGAAGAAATGAGGGTCCCCTACTCCACCACCATTTTAGCTCTTCACGTACATGTAAATTTAAAAGAAAACATAAGCAAAGTATGAGTAGGAAATTCACAGAAGAGGAAATAGAAATAGTAAACATTTGAGAAGATTTTCAAAGAAATGCAAGTAGAAGTCTGCACTGTGGCTTTTTTGGCCCATAAAATTGGCAATAATTAAGAATATTAATAATGTCTACAATTGTTTAGGTTGTAGGGAAATGAGCACTTTCATCTATTCTTAGTGATATATAACATAACACTTTTGGAGGGTAATTAAGAATTTATTTATTTATTCAACAGAGAGAGATCACAAGTAGGCAGAGAGGCAGGCAGAGAGAGAGAGAGAGAGAGGAGGAAGCAGGCTCCCTGCCTGTGAGAGAGCCCGATGCGGGACTCGATCCCAGGACCCTGAGATCATGACCCAAGCTGAAGGCAGAGGCCCAACCCACTGAGCCACCCAGGTGCCCTTGGAGGGCAATTAAATTTTAATCACAAGTAACCTTTGATCCAGCATCCTTAGTCTATCCTATAGTAGTACTTGCAGAGATATGAGAAAGTTTATCACAGCATTGTTTGAATAACAAAAATTGGAAGCAATCATTTTAAAGGACTGGAAAAAAATTTGACAATGGGTAATAACCCCTAACTTACTAGATTTAACTTAAGTTTTAATGTTCAGACTTTTTTTTTTTTCCAAAAGAGACCAATTTCTCTATGTATGTTCTATTAGTTATCTGTTGCTGTGTGACAAATTACCCCAAAACTTAGTAACTTAAAAATGACACAGATTATTATTCTTGTGATTTTATGGGTTGACTGGGTTCAGTGAGGCGCAGTTCTGCCTCTGTATAGCTGAAATCAGTCTAGCTGAAATCACTTGTGCAGCTACATTTATCTGGGAGCTTACATGAGGCTAAAATCCCCAAGATGGCCTCTCATCTTCCAAGATCTTTCTCCATGTGGCTTCTTAGCCTCATGTCTATCCCTGAGCTTTTATAGCATGGTGGCTACCTTCTAAGAGGAAGTATTTCTAGAGGACATGCCCCAAGTGCAAGCACTTACTAAGCCTCTGCTGGCTTATGCTTGTTAAAGTCCTTTGGCCAAAACAGATCACATTGCCAAGCCCAGTATCAATCTAGGAGAGAACTGCATGAAAGTGTAGATAGTAGAAGGGTATGTTTGTTGAAAGCCATAAATACAGTGGTTATAGGCTGCCACACATGGAAAAAATAAAGGTAAAAAGATAAATTCTTGGTGGAGAGTGATTCCTTTTTTTGGGGACGGGGTGAAAAAAATCAAAACACAAATTAACTATCCTATTACATACCACTCTTCTCAATAACTTTGCAGGAAAATTATTATATTTATTTATTTATGATTATTTTTTGAGAATAGTTGACACACAACGTAACATTAGTTTCAGGTATAGAACTTAGTGATTTGACAAGTTTATTCACTATGCTGTGTTCACTGCAAGTGTAGTTACCATCTGTCCCTTACATTGCTATTATAGTATCACTGACTGTATTCCTTATACTATGCTTTTTATTCCCATTATTTACTCATGGAAGATTTTTTTTAAAGATTTATTTATTTATTTATTTGACAGAGAGAGAGAGAAATCACAAGTAGGCAGAGAGGCAGACAAAGAGGGGGAAGCAGGCTCCCTGCCGAGTAGAGAGCCTGATGTGGGGCTCGATCCCAGGACCCTGAGATCATGACCTGAGCCAAAGGCAGAAGCTTAACCCACTGAGCCACCCAGGTGCCCCTAGTAAAAATGTATTATTATGTTGACATGACTGGGTTTATAGTAACAAGTGTTTAAAATTTTGTCACTAAAAATTTCAAATATAATAAATATCAGTAAATATAACCACCATAGTTGAAAGCTGTTTGGAATTCTCAGTAATTTTTAAGAGTAAAGAATTTTCATAACTGTCGCTTACATAGTATATGCATGGAAAAGAGTTTGAAATAACTCAATAGTCTGACAGTGCTTTCTTATGAAGAGTGGGATAGCAGCATTGAGAAGGATGACATTTCTTTTAATTATGTGGAAAAGACGCAGTTAGCAATTTAAAAAATCTCCAGTATAGAAAAATATTAGTGGAGATGAGAGATTAATAGTCCACCAAAGTGTTTATAGTTTTTTATTGTTTTCTTTTTTAATAGAAATTCTGAAGTTTTTTTTCCCTAGTTGCATAATAAGCAGAACCCTTGTTTTAGCCTCTACATTGCTTATTTTGTATATTTCTGATGATTTTATCATGATTCTAGCAATTGTAATTATTCCCCTGGAAAAAATAAGGTGCTACCTTGATTCAATTTCCCCCTCATCTATCTTCCTCACTTCTTTGCCATCTGGATTATAGGCTTCTATAGACATAGACCATATCTTACTGTTCTTTGCTATTAGTACAAAGTAATGGACATGGTTTGCGTTCTACTTAGTAGGCAATCATGGCTTATTGAATTATTAATGTTGCAATTTGAATACATAGGAATATTAACTTTTTGCATAAATAAAAATATTGAATGATTTATCTACATTACCTCCCATCCTAAGTCTGTTTTTACCTAGTTTTGTTCCCTTTCTTTGTTCCCTCTCTGGCACTGACTGGCCTATAGTCTGGATAAATTGTATGAGCTAGACTGTAGACAGGGCTTGAATATTAAATTTGCCAACTTGAGGTCCTATGTAAACTATGTAAAAAATATTATTTAACACCATACTAACTGCTTATACAGTATCATGAATATTGATATTGAATGTTCAATGAATTGTATTGAGGTAAGTTTTATAATTTGAAATGTTTATCCTTATCTCTTAAAATCTGTCAACACAAATTTTGTAATTTGTATCTTAGTTATTAGAGTTTCATGGACTTTGATTTACTGAAGTAATACTTGAATCATTTAGTATATACTATATATTTTGTTAAAGATGCTACAAACATTTTGGAAAATCTTATTTTAGCCAATAATTGCGCTTATAGATTTTCTATCCAATATTAAATGTAAAATCATTCAATTTTTGATACTTTTATTCTTTTTTTTTAAGATTTTATTTATTTATTTGACAGAGAGAGATCACAAATAGGCAGAGAGGCTGGTAGAGGGAGAGGGGGAAACAGGCTCCCTGCTGAGCAGAGAGCCCAATGTAGGGCTCCATCCCAGAACCCTGAGATCGTGACCAGAGCCGAAGGTAGAGGCTTTAACCTGCTGAGCCACCCAGGCGCCCCTGTGATACTTTTATTCGTAATGAAATGCATACCTTGTATTAATGGGTGCTTCAGAATTCTTATAAAAATCTAGTAAAAGATTTTCTAAGCCAAAATCAGTCAGTTAATCAGTCTCTGAAACAATCAATCATATTTTGCTATTGTGACTCACAGTACAGTCCATAGTTCTCTCCTGACAATCTGCTTTTCCAACCCGTATACTTCATCAACATGAGCCCTGAGTTTTTCCTGGGTAGGTTTTAAAAAGCAGAGAAGTAAAAGGAAAATATGGTAGAGAGGAAAAGAATAGGCAAAGACATGAAGGTTGGAAAGGCATGATGTATTTTGGAGAATAGCAATAAG
This sequence comes from Martes martes, assembly GCF_963455335.1. Taxonomy (NCBI): domain Eukaryota; kingdom Metazoa; phylum Chordata; class Mammalia; order Carnivora; family Mustelidae; genus Martes; species Martes martes. Next base: position 56,250,484 of record NC_137899.1, on the reverse strand, counting down.
TAAAATTTAGATAGGTAAATTATGGCCATATTATAAGAGGAACTTAAGGTGGAAGATCTGATAGAAATGACGTGGAAAAGTATCTAGTAAGTTTCTGGAGAAAAACAGTTTTAGGAAGATTAGTCTGGCAGTAATTGTGCATTGTACACTGGAGAAGACACAGGATCAGGAACACTGT